>NC_012875.2:42335304-42645387 GCF_000003195.3 Sorghum bicolor
GAACCCTTGCCGAAAGGTAAGATTGGTAGTTATCCATATTTATCCTTTCTACATTCCCTTTTCCCTTTAATTATTTACTTTCCTTAAATAGATTATTAGTTAATCATGCTATCTTGAAAAGAAAATAAAAATGTTAAAAAAATAATACTAAGCCCCATGTGAGTATACGAGTGGCATAAAACCCATAAGTACCTTCACTGTGGTGGCATAAAAATAAAATAAATATTTCTTTTCTACTTTATAAAATAAAAATATAAAAACATGGAGTAATATTTATTGAGGAAGCTCAACGTGATGAAGGCTAGATATTTATGCTAACACTTAATTAGTTTCACAAGCTTTGTTGTCTATTTGAGCTCCACAGAATTTAAGAATCAAGAAGACTAGCAGACGGAGGACACTCTAATCGCTGTCAGAATGCTGCTGACTTTCAAATACACCTCTGCCACCTGCTAGCTACATCAAGAGAAATTACGTCAAAATTCAGCTTGGGGGAGAGCACCCCTATTTATCTCGCTAAGTATTTCTACCTATCTTTATATTTATATTATATTAGAATATTAAAATACATAAACTATGAAAAACCAAATAAAGATTTTATGCTTATATATATATCTTTTCTTAGTTTGCTAAATAAATAAATAAATAAAGTTTGCTATGAATCTTAATAATAAAACTCTAGCATGGATATGATGAATAGTTGTTCTGCCTAATTTGCAAATTTGAAGTTCTCTCTCAAGTTTAGACATAACTGTTATAATTTAAAGCTTGCTCTAGATCTAAACTTGTGGGATGAAAACTTGATCTGAAATCTAAGTTGTTAACGGATATGATATGGGAAGGTTGAGCTGCTGTTTATCTATTCCTAGAGATGCTAGAATTCTGGAGAATTTTATCTTTGAAAAATCTTTAAAATATTGCATGATGAGTTCCTGTATGATGAAAGTTTAAATTCCTACCACAGCCATATATACATGGTTGCTAGACTTTGAGCCACACATTTATTTACTGTTTATGAGCATTGAGTGTGGTCAAGCTGTGTAGACCCTTAGGAGCTTGTCATGTGGTTAAATCAAGATTCACTTGCACGTTCACTCATATATGCTACTTCTACTCCGGAAGTACCATCCACATATATCCATCCATTTCCATCTCCAGTTTCACTCAAAATCATTCTACTCCTAATCCGGGAGAGAATAGCCAAAAACATTTTCCTATACCTGTTATTCCCTGTGAAATAAATGCTCCAGTTATTTTGGTTACTACCACTTGCTACATTATTTCAGGAGATGAGTGCTCTGAAAAAAAGAAAAGAGAAGAAAAGAAAAAAAAGAATAGAATAATAAACGAGGAAATAAAAAGGGGCAAGTGCCCGGAACCTCGAAAGAAAGAAAAAGTGAGACGAGAGGTAAAAATGGACAAGTGTCCGACAGTAGAATTAGGGGTACAAGATACCCACCTGAGAGAAAAGAAAAATAAGAGCATCTCATTCTCCTCATAAAGTTTCAAAGAGCAAGGAAGGTATGTATCCCCTCAAAAGAGCAAAAGTAGAATTAGACTTCCACCATTGTTATCACCATCATCACCATACACCATTCATTCGCCACACATGCACATCTTGATTTGACTTATTGACTTGTTTCTCTGGATCCATGGTTTGACTATGCAATAAATGTCTTGTAAGTATGTATTAGCTGTCTCCCACCTATGAGCTCCAGATATTAAAGCCTTATTAGAGTAGGGTGAGAGATAAGGCAATGTCACTATGCCTTATACCACAAATACCACATATCTTGAGAGATGGCATATACCATCACTGCCTTGGTAAGGATCCAGAAATACCACAAAAGAGAGATTTGGAGAGTCATACAAGGAATCTCTGAGTTTTATTTGAAAATCTGCAAAAACTCCAGAGCTATAGCTGATCAAGAATAAGAGACATGGCACTTGGCTAGACTGTTCTATCTTTTAACTACTCAAGACAGAAGTGACGGTTACAAGTCCCATGGTGAAAGGTAAAGTAAGTAAGTTTTAAAGTCTTGACAGTTTACTCTAACTCAGAGATAAGACCTCATTTAAAAAAGCATGTGTACCGTCAAATTTTTAAGATATTGCAACAACTTCTGATCCATTGCTGAGTCTATCCTTGCTCAGGGACGAGCAAGAGGTAAGCTTGGGGGAGTTTGTTGACGGTCCTTAAGTATCAAATTTAATTTTCAAATAAACAAAGAAAAGGATCCAAATGAAATCAACATCTAGACTTAGGGTTTTATCTGACAGAATTCCACGAGTTTTGGTGCTTGTCTATTTCTGCAGGGGGTTATCAGGAAATAAGGAAGAAAGGCCCACACGTCGGGATTACGTAAAGATATTAACGTGCCGCGCAATTATCTTACATCTAGAAGACTCCAGAAGCCACGAGACTGAAGCGGAGGCGAAACGGGGCCAGAGACAGGGCGCCCGCCCTGTCCTACTGGGCGCCCGCCCACCTCCTGTGGCCAATCACGCTCAATCTCGCGGATTATGCTCCACCGACCTAAAGGATCAAGAATAACCGTTCAATCAATGTTGGTTTGATCCGACGGCCCAGGTTCACTTGAGGGGACTATAAAACCAGACCCCCTGGCCCCTGGAGGAGACACCCCTTGATCATTATTCATTATTCATAGACAGAGCAAAAGCTAGGGGTTAGAGATGAGAGCTCTCCTCTCTTCTCTAAACTAGAGTAGATCTAGATAGTAGCGAGATGGAGAGCGAAGGAGGATTAGAGGAGAGGCCGGCCTATCGGTTCTTCCTCCGGTTGTACTTCGCCATGATCAAGCTCTAATCAAGCTTGCTCATGGGATGACTCTGGTAATCTACTTCTAATTCATTATGCAATTACTAATCATGTATGTTCTGGTTCACAACTCTTTTGAGTACTTCTAATCTATAGGACCCTATAGGTTAGAGTTGTAGTATAGGTGTAAGCGTGGTGCTTAGACCTAGATTATTTGTGGATATCCCCTGACTAGCTGGATCGTGTGGTAGGCCGCGTAGGTGACAGTTACGTTGGTCCCCTGTAGTCCACCTCTCGTTAGCAGGACGGGTAGGGTTTATCGGCCTATGGATAAGCATCCTTTGTGGTGTACTCTTATCAAGTGGTTCGTCCCAGACATAGACATACCCCTTTGAAGTAGAGAAACCATAGTTATCCTCTCTATTCTGCTACCATCGCCCATATACTAGAATTGCTCTACTCTCTATTCCCATATTATCACTCACTGTTATCTTACCTTTAATATTGTTCTTATTCGATTCTACCATCTTTCCTATTCACACCTATTTACTTATCTTGGTTAAGTTAGAGCGTAGATCAGTTCTCCTGTTTCCCTGTGGATACGATAAAACCTTTAACCGGGTAAAAGCTTCAACGGTATCCGTGCGCTTGCGGATTATCTGTGTGCGTATAAATACCATAGTACACTCTAGTGCCATGCTGGGGATGACAACCTAGTATTCAAGTGGTGTTAGCAAGTGTCAACAGTCACCGCCTCTAAGGAAGTGTAGATCGTCTTCTCCGCCTCCAAGGAGGCTAACTCCTAAGAGGTCCACCTTGCAAACAAAACCATTGCCCTACGCACTCACATAGAAGATCAAATGTGCCAAAGCTCATCTAGTTATTTCCCAAAAACTAATCTAGTTATTTCCCAAAAACTATCTTACGAGAAAAGTGATGCCGAATTAAAGGATGAAGTACGAAAAGAAGTGCATGATTACTTTGAACCATATGTCGCCTCTACATGCACGCCACCGTGAAAGGTCCTAATATGGCTAGAGGGGGGGTGAATAGCCTATTTAAAAATCTACAAACTCACTAGAGCAAGATGTTAGTAAATAACAAATTGAAGCTTTTTGCTCTAGCTCTAATGGGGTGTTTGCAAGCCACCTATTCAACAATTCTAGTTGATATGATCACTAGACACACAAGAGCTATGTCACTACAAGCTACACTAGTAAGCTATACTACACAAGGTAAAGTGAGCAACTAAACTAATTACACTACTTTGCGGTAAATAAAGGATAGGATGAGATATTTATACCGCAGTGTAGGGGATGAACCAATCACCAATATAGACAATCAAGCACAGGGAGAATGCCAATCAAACACAACTGAGACACCAATTTTTCTCCCGAGGTTCACGTGCTTGCCGGCACGCTACGTCCCCGTTGTGTCGACCAACACTTTGTGGTTCAGCGGCTAAGAGGTGTAGCATGAACCTCATCCTCACTAGGATAAGAACCTACCCACAAGTGAGGTAGCTCAATGACACGCGCAATCCACTAGAGTTGTCTTTGACTCTCTACTGGGGTAGGCACAAAACCCCTCACAATCACCGGGAGATGGCCACAAACAATCACCAATTTATGCCAATGTTCCTCCGCTGCTCCAAGCCGTCTAGGTGGCGGCAACCACCAAGAGTAACAAGAAAACCGTAGCTAGAACGATCCTCAAGTGCCACTAGATGCAATCACTCAAGCAAATGCACTTGGAATCACTCCTAATCTCACAAAGATGTTTAATCTATGAAGGAGATGAGTGGGAGGTGTTTGCTTAGGCTCACAAGGATGTCTAGTTGTCAAGAATGCCAAGAGAGTGAGCCCTAAGCCGGCCAATAACTATTTATAATCCCCTCAAACAAATAAAGCCATTGGCTCTTTCACTGCGCAGAAATCGAGTCCACCGGACGCGCTGCAGGAGACCACCGGACGCACAGACCCTCCGCCCGGTGATCTAGAGGAAGTCACGTGTCAACCTTTTGAACCAGGTGCGTTGATCTTCAATGGTCAAAACTTAACCACCAGAGGCGCTCAAGTTAGCACCGGACGCGTCCGGTGCACACCGATCATGTGCGCAAAGAGGTCTACAAATGCACGGGGTCACCGGACCCACACCACTGGACGTGCTTCTGAGCGTCCGGTCCCTTACCTAGAGAGCACTACAAATGCTCAGGGGCACCGGACCCAAACTACCGGACGCACCCTGAGCGTCCGGTGCTCTCAGTCAGAGTCACTTGCAGAGGTCAGGCAGCACCAGACGCGCCAACAGGGTTTAACCCAAGTCCGGTGCAGAGCATCCGGTGCCTAACCCTAATAGAGCTAGGCACTGACAGCACACCGGACGCGCAGGCTCAGCGTCCGGTGCCACCGCGGCCAGCGTTTGGCCACGACTTCTCTAAACTTCCTGGCGTAATAGAAAATATACATCTTATTTTCTCAAAAGAGCTGAATCCTGCCGAGCAAGCTCGGCAAGAGGGAGAGATAAACGCAAACCCCTCTCTACTCTTCAACCTCCACCTCCTTCTCAAAGTGTGCCAACACCACCAAGTGTACACCATGATGCGCAAGTGTGTTAGCATTTTCACTATCATTTTATACGAAGGAGTTAAGTTAGCTCACTAGGTTTTAAATACATGCACATGAACAATGACACCTAGTGGCATTTGATAACCGCTTAGCCATAGAATTCCCCTCTTTATAGTACGGCTATCTATCCTAAATGTGTGATCACACCCTCTATGGTGTCTTGATCACCAAAACTAAAATCCTAAGCAACACCTTTGGCTTGATCTCCATTAGGTTTTGTTTTTCTCTTTCTTCTTTTCCAAGTTGAGCACTTGATCATCTTGTGGTCATCACCATCATCACCATGATCATCCTTTGCTCCATCACTTGGCATGTACCAACCTTATTAAGTCTACACACACTTAGTATAGAGGTTAGAACTGGTGTTTCATCAATTATCCAAAACCAAACTAGGGCTTTCACACCGGCTAGTACTCGCTCGGCCCACACATCATCACCGCCGCTCGCATACCACTAGCTCCGCGCAATTAGCCCCACGTGTCCCACCCACCGCCCCTCTCCTCCTGCCTCTCCACTACGAGAGCCCGCATTTAAGGGCAATTGCGGCCATTGCCATGCTCGGCCCTACTAGTGTTAAAGGAAGCTAGGTAAAACTAATATTTTTAGCTTCACTATCTCTTTTTTGCTTGTGAGAGTGGGACTTAGGGGGGCTTTAAGTCTGAAGCTATTTTGTTTGCCTCTATTAGTAGAAGAAGTTGAAAAATAACTTTGTGAAACGGACTCCAACAATGCTACACAAACCCAAAAATACCTCCATCATGGTACTCCGTCTACCAAAAGTGGACGCCAACGACTGACCCAAATACCGGATGCATTTTGGGTAGCAGCTCAAACGACACGCAGAAAAATGTCGTTCTCTCTCCTAGACCCATTCTCTGTGGCATTGTCTTCCTTCTTGTTTGCGTTCGCTGCTTGGAGGTTTGCCGCTGCCATGGGCATTAGTGGACGATGTATGCACCAGCCAGTGCCGTTGCGACGATGGCTCCTCCAGCGCCACCAGTGCATCGCGCCACTACGCCGAGCACCACCGTCGTCGGGTCACGCTGTCTTCTCGCGTAGCCATGTTAGGATCGTTGCTGTCGACGAAAGCTAGTCGGCAGTCTACCTTGGGGTATACCCACGGTAGTAGTTTATCGGCAGACAAGCGCGCAAGCTACGAACTTGATGGTGACGCAAGACATAGACAAGGTTTTTATCCAGGTTCGGCCGCCGTGTGGGTGTAATACCTACGTCCTGCGTCTGTTTGTATTGATCTGGGATGAGTTGAATTGTGTTGAGTTGTCTAAGGGGGGGTCCCTTGCCTCTTTTTATATAGTCCAGAGGGCTAGTCGGCTACAATTGTCATAGATAATGCGATATCAATTACTATTCTAACCGACTAGAATCCTGCTTGATCTCCACGTCTTGTTTCCTTGCGCGAAACTCTGAGCAGTTAGATCAAGCCTTGAACTGTCCCGTGATGGGCCAAATCTTCTAGCCCAAGCCTATCCGTAAGGGTATAGGGGTTTATACCCCCACAGTTGCCAAGCGCTGGAGCCGAGTACCGCCCCCACTAGGATCACGTTGAAGCCTAGCACTGCCGGAGTCCATCGTCGCCGGCGTCGTTTGCTCCGCCCTCTCCCTCTTCTCCCTTCATCTCTCTCCCTTGCTTCTCTCCCTTCTCTCTCTTCAGCCAGTGCCGCCTCCCACCGTCGGCCTCACCACGGGAGTTGCTACACAAGTATGCCACACTATTGACCTTCCTCGTCGGCTGTTACGGCTTGGACAAGCCGGAACCGGACCGCCGCTCGCCAAGCAGCTCCACGAGAAGGGCCAAATGTTGATGTTCAGCTCTGAGCCCGCACCGTCCTATTTTCTGGCTGCTGCCGACGCCGTCCTTGGGATTCTCCTTCTCCTTTACCCGGTCCGTGTCGTCAGCTACCGGTGCTGCGTCTGCGCTCACCGTTGGATAAGTTGAGTTTTTGGGGTGTTATTTTATTCGTTGTGCATGACCCAAAACCACGAATAAGTCTCGTTTTTACGTTTTCGTTTTGGAGTCAGTATGATGGAATCTCTATCAAACATGGCCTTGTTTAGTTGCAAAAAAATTGTAAAATGGACACCTTAGCAATTTCGTTTATATTTGATAAATATATTCAAACATGGACTAACTAGACTCAAAAGGTTCATCTCGCAAATTATAGAAAAATTGTGCAATTAGTTAATTTTTAATCTATATTTAATGTTTCATGCATGTGTCGCAAGATTCGATGTGACCAGAAATTAAAAAAAATATAAAATTTATCATGAACTAAACAAGACCATGGGTGAAGTATACTGTATACGCTCACAAACCTGGCAATCTTCGGCCTTGTTTAGTTCCAAAAAATTTTGCAAAATTTTTCAGATTTCCCGTCACATCGAATCTTTAGACGCATACATGGAGTATTAAATATAGATAAAAATAAAAACTAATTACACAGTTTAGTCGAAATTGACGAGACGAATCTTTTGAACTTAATTAATCTATGATTGAACAATATTTGTCAAATACAAACGAAAGTGCTACAGTGTCGATTTCTAAAAAAATTTTGAAACTAAACAAGGCCTTCGTTGGAAAAAAAAAGATTTAAAGACTGCCTCCTTCCCTCGCAAGGAGGAGGACATTCTCGCTATGCAGTACCTTCCTTTTCGGTAATTTTCTACACAACAGTTTTATTTTACACCAAAACCCTTCCTCTTGTCTAGGCCTGGTTCAGTTTCTCCACCTAATTTTTTTCACCTATTCTATTAAATCTATCGACACATGCATAGGGCAATAATATGGATGCAAATAAAAACTAACTGTATGGTTTAGTGGTAAATCACAACAAATCTTTTAAGGCTAATTAGTTTATAATTAGCCATAACTACTATAGTAATCCACATGTATTAATGATAGATAAATTAGGTTTAATAAATTTATCTTGCAGTTTCTAGTATGATTTGTTTTTCTATTAATCTATATTTAACACTTTAATGTATGCCGGCGTATCTGTAATCTGTAACACCTGAAATAATTCTTTTTCGTGAACTTAAACAAGGCGTCCTGCGGAAGAAACCTAAATAAATTGGCGGGATCGATTGAACAAGTACCGGGCTCCTTCCCGCCCCCATCACCTCGTCGCCTCCACTCCCATGGCGGTGCCGCTGCCGCAGCATCCAGACCGCCCCTACACCTCCGGCAGCCTTGGCTACTTCCACCTCCGTCTCGTGGGCCCCGCCCCCACCCTGCTCCTCCTGCGCACAGACCGCCTCTACTCGCTCTCCCACTCCCGCCGCCGGGGCTACCGCCTCCGCCTCCTCGCCAGTCCTCACCGCCGGCGCGCCCGCGACCTCCTCCTCAGCACCTACGGCTGCGACCTTCGCCTCAGACACCGCTCTGGCACCGGCTCCCCGAGCGTCAATGGTCGGCCCCTCCGCGCGGGGACCCCCACCGAGCTGGCCGTTGGCGACGAGGTATCGGTGCTGCGCTGCGGCACCAGGTACGGATTCATCGTGGAGAGGTTCGTCTCATGCCGAGGGGTTGAGGTTGGTGCGGCTTCAACGGCGGGGTCCTGCGCCGAGGGACTTGTGTTTAGGGCCGAGTCGCTGCGGAAACGGCTTAGGGCGATCTCTGAGAGCGAAGATCCCCTTTCGCTATTGAGGGATTGTTCTGGAATTGGTAGCTTGGATGTGGATGTTGGACCTAAAAAATGGAGGCAGGATGGTGCTGGTGAATTGTGCCTGGATAATCCAGTCACTCCCGCTTCTGAGGAGAAGGTGCTGCAAGGTGATTGCAATTTTGACCAAGACAAATTGGAAAATCACCTTGATGTTGCAAATGATGGTGATGGCGAGCTGCCGTTTCATGGGAGTAAAGGATGCAGAGATGACAATGCAGAGCAGCCAGGATGCGGCAGCGGCAATGAAGAGCAGTATCACAGTGAGGCCTGCTACTCAGATGGGAGCACATTCTTCTTGAATCGCCTTGTGGGTACTGGGTCTGACACGCGAGCGGAACCACAGAGTGGTGTGACGCTTCCACAGCTTCTCCATCCTGTTGATAGTTTGGTGCGAGTGTTCATCGCAACGTTCACCTCAGATATTTCCTGGTGTGCCTGCTCTCTGCTGCCTTTCTGAACTTCACCAATAACATTGGGATATGTGGTTGAGTTCTTCATAGAAATGCTAATGTTTGTATGGTTCTCAGGTTTCTCAATTATTGCAAGATTCCCCAGCATCTACCAGTGACAATAGCATGCCACAACAAGGACAGATGCTGGAGTGCAAGCAGTGAAAATAGAACGGCGGCACCTTTTGAAAGCCACCCTAAGCTGCTATTAGTGTAAGTAGTAATCATGAGTACCTTTTTTTTTGCAGTTTGAGGGAATGCCTTGTGCTTTTGTATTTCGAATCTATCAGGTGCATGCCTATCAGATACTGTATCTTAGTTTTGTATTTGTATTTGCTGAGCTCTACGGTTACCAAAATGGGTGTTTTGCATTTCTTGAGCTCTATGGTATGCCAAAATGGGTGTTTTGCATTTGCTGAGCTCATGGTATGCCAAAATTGATGTTTTTGTTGAGGAGGGATACTAAATACTGATGTTGTCATTTATTTCTTTTCAAGTTTCCCCCGATTCCCCGAAGAGATAGCATTTGGACAGGACAGGAAGAAGCAAGGAGTTGCATGCCACCATCCAAAGCTCATAGTGTTACAGAGGGAAGACAGCATGCGGGTTATTGTTACTTCAGCTAACTTAGTACCGAGGCAGGTCAGTTTTTGTTTTTCTGCTCACTAATGGCTTAGCTTGAACTTTGTGCATCCTTCCATTTTGTACAAAAAATGTGTTTTCTCTTGTGAATATCTGCTTCTATGGTCTTGCTGAAGGTTTACATAATTTATGCAGTGGCATCTTATAACAAACACAGTGTGGTGGCAAGACTTTCCTCGTAGAACATCCCTGGACTATGCAGCACTTTTTAGTGCAGCTGAGAAACAAAAATCTGATTTTGCTGCTCAATTAGTATCATTCATAGCATCCATGGTCAATGAAGTCCCTAGCCAGGCATATTTGATAAATGAGATTGCTAAGTATGATTTTGAAGGAGCTGGTGGCTACCTCATCGCTTCAGTACCTGGAATACATGCACAAAGTCCTCCTTATTTGGAGTCTAATTATTTCCTTTCAGTAAGTTCAATTTTGCTAGCATATGACACACTATTTTGTTGTTTAGCCCTTCTAGTAAGAATATCAAACATATACTACCTCTGATTCTGAATGTAGGTCGTTTAGGATCCTATTTGGTCAAACTTTCTTAACTTAGACCATCAGTACATAACAAGTTACATGAACTCACAACATATGGTTGATGTTACTATGTTCGTCATGGAAATATTTTCAGAATATATAACTTTCATCATTTAAAATTATATATTTAACAAAAATTGCAAGTCGTTGTCCTAAGTCCTAACGGCCTACATTTGGAATCAAAGTGAGTATATCTTTTGCACCAAACAATATATTGCTTATAATTTGCATACTTTCTGAGGAAGATTAGCGTAAGTGAACTTAACCCTAAGCTAAGAACTAGCTATTGCTTTGTCATTACTGGAAAAATAATAGCCTATTTTTATGGTGCCCTATTCCGTAACTAGCTGTATCCATTGGTTTTTTCAGGCTAAACATAATGTACATGCAAAATCTGCACATAGAATGTTTATTGGCTCTGTTCAAACATCTGTAGTTGGCCTATCCCATCGGTTTCACATGCCATTAGATGCTGGCAAACAACTAAGAGCCTTATCTGCATTTTTTGGAAAATGCCGTGAGAATATGCATGGGACTACAGAAGTGATCTTGAAGAGGAACACCAATATACCTGCAGATGCTAATGCTGTGAGTGTCCTTGTTGCTGATCTGGATCAATTTACTGAGGAAGGTATGCACAGTTCAGTATGTGCACCTTTACTGAATGTGTGCCCAAAGGTGTTCTGTGTTTCATGGTTCACGTGCAAAACAACAAATTG
The DNA here is from genome assembly GCF_000003195.3 of Sorghum bicolor. NCBI lineage: Eukaryota > Viridiplantae > Streptophyta > Magnoliopsida > Poales > Poaceae > Sorghum > Sorghum bicolor. Next base: position 42,346,741 of record NC_012875.2, read on the forward strand.
CTACCTTTATATTTTAATTCACCATATCCCAATGCCTTTCAGATTCTGTCCAACTTGGTTTCTTGCCTAGAGAGGTTGCTAAGTGGGTAGCTCCCCTCAGTGACTCAGGATTCTTCAATTTCTCTGGATTTATCTACCCTAGAGAAGCCCTGGAGGCTGCATATGGAGTAACTAATACTAAAGTGCAGTTGCTTCTATACATATCAAAGGTACACCAGAAAGATTTTAAGAAACCTTTCTCATAAGTTTGTACTACTATTGTGAAACTTCTCCATGCATATCCTAAACTGTTTCAATTAAATTCAGGGTCCAGAGTTTTCTCAAATTTCAGGGCTGATAAGCAATGAGCATTTTCCACCACTCTGCTCACTAATAGCATCCTTGCAGCGGTGCCTTGGACTTTGGCGGTTAGAAGAGGTCTATAATTTTATATGATGAAATTATGTGCATCTTTGATAAAATCATGCGACTTATAAACGAAATTAACATTTTTTTAAGATGATCATATTATTTGGTGAAATTAGTGTATACTTACTCTAAAAAGTCATAGTGGTATGAAGCTGATTGACATAACTTAATACCTTTTTAGTGGTCACCATCTAGAGCAATACTTCCAATTTTCTCAGTTTGAAGACCTTTGCACTGCCTTTTGCATTTGTGATATCTGAACATAAGGAGTCAAGCAACAAATATTACATATTCAGTTTTTTCCCTCACTGCTCTGTAAGGACATGTAAAATTGGTATTTGTAGTTTCTAAGGTTCTGCTTGGAATGGAAGAGTTTCACAGGTAACCTTCAATTTACAAAGGAACCAGGGAAATTTTCTGCCTTCCAATCAGAGCCTAAAACAGAAAAAGAACTGTACATTCATCAGAATCAATTCAGCTTTTTACACTTATTTCTTGTTGCTTGGTCAGTTTGGTTTCTTGATTTGCACTTTGTAAGTTGCTCCATGGCTATTTAGTTGCTTGTGTCACTTCTGTCCATACCACCTGTTGCCTTTACCCTTTACTGATATTAACCAAGTTTTTCTAATTGTAGTTAACATTGATTTGAAGCAGGTATTGTCAAACATTAAGTGGCCTGAAACACTCGAGACTGATTTCATCTACAGTGAGAAAACAATCAATTTTGCTATATTGAAATAGTTAGTCCGTTCCAAATTATAAGTTATTTTGGCTTTTCCAGGTTTATAGCTTTTGTTATGCATCTAGATATATATACTATGTCTAGATATGTAGCTTTTACGATGTATCTAGAAAAGCCAAAAAGACTTATAATTTGGAACGGCGAGAGTATAAGATTAAGTGTTTCTTAGTCAGGTTTAATTATTTTATAGGTGCTTCATCCATTGGGACTTCAATCAATCCACAGTTCATTGCGAGCTTTGCTTCTGCCGCTGGTAAACGACCCCATCAAGATTTTGACTCTCAAGAATCTGATCCGGAGGTAATTCTGAACTGTTTACTGAAGCTTACTGTATTCTAGCAACTTACTGGAATATGTATATCTTTTCTTGATGGACATACCCACTTAAGTGTTCCTTAATTTTGGTAGTGGGGTTGCTGGACAACAAACCATGAGCTGAAGAAGCCATCAATCAGTCTATTGTTTCCAACAATTGACAGGGTGAAAAAAGGGGCTTGTGGAATTCAATTGTGCAGGAATTTGCTTTCTCTACCTGAGGTGGATTTTCTTTTAACAACTCTAAACCTTTCGAACAATTTACAAATAAGAGCTCGTGATATATTTGCACTATATTAAATATGGAAAGTTCTGCACATTGTAATAGAAAATTCATGTTTTTCTAGTCACAGAAGCAAGTGCTAAAAATAGTGTAAATTTAGAGATTACCCTAGTTAGGTGTATGATATTACTTTTTGTGCCCATCTCACATTCTTCCTTTTGGCAGAAAACATGGCAAAGACTGAGATCTACCGGTATATTTCATGATGCAATCCCACAACCATATGCCAGGATAGGGCATCCTATGCATGTTAAGGTATAATCTTCTCAGGGAATATCATAGAATTAAACTTCCTTGGCCTTGCTTAGCTATTCATAAAATATTGAATGGTGGTTCAAGTTAAACAATGGCAGTCTTGGCAGACATGACATACACAGCGTCATTTCTCTGACAATTATGGTTGCAAACATTGACAATGGGTTAGAAACAGCTGATGCAACGTGTGTTGTTTATGTGAAGATGTTAGCGAGAAAAGCCCAGTTATAGCTTTACCAAAAAAAACCCTTGATATTTACTCTTTCTTACTATGTCTTCAACTGCTAGCTGATGCTCTTGATATTCATCCTTTTTGGATAAGCTGTCTACCATCAACTTGGATAGACATGTCCTATATGACTTGTTTCTGTTTACCTTATGTCATCGTTGGCTGATACAGATACTACATTAAAAAGTGATGAAATGTTCAATATTCTTGCATAAAATTCAGCTATGGTAGTGACAAATTTATCTATGTACCAGGTTGCTCAAAGACGCTTCAAGTCTTGTTTTGGTGAGCATTCATTCGGCTGGACTTATTGTGGGTCTCACAATTTCAGTCCGGCTGCATGGGGACAGCCTCTATCTCCTCCCTCGAAAGCAAATCCTAGCAAAGCCAGATCATCACCTTCTGGTCCAAGGCTGCACATTTGCAACTATGAGCTCGGCATCGTACTCATTGCTCCGCCACCAGGCATGTCAAAGCATGCAAGTGAAAGTAGGCACAGGATCGAGGGCATTGTCCTGCCATTTGTCATCCCTCCACCGCGATATAAGGGGAGTGATAGGCCAGCGACTCGGCTGGCCATGCGAGAGGCTGTGGCTGAGGCTTGTGTTGTGCAGGGTAACGATGTTGAAGATTTGTCAGAGGATACTGACGAAGATGTGCCAGATGAAGATGATGAGCAGGTGGTTGAGCTATCTGATTGTTCTCAACAAGAGAAGGAAGAAGAGAAGATTTATGCAGAGACGCTATGGGGGCAGGTAGATTCTTCACAGAGCCAGGAAAAGGATTAAGCGAAGCTCGCATCCAGTTTCTTGATGCAGTCCCATGGATCTATTTCGCCTTGATAGCTCAGTGGCTAGGGGTTGGGAATAGGGGCGCTGCTGGAGATGGTCTAAAAAAAGTACAGTACCATAGGTTGATATGACAGACATGTTTAATAAGCTGTTGTTGGAAGCTTCGGATTCGCATATTTCAAGTGAACTGAAGTTTGTGAGGGACTGTTGTTGTGTTGTCTGATGACCAGAAAGAGAGGCGGCCTGAGCCACGATTCTTCATTGTCCCATTTTTCATGTTTCAGATTACATTTATGGTGTGTAGATATCATTTCATTTTTTAGGAATTCATTCTTGTATTGGAAAATATGGCTTGCTCATTTCACCTAATGAGAGACAAATGTATACATGATCTGCTGAATGAATAATTACATACTGAAATGAAGATGTGTGATATTCATTTTGCAGCTTATCATCCTCCTATCTCTATTACTTATGTATGTATATTCTAACTTTTTTGAGTTATAGTAAACTTATAATTACTTTATTTACATATACATATTTTGTCCAGTCCCATTCGTTGCAAATAAACGGCATCCAATGATCCAAATATCCCAGCCGTCCAACCGGATGTGGACCAGACGTCATATTTTTCCCGTGGTTCGTCGTTTCCGGGTTTCCGAGCAGAAAATCCGCAGGAAAGCAAGCGAGCGACGTGGCAGCGGCTAGCGCCAGCGGGACGCCCCACTCCAGTACGGAGTAGTCCAGTCCAGTTCCACCAGCTCACAGCCACCGGAAGCAGCAGCCCCACACTGCCCACGCACGCGGACGCGGCCACGCGCTCTGCGCCACCACCAGCCGGCCGTTCCCGGCTCGCCGCCGCCGTTGCGCCCTCGCGCTCACACCTCCGCCAGCTCAGGTCCATCGAGCGGAGGAACCCATGGCGCCCTCCCCGCTGCTCGTCCGGCCGCCGGCGATGGCGAATTCACCCCTTCCGCCTCCCCGATGCGCGGCCGCGGTGGCAGCGGCGCCGGCGGTACGGACGGCTCCCGCGGCCCCACTCTCTAGGTTATCTTATGCCCCCCTGGCCCCTGCTGACCGACCCCTCACCTGGCGCATGCTCTCCTCGTTTTCTGCAAAAGTTTCGTGGTGACATACATGGTTTCTCTTGATCGCGCAGGCTCCGTACCAAGTGTAGGTTCGCCGCATCGGATGTGAGAGAAGACTACTCTTCCACCCCGATAGATATTGTCGCTGATGTGAAGACGGAGAAGGCATGGGTTCCCGCATCTGAAGTTCTCTAACATTCAGCTTTTGTTAGGCTATTAAGCCGATTTTCCCCCTCCATTCTGAACTGTTTGTCGGCGGTTGCAGATTGTGGTGTTGGGAGGAAGTGGATTCGTTGGCTCTGCGATCTGCAAAGCTGCTGTCGCGACAGGCATTGAGGTTGTGAGCTTCAGCAGGTACTTCTTTTGCTCTTCTCTGTGACGAACATTTCTGTGCTGTATACCCTGTAGAAGCAAACAGGTGATATATAAATCAATTCACTATGCAGCAGTTGCAACCTTCACTATTTTTCAGCATGTTTTAAGTTTGGATTCTTCATCTATTGATTTCTTTAGCAGCCCCTTTATTTTACTAAATTGTAATCTCTGTTTGGTAATGAAAAATGAAAGGTGGATACAGTGTTTCTGGGTACCAAACCTGCATTATGTACAAATTTACACATTCTACTTGATTGTGTGTTGATGGGCAGGTCAGGAAGACCAGCTTACTCTGATCCCTGGGTTGATCAAGTCAATTGGCTAGCAGGTACACTTATGGTATTATATGTTGTTATACGAACTTGATTATTAGATTTTGCTCCCTCACGTTAGTTGACTGCTTTACTCCCCAACCTGTTGTGTCTAGTGTGTTCATATTGATGGTCTGTCTCCCAAATTATACCTTTATCAAGTGATTGAGGATACAGCTGAATAAAGAATTACAATAATTAGATTGAGTAAGAGCTGTTCTGTAAGAAATGCATTATGTGTGATCCCTGTCGTACTTGTACTCAACAAACAAAATTTTGCATCGACATCATTCTGTCATGCTTTGTTTGTGATATTCAAATAAACTGTACAAGCCTACAAGGTAATTTCTTTAAGTTTATATAATCTTTGATTGATGTCCTATTGCTTCTGAGTTCCGAGACATATATTGATTATTGCAAAATAATTTAACCCTTTACATAAGATTGTTTCTTTACGTTAGCCTTGCTCACTGGCTTACTGCATGGCTCTTTATTCATGAAAAACCTGCTTTAACAAAGTGCAACAGAAAGTAAACTTGATTTTCTGTTGCCATCTTGTTCCTGTAAATACGTGGCAGACTCACATTGAGGCAATCTACTTTCAAGATTTTGTGATTTACATGTTGTCTGGCACTCTAACAATCAGTTAAGCACCTCAATATGATGTAGGAGATGTTTTCTATGCAAGATGGGATGAAGTATTGGTTGGGTCTACCGCTGTTGTGTCTACCCTTGGAGGATTTGGCAATGAAGAACAAATGAAAAGGATAAATGGTGAGGCAAATGTCATAGCAGTAAACGCTGCAAAAGAATATGGTAAGTATTATGTAGTGCACAACAACATTGATGTGCCAATTTGTATGCAACTGTGCTCTACATTCAAATTTTCATGAGATTGATGTGACTGAACTATGGTTGTTCAAATGATCAGATCAAACTATAATAGTTTGTAACTTCTCAAGTGTCAGGTACATCTACTGTAACAACAAAGCTTTAGGGCTTGTTTGGCACGGCTCAACTTCACTAGTAAAGCTGTTTTTTTTAGAAAATAGCTTCATGAGCAACTTTCTAGATGAAGCTAAGCTGTTTTAGAAAAAAGTGTTTGGTAAAATAGCTTCACCAACTACTTCATGCATAGATGAGAGAGAGAAATGAGGGAGAGCGCTACAATAAGCTACTTTTTTCAGCTTCATCTCAACTTATGTCTTTGTGAGAGGAGAAGAAAAACAGCTTCACCCATGAAGCTGTTTTAGAAACAGCTCATGAAGCTGTTGTGAGCTGTACCAAACAGGCCCTAGTTGTATAATTTTTTGTTTGCTTTCTGGATTTAATCTTCTCAAGGAATGACATCAAAGAGAGAGGTGGATTGTTGTTTTACCATACCCTCTCCTTTTGGATTCAAATAAATAAAAGAGCATGTAATTAATATATTCATGCATTCATTTACAGGAGTGCCGAAATTCATTTTAATCTCTGTTCATGATTACAATCTTCCATCCTTTCTTCTTACATCGGGTTACTTCACTGGTAAGAGAAAGGCGGAATCTGAAGTCCTTTCCAAATACCCAGCCTCAGGTTAGAAATACTTCACATCATTTATCGTCAGGTTTTTCTCTCGAATTTATATGTTCGTGATATTGGACCTGCTTTTCTTTTACAGGTGTTGTGTTGAGGCCAGGCTTCATTTACGGTAAAAGGAAAGTAAATGGCTTTGAGGTACCGCTGGACGCTGTTGGACAGCCATTGGAGAGGCTGCTCTCCTCTGTTGAAAATTTCACCAAACCATTGAACTCACTGCCTGCCTCTGACCTAATCCTTGCACCCCCTGTGAGCGTGGACGATGTTGCCTATGCAGTAATCAACGGAGTCGTAGATGACAGCTTCTTTGGGGTGTTCACCATTGAACAAATCAAGGAAGCCGCAGCCAAGGTAAGAGTGTGAGCCTTAGGGTCTTGTTCCCCAGTGTATGAAGGTATTATAGGTGGGAAGTTCATAAACCCAGCAGTAACTAAAGGTCCTTTGTTCTTCCTTTCTCCCTGAATCTTTTACCATAGTCAATAGTTCAAAAAGTGCAGCATTTTTTTTCTGCTGGAATTTTCTAACATTTATGACTTAAGAGCTAACAAAATATGTAGTACCGTGGGCCACAGAATTGTTACGTTGGTTCACATGGAGGTTAGCGGCATGAGCTCACAATCTTGTGAATGTGACATTAGACCCATTTTCAACAACCCGCACTTCGAACTACGTTGATGTTTTTACGAGATAGTTTCCCACAAAATGTTTTAAATCGTGTGTATCATTGATTAGATCAACTTAATTAAAAAAAGGACCGTATGTTCACAAAAGAACAACGCTAGGGACCTATTTGGATTCTCGAGTCTAAACTTTAGTTGACTAAAATTGGGAGTAAAACTTTAGACACTTTAGCTCACTTGTGTGGTCTAAAGTTTTTGTGAAGTTGGCTAAACTTTCAATCAAGTAGATATCCTGTTTCGAGCTTTAAGAGCTAAAATGATCTCAAGTTTAGTGGCTAAACTTTAAGCCATGAGATCCAGACACAGATTCTAACATGCCAAACGGATACCGGCCGGCGATCATGCTATCGTACTCGTGCATACGTGCTCATCGTCTCCGGCAGTTAGGGGACCAGCAGTGCAGCGCCGGTTCGGGTTCCTGACCCTCGCTGGCGTTGACACGATGATCCCCGGGCCTACCTCATGACACATTCACAAATCACACGTGCACAGGTCGCTGGCGATGAGACTTCCGGCGGTTGCCATTGAGCGGCATCGTGGCAAATCCGAGCGGCTTCGGCCGACGAAACAGCGCGATGAGCAGCAGGTAGCTAAAAATCTAACCAACGCATACTCGGAACATTCTTAGACTCTTCTCATGCTGTCATGCACTAATAGGGCAAGTGAACGTGAAACACTCGGCAGCTCTGCACGAAAGTCGTTGAAACTGAATCAAAGATTGCAGCTATTGTGACCATGAGTCCATGACAGTTGAACAGAGCAGAACAGCCTCAGTTCACAGGCTCATGCCAAGTTGCCAACGGCAGATAAAAAAGGGCTGACAGCATATCTGCAACTCCATGAAGCGTTTCAAAATCTCAAGTTTTCAACAACCTGGTGCATACACGGCCAATCACGGCAGATACCATACCAACGCAGTACGAGCAGTAACAGAAGACTCCACGCTTAGGCTATGGAGACCCATTTGGCAACCCAAACCTAAAATGGGTCTCCAACACAATACAATACCTATAGCCTCCAACAGAGTACCCATACAGAAGACCTATTTTGGGTATCAGAAGAGGCATAACCCAAATTTGGGTATCCTCTCTTCTCGAGACCCATTTGCAGAGAGTGTTGTCTTTTAGGTCTTGTCGTTGGAGAAGACTAAAAATAGGTATGGAACCTTTTACCTGTAGCGCTATCCAAAGAACAAATGGATGGGTCTTGTATTTGGGGTGACGATTGTTGGAGATAGTCTCGGTTGGACTGACGACATGCCACGTACGTATGAGTGTATGACCACACTCGCTCTCGTGTCGCGCCGACAGCCTGCTAGTAGGGCTTGAGGCAGTCGTAGAGGCGGCGATGCTCCGACGGCCAACCACCAGCAGCAGCAGCCTCCGCCGCGGCCGGCGGCGACTGCAGCGCGGTCGCAGTTGGGGATCTGACGCTGGACGACGGCGACGCGCCGGTTGGCGTCGGCGCCCTCGGGCTCTCCAGCGCCTGCCGGGACGCGTCGGGGTTGCCCTCCACCCGCAGCATCTGCAGCTGCCGCCGCCGCCTCTGCTCCCTCCTCACCTCGTTGCGCTTGTTCACGTAGTCCTCGTGGATGAACACCTCCATATCCTCTTCTCGATCTCACACCTACTACTATCACACACCGTCCACTGTGAACTACTGTTAAAACTACTACACACTATCATTCATCAATCCTATCCAAGATCCTAGCAGAGCACAGGGAGGAGGAAGAGGGAGAGAGCTGTGGTGGTGAACTGCACTTGTATATAGTAGCTAGAGCGATTCACCCAGATCCAGGTGTTGTTATTGTTAACCATGGAGGTCACTGTCAGTCGCTTTTGCCTTTAACCAATTTCACAAGGCAGCTGCTATTAGTCCATGCCAAGTGTGAAGTCCACAATGGGGCACAAAAAATAAGGTCCAGTGCCACATTTGCTTGCCTGGCTGCTTCTGGAAAACAATAAGAGAGGTCTTTCTAATGCCATTTCCCATGTCTCTCTTCCTCGGTCACATCTACTTGGAGGCCCGCTATTTTATTTTACTTATTTGTATTTATCTTTCTATTTTTGTCTGATCCTGTGGTGGCAGTAGTTTTTAACCAGGACGTCGCTGTCATTGATGCACAAAAACACGCAAGAACTGAAGGATTAATGACTGGTGTACTTTGGCGGAGCAAGACAGCGGTGTATTCCAGGTTAGACTCGGCCGCGGGACGCTGTCCCTGTCCATGGGCAATTTTCAATGCAGAAGATTGGGAGATGGTTGCCTGCTCGCAGCGGCATGGAATTGTGGACAGAAAGCACAAAAGAGCTAGCTAGAGGTGTGGTGGATCTGTGGTATGTGCGCTTAGATTCATCACGCACCACATAATATCTTCTTGGAATTAGTGGCTGGTGATATCAGTAAATCCTCTGCACTGGACTGGCTTTGGTTTTTGCATAGTTTCCAAATTCTAGTCCACATGGACCACACATCTCAAATGTTTGCCCTTTCATTTTTGGAAGTATATAAACATTTGACAATATCGTCGGACTCAAAAACCACAGACTTCAATTCAAGCAAGTTGACACCATGAGTCATAAATTTACGATTAACACAAAAAATAAATACTTAGCAGAGAAAGATTGGCAATCAGAAACTGAAACGATCTACCACTCTGCTCATGGACTCATTAGCTCAAGTACGAGCCTCCATGTTTGATCCATGTACAAAAGTAGGTCAAACAAATCCATGTGCACCTTGTGATTGAACACAAGGTTTTGTTTCAAAACAATATGTACATTTTTATTTGGTTTGTTGACTACCACACCATTCTCAACAAAAAAAAAACCTTGTAATTTGAAACAGGCACATATGCAAACACCCACAAAAATTTACCAGCTGATAGCCCGTCTCTCTATCTCTCCATTCTTTCACAAGGAAGTTGATGCAGTCATCGTCCTCTGTGCATTTCCAAGGATGATAACAATGACGGTCACATCATCATGGTACTTCCTCCTACTCCCAACAGGTATCCTCATCAATTCTTCGGCTGTTAAAGCTGGGAAAATAGGAAGAAAGCAGTTAGGAGTTGCTGAGTTAGCATTGATGCAGGTTGACTGCATGATCTGAAATAATTTCAAAGATGCTGATTACATGCGGGGAAAAGATACAAAACTATATCAAACAAATCCTGATGCTTCTAATATAATATGGAAAATGAATTGTGCAGATGACTCATAGATTAATGATCTGCAAGGCAATAGTCCACTTAGCTGTTTGATATTTCAATCATAAAAATTCAAAATATAATTTGGAGGGTACCTGCTTCCTTGGCTGCTTTGAGTATAAGTTGCTCAATGAGATATTTTGCAGGATCCCCCATTGGATTATCACGCATAAATTGATAAACCAACCAAACAACTTCATCATTACTGAAGAAATCAAATAAGCCATCACTACCGAGCACAACAAACAAGTCATCATCTGTAACTTTGTGACTCAATGTGTGTGGATTTGTGTAAACATATGGAGGGCTGCTCAAATCGCGGACTCGTAGAATGCCCATCAGTGCATCATTGAACTTCCTCTGCAAAATGACCAAAAAACAATGGTGTTAGTTACAACTGTAACAATGATACGAATTTTATTCACTTATCCAAGAGTAATTTGTCACCTGCTTTAGATAGCCAACTCCAAAAGCACGAGTAACCTTCAACTTTCCTTTTATTTTGTTACCCCTGACAACTGAAGAATCGTCGGGATGGTCAGCTAAAAGTCTTTGGTACTCCAAAGGATTTTCAAGCGAGTGGGTCTCTGTCAGCTGAGTAGCCTTCAAAGCACCATTTTGTACATATGGCATGGAAGCAAGCACAGCTCTACTGTCCCCCAAATTTAAGATGCACAGATCTGTTCCATGAAGAAGAACAACCAGAACACAAGACCCTACTGAAACTAAATCTGGCCTATCATCCATCTCTTGTTCAACCATGCATAAAAAGTCATTCTCAGCTTGCTCAACAGCAGTAGAAAGGCAATTCAGCACACCAGCTCGAAATGTTTCAGAAAATTTTATGTCTTCATTTTCTGAATTTCTCATGGCTAGTGTTAACTCGCTTTTAAGGCCATTGAGAGAGGTTTCTGATGAATTGTATAAACCATTTTGTTGCTTTATCCGATTCTCCAGCAGGTACAAGTAATATACTATGTTATCATACAGAGTTACCGCGAGAAAATCAGCTGCATCCCTCCCATTAAACCCATCATATATTCCACAAATCAGCCATCCATTTTTCTCTGAGCACACAGCTTGGACTCTATCCTCTCCAGCAGCTCCGCCAGCCATTTTCACCTCTGTATTAGTCAGAAAATTGGATGATACAGTTGTTGGGGCACTGGACCTCCAAAGATTTTTACTGATCTCAAATATAGAGCTCTCAGTTGACACAGGGCTGCCTTGTGAGGTGGAGTATGAGTCCAATCTTGACATTGATGGAGAAGAAACGATTTTTCTGAAGGAGTTTGGAGAATCTAGTTCTGGTAAAATTTCTTCACCAATAAGACCATTGCAAATATTTGTGTTTGCCAGTGTAAAATTTGCACTAATAGCAGCACCAGATAAACAAGTAAATGAGCCATTTCGTGACCCGATCATGGTATTAGTCCCAAATATGTTCTTAGGAGAAATGCCATTCCCATGATCATTTTCAGGAGAAAAGCTCTGAGAAGAATCACAATGGTATCCAAAACTCACATTGAGATTGCTACAACTCCTGATAAGCATATCTTCTTCCTCAGAGCTGATGCTGTGATCGCTAGTGTCCTTATAGAACAGTTCTACGTCCACCATGTTTTTTAACAGTACAACACCAGTGTAACGTAATACTGCTGGAACACTTTTTTTCTATAGGTTCCAATGCTATTCAAATGCCATGCCAAATACTGCTTCCTTTATACTTGAACGGAAATGCAAACCAAACCTGCAATACTCACATCATTGCTTTAGTGTTAAAACCGCTGTAAAAGAACAAAAAAAAAGGTCATGTACTATTTGATAAGCTAATAGCAAGGTGATTGTAAATTAATATGTTCCAGCCTACTAAATCTGTAGATCTGTGCACAAGAATTGCATAGGATGGCATCTCAACAAGGCAGAGGGCTGCTTCTCTAGTTCTGCTGATAGTACGGTTGTGATTGCAGTGCAATTGATCCTTTGTTTTAATATATAAATATATTTGACAGTCCACAAGGTTCAAATCCAGGTGTGATACTTGTAAGTTTAGTGGTCATGTGCATCCGTAGCCAGTGCAGAGGCCAGAAGTTAGGCTCCCTTAATCTAGATAGTGAAGCCTTCCTTCCTGCTAACATGGTACTACCTCCATCCCTAAAAGAGTGCAAATTTAGGTTTGGACCAAGTCAATAGGACAGAGAATGTGCGTTTGTCTGACTATTTTTCCGCCTGGATTTAAGAGGGTGGAAATTACATATGAGGTGCCAATCGCCATGAACAAAATAAGAAAACTCAAGTTTGACTTGTCCAGGTTGTAAAATATTCGCATGTTCCTGCACCACAAACTTTTATATGAGAAATCAAACGCCATGGACATTGTGATGATCACAGCCTCCTCCACCTTGAATTGTACAAACCTACTACCCTCTTAGTTGTTATCAAAAAGTGGATACACCAGTTCTAAACTCGGCAGTACTTGCTGCTAAGCAAGCAGATATGACCCACCGGACACAGTTTGCGAAGAAATATGAATACTACAAGATCCAAATACAACTGGAGAAAAGAAGGAAAATGATAGCCTCCCAATCAAAAACAACATCGTTCGGAGTCAGAGCGTAGAGAGATGTACTCTTGAGCAAGACATATGTAGGGGGAACAGAGAGAACACAATAACCTGAAGTGAGAAGGGGTTGCTTCGCATACGACCGGAGCACACGGCGGCAGCTAAATGAACTTCACCGCAGCGGCTGTGGCCAGTGTTCCCACAGAAACTAACCTTCTTCTTGGCGTTCACCTACGCAGCAGCACAGCACAAAGAGAACGGAACAAACAAACACACATGAGAAGAAGAACGACGATCAGGCAGACAGGCAAAAGCGACGAGAGGCACAGAGACGTACCGATGCATCCATCTAAGTTCAGAGAGATGGGAACCGGGCCAGGCGACGCAGCCCCTGCTCTCCTCCCCCCATTCCTGAGCCCAACCACGGCCCCAAGCGCGCCAGCAAGAAGGCAGGAGACCGGGGCAATTTGTTTGCGTCAGGAAAAAAGCGCCGCCGCCGCCGCCGCGCCGCCCGTTCTTGAAAAGTCCCTCCTATCGCAGCAGAACAGAACACGAATCAAGAATTCAGCGTACATACCGCGCAAGTGGAGTGAGATCACAGTTGCAGTTGCAGTTGCGTGTGCAACTACATACGCATCTAATCTACAGAACGCGGACCGAGGTAGGAGAGGGGACGACGATTCGCACGCTCACCTCCGCCAATCACCAGACCAACCCCAAGCCGCAATCCGGGAATAGCCGAGCGCTGTTGAGGCGGAGGAGTGGAGACTGGAGAACCAGGAGAGGAAGGGACAGCCGTGGTGTGGTGCGGTGGATATGGGGGGACGGAAATTTGGTGGAAGGTGTGGTCTGCGGCCGCAGCGGGGAATATATTGTGCTGGCCTGGTGGTGGTGGGCGACGGAGAGAGAGGGAAGCAACAGATTCGGGAGATTCACCGGGTTTTTCTTTGTTTTTGTTTTTGATTTTTTTTTTTGAGGGGTGAGTGAGATCTGACTGCTTCCTGCCTGTGATCTGATTGGATATACCAAATCTAACCATGTCACTAGCCACCACGATAATGACACTGCTTGCTTGTGCTTCTCCCTTTTCTGCGGCCGGGGTAGAAACTTGGGTGTGTAAAAAGCGTGCGGCTGCCTGCACGGTGCACGCGCGCAGGAAGTGTCGCCGCCGGGCCTTTAGGCCGTGGGTGTAATCTAGCTCGTCCAAACTGCAAGACAAATCTATTAAATATAATTAATCTGTCATTAGTACATGTAGGAGCACATAAGGCTAATTATAGACTAACTAGGCTTAAAAGATTCGTCTCGCGATTTTCAACCAAACTGTGTAATTAGTTTATTTTTTATCTATATTTAATGTTCTATGTATGTGTCCAAATATTCAATGGGATGGATGAAAATTTTTTAGATGAGGAACTAGCCTTAGCTCGCGTTGGCACTTGTTTGAAACTGAAAAAAAAAATGGTTTGGGTTGGACCTGAGAACCGAAATATTGGTTTTCTCTGTTTCCGGATTTAAGGTTGTAAAATTTTTTCAAGATTCTCCATCACATCGAATCTTCCGGTATATGCATGGAGCGTTAAATATAAAAAATAACTAATTATATAGTTTATCTATAATTTACGAGACGAATCTTTTGAGCCTAGTTAGTCTATGGTTAGACAATAATTGTCAAATACAAACAAGAATGCTACAGTATCCAAACCCAAAAAATTTTCGTGAACTAAACAAGGATTTAGGAAGAAGATGTGGTTTTTCATTTTGACCCATGTTTGTGTTTTAGTAATTATATATAAGTCTAACTTAGAGTTGAAGCTTAACCAAACGGTTTGGTGAGAGCTCAGCTCCATCGTAGAGCTGCTCCGTGATGGAGCACCTGCTCTGGAGCTATGTTTTGGGTCTCTACCGAACAGACCCTTAATACTTGAAAAGTTCAAAGCTTAGTGGCGGAGCTAGGAGCAACTTTTATAAGACACCAATTTGCCTAATGTGGGAGCAGTTAGTCACTAATAATAAATTTGATACTACTTAATACCTCAAGAAAATAACAAAAAAATATCAAGTAGACTCTATTAATACAAATTATAATTTTAATAGTTAGATTAATATGAAAATAATCAAAAGAAAAATAGCATTTCTTATTAGGCTATATTCCTACAACTACTACATTCTGTAACAGCGGGAGGAGGGGGGAACCTAACTTTAGCTCTGGTGGTTTTGCTACCATCTTCTATTCGGTTTTCTTAACCGAATCGGGAAACTAAAGAGACGTATCTTACGTAGGAGAACATTGATCATCGAGCATAAGATTCCTTCACAGACTGCACTTCGTAGCGCACATTAGTAGCCTAGCCCAATATGGCCCAAGACATCACCATACATAAGTGATAGCTGCCGATAATCCCCTAGATGTCACGGGCCACTCCTTGTCTAACCCTTGAAAGCCCTAGTTTGGTTTTGGATAATTGATGAAACCCTAGTACTAACCTCCATAATAAGTGTGTGTAGACTTAATGAGGTTGGTACATGCCAAGTGATGGAGCAAGTGATGATCATGGTGATGATGGTGATGACCACAAGATGATCAAGTGCTCAACTTGGAAAAGAAGAAAGAGAAAAACAAAACTCTATGGAGATCAAGGTGAAGGTATTGCTTAGGGTTTTGGTTTTGGTGATCAAGACACCATAGAGGGTGTGATCACATTTAGGATAGATAGCCGTACTATAAAGAGGGGAATTCTTTGGCTAAGAGGTTATCAAGTGCCACTAGGTGTCATTGTTCATGTGCATGCATTTAGAACCTAGTGAGCTAACTTAACTCCTTCGAAGAAAATGATTGTGAAAATGCTAACACACGTGCACTTGTTGGTACACACTTTGTGGTGTTGGCACACTTTGAGAAAGAGGTGGAGTTTGAAGGGTAGAGAGAGGATGGGTTCCTCTCTCCCTCCCGCCTCGCAAGCTCGGCGGGATTCGGCGCTTTTCGAGAAAATGAAGTGCATTTTTTCTATTGCGCCGGTGGGTAAATTGGAGAAGTCGCGGGAGTGTTTCTCGCTGAGAAAACACTCACCGGACGCTGGCTTCTGGAGCACCGGACGCTGTGTCTGAGCGTCCGGAGCAGACAGTGCCTGGCCCAGTTAGGGTAAGGCACCGGACGATAGGCACCGGACGCTGGCCTGAGCGTCCGGTGGTGCGCGTCCGATGTGCGGGCGTTTTGCGTCCCTCTTGTGCATGGGTCCGGTGAGCACCAGACGCTAAGGGTGCGTCCAGTGGCTTGCGTCCGGTGACCCTGCAGTTTGCGGAGCTCTCTGCGCATGAGTCCGATGTGCTTGCTTAGCGTCCGGTGCTCTGCAGGTTACCGTTAGACTCTGACACGTGGCTGACGTTGGAGCAGCGGACGCTGGTGTTGAGCGTCCGATGCCCCTTTAAGAGCGTCCGGTGACCCCGTTATTTCGCCCAGTGAAAGAGCCAACGGCTCTATTTGTTTGAGGGGCTATAAATACGTGTTTGGCCGGCTTGGGGCTCACACTCTTGGCTTTCTAACATACTAGACATCCTTGTGAGCCTAAGCAAACACCTCCCGCTCATCTCCTTCATAGATTATACATCTTTGTGAGATTGGGAGTGATTCCAAGTGCATTTGCTTGAGTGATTGCATCTAGTGGCACTTGGGGATCGATCTAGCTGCGGTTTTCTTGTTACTCTTGGTGGTTGCCGCCACCTAGACGGCTTGGAGCAGCGGAGGAGGATTGGCACGAGTTGGTGATTGTTCGTGGCCATCTCCCGGTGATTGTGAGAGGTTTGTGCCTACCTCGGCGGAGTGCCAAAGGCAACATTAGTGGATTGCTCGTGTCATTGAGCTACCTCACTTGTGGGTAGGTTCTTGTGGTGTCCTAGTGAGGACGAGGTTCGTGCTACACCTCTTAGCCACCGAACCACCAAGTGTTGGTCGACACAACGAGGACGTAGCGTGCCGGCAAGCACGTGAACCTCGGGAGAAAATCGTGTGTCTTCATTGTGTTTGTTGATTGGATTTCTCCCGGTGATTGGACTTCATTTTATTGATTGGTTCATCCCCTCTACACGTCGGTATAAAGATCATACCATCTCTCTTACTTTCTTGCAAACTAGAGTAGCTTACATACTTGTATAGAAACTTTAGGTAGCTCTCTAGTGTAAGTAGAGACATAGCTCTTGTGTGCCTAGTGATCATATCAACTAGAATTGTTGGATAGGTGGCTTGCAAACTCCCTTTTAGAGCTAGAGCAAAAAGCTTCGCTTTGTTGTTTACTAACCTATTGCTCTAGTGTTTTTGTAGAATTTTTAAATAGGCTATTCACCCCCCTCTAGCCATGTTAGGACCTTTCAAGTGGTATCAGAGCAGTGGTCACCGTTTGTGAAGGCTTAACAACCTCGGTGCTCAAATTATGGCTCAAATAGTGTTCAACCATGTTGGGGGCAAACCACCGTTCTTTGATGGCACAAGTTCTTTTGACTATTGGAAGAGAAAGATGAAAATGTATCTTGGATCAATAAATGATAGAGTGTGGGAAGTCACCGAAAATGACTTTGTGATTCTTGATCCGGCTAACCCCACCGACAATGAGAGAGCCAACAAGCAATGCAATACTATGGCTCTCAACACAATCTATAATGGCATTGATTCAAAGGTGTTTGAACAAGTCAAAGATCTTGAGAAGGCTAGTGAAGTATGGACAAGGCTAGAAGAAACATATGAGGGCACTACAACGGTAAAAAGCGCCAAGTTGTATATGCTCAAGGACAAGCTATCTAACTTCAAGATGAAGGATGATGAGTCCATACCGGAGATGTTCTATAGGCTCCAAGTCATCATCAATGATCTCAAGGGCCTAGGTGAGAAAGTGAAGGACGAGGACTTTATTCACAAGTTCTTGATGTGCTTGCCCAAGAGGTTCAAGACATTGAGAACAATCATCTTTAGAGGTGGATTGACGGGTGTATCTCCCAATGAGGTACTTGGAGATGTCATGACCGAAGATCAATACAATGATAATGATGATGATGAGGTCATGAAGAAGGATGATGATGATGACAAGAAGAAGAAGAGTGTAGCATTCAAAGCTAGCTCTTCATCCAAGAGCAAGAACAAGGGCAAGGTCAAGAAAGAAGAATCAAGTGATGAGGAGTGCTCCAATGATGATAGTGATGATGAAGCACTAGCACTCTTTGTCCGCAAGTTTGGAAAGATGATGAAGAAAAAGGGCTATCACACAAGAAAGAGAAGAGATCAGTTCAAGAACAAGGAGCATGTGAGGCTATGCTACAAGTGTAAAAGCCCCGATCATATTGTGGCGGATTGTCCTTACAATAGTGACAATGATGAGCATGACAAGAAGAACAAGAAGGAGAAGAAAGAAAAGAAGAAGAAGAAGATGGTCTTCAAAAAGAAGAAGAAGGGTGGATCCTATGTTGTGACATGGGATAGTGATGCCTCTTCGGATGATGATTCAAGTGATGATGACAAGGCATCCAAGAAGAAGGCACTTGCAAGCATTGCTATCAACAAGCCATCACTCTTCGACACTCCTTCATGCTTCATGGCCAAGGGCCACAAGGTACAATATGATGAGAGTGAAAGTGAAAGTGAACATGAACATGATAGTGACAGTGATGATGAAAATGAATTCACTAATGAACAACTCATGGACATGCTAGAACAAGCCGATTCACTTATTCAATCTAAAAACAAGAAGTGCAAAGAATTGGCCAAGAAGTTAAAAGCTCTTGAGCAATCCTTTGATGAGCTCAATGCTAATCATGAGAGGCTAGTGGAAGTCCATGAGAAGCTTGGCAAGGCTCACACCAAGCTTGAGAAATCTCACTCCTTGTTGTTAGAAGAGAACAAGGAAAAGGTTGTTGTATCATGTGATGTGGGCACAACATGTGACTTAATTAAGGAATCACCCAACCCACCTATTATTGTTGCCACTAACTCTTCTTGTAGGTCTTCATCCACCACAACCAACTCTACCTCTACTTCTAGTGTTAGTATCACTTATGATGCTACACTAAAGGTTGAGAATGAGACTCTCAAGAGAGAGGTGGATGAGCTCACTCACGCCCTAGGCAAGGCCTATGGTAGTGAGGCCCGCTTGCTAAAGTGCTTGGGTAGCCAAAGGTTTTCTCTCAACAAAGAGGGATTAGGCTATACCCCCAAGAAGGGCAAGAAAGCTTTTGCAACTCACAAGCCTAGCTTTGTGAAGAGCAATGGTCGGTATTGCAACAAATGCAAGCAAGTTGGGCACCTAGAGCTTAATTGCAATAAAATGAACAAGAACAAGAAAATTGCTAATGTACCTTACATTCCTTTTGATTCTTGTTATGTGCTTACCAAGGGTGAGAAGGGTGTGCATGCTAAGTTTGTTGGTACACCAATTGTGGGTCCAAAGAAGAAGGCCATTTGGGTACCAAAAAGCTTAGTCACTAACCTCCAAGGACCCAAACAAGTATGGGTACCTAAGAAACATTGATTTGTTTTGTAGGTAAACTATAAAGCCGGAGGAAGGCATTGGGTGCTTGATAGGGGGTGCACACAACACATGACCGGAGATTCAAGAATGTTCAATTCAATCAATCCAAATGATGACAATGGTGTTGATAGTATCACATTTGGTGACAATGGCAAAGGCAAGGTCAAAGGGCTTGGTAAAATTGCTATATCCAATGACTTGAGCATTTCCAATGTGCTACTAGTAGAGAGCTTGAACTTCAACTTGCTATCCGTAGCTCAACTTTGTGATCTTGGTTTCAAATGCATATTTGGAGTTGATGATGTAGAGATCATAAGTGTAGATGGCTCAAACTTGATATTCAAAGGCTTTAGATATGAGAATCTATACTTGGTTGATTTCAACGCTAGTGAAGCTCAATTATCAACATGCTTGCTCACTAAATCTAGCATGGGTTGGTTATGGCATAGAAGGCTTGGTCATGTTGGAATGAAACAATTAAACAAGTTAGTCAAGCATGATCTTGTTAGAGGCTTGAAAGATGTCACATTTGAGAAAGACAAGCTTTGTAGTGCATGTCAAGCCGAAAAACAAGTTGGCAACACTCATCCAAAGAAGAGCATCATGAGTACATGCAAGGCATTTGAGTTGTTGCACATGGATTTATTTGGACCAACCACATACACAAGCATTGGTGGAAATAAATATGGATTTGTGATAGTGGATGATTTCACAAGATACACATGGGTATTCTTTCTTAGTGACAAGAGTGATGCTTTTGCAACCTTCAAATCATTTGTCAAGAGAATACACAATGAGTTTGAAACAACCATCAAGAAAGTGAGAAGTGACAATGGAAGTGAATTCAAGAATACAAGAGTTGATGAGCTTTGTGATGAATTTGGCATTAGGCATCAATTCTCGGCCAAGTACACTCCACAATCAAATGGTCTTGTTGAGAGGAAGAATAGAACCTTGATTGACATGGCAAGATCAATGTTGAGTGAGTACAATGTGAGTCATTCTTTTTGGGCTGAAGCAATCAACACGG
Organism: Sorghum bicolor; assembly: GCF_000003195.3. Taxonomy (NCBI): domain Eukaryota; kingdom Viridiplantae; phylum Streptophyta; class Magnoliopsida; order Poales; family Poaceae; genus Sorghum; species Sorghum bicolor. The sequence goes on from NC_012875.2 coordinate 42,367,109, forward strand.
CTTGCTACTATAGCAACCGACTCTATTGTCACCCAATGATGGAGAAGACACCTTATGAGCTCTTGAATGGACGAAAGCCCAACATTGCATATTTTCGGGTTTTTGGTTGCAAATGCTACATATTGAAGAAAGGCACTAGATTGAGCAAATTTGAAAAGAAATGTGATGAAGGATTCTTGCTTGGTTACTCCACTACTAGCAAAGCTTATAGAGTTTGGAACTTGGCTAGTGGTACTCTTGAGGAGGTGCATGATGTTGAGTTTGATGAAACCAATGGCTCTCAAGAGGAAGATGAGAATCTAGATGATGTGAGAGGCACTCAATTGGCCGATGCAATGAAGAACATGGATATTGGTGATTTAAGACCTAGAGAGGTAATTGATGTTGGAGATGACAAAGATCAAGTGCTTCCTACCTCTAATGTGCAAGCTAGTAGTTCTCATGATCAAAATCAAGCTAGTACAAGTGGTACTCAAGTGCAAGATCAACAAGCTAGTACATCATCTCATGATCAACCAAGTGCAAGCAATCAAGTGCAAATACTTCAACCAACAAATATTGCAAGAGATCATCCATTGGATCATATCATTGGTGACATTCAAAGAGGAGTGCAAACTAGATCAAGATTAGCATCATTTTGTGAGCATTTCTCCTTTGTGTCTCACATTGAGCCAAAGAAGATAGATGAAGCATTGAGAGATGTCGATTGGGTTAATGCCATGCATGAAGAGCTTAACAATGTCAAGAGAAATCAAGTATGGGAATTAGTTGAGAGGCCTAGTGATCACAATGTCATTGGTACTAGATGGGTCTTTCGCAACAAGCAAGATCAAGATGGGATAGTTGTAAGGAACAAAGCAAGATTGGTAGCACAAGGCTATACTCAAGTTGAAGGTCTTGACTTTGGTGAAACATATGCCCCGGTTGCAAGATTGGAAGCAATTAGGATCTTGTTGGCCTATGCTTGTGCTCATAACATCAAGTTATATCAAATGGATGTGAAAAGTGCATTTCTCAATGGCTATATAAATGAAGAAGTTTATGTTGAGCAACCTCCCGGTTTTGAAGATGACAAGAAACCCAACCATGTTTACAAGCTAAGAAAGACATTGTATGGTTTGAAGCAAGCACCTAGAGCATGGTATGAGAGATTGAGAGATTTCTTACTCTCTAAAGGTTTCAAGATGGGCAAGGTTGACACCACTCTCTTCACCAAGAAGATTAGCAAAGACTTGTTTGTGTTGCAAATCTATGTTGATGATATCATATTTGGATCAACCAATCAAGAATTTTGTGAGGAGTTTGGCAACATGATGGCTAATGAGTTTGAGATGTCAATGATTGGAGAGCTTAGTTACTTCCTTGGTCTTCAAATCAAGCAATTGAAGAATGGCACATTTGTGAGTCAAGGCAAGTACATAAAAGACATGCTCAAGAAGTTTGGTATGGATGATGCGAAATCAATTAGCACTCAAATGAGAACAAATGGAAGCCTAGATAATGATACAAGTGGAAACATGGTGGATCAAAAGTTATATCGGTCTATGATTGGAAGCCTACTCTATGTGACCGCATCAAGACCGGATGTCATGTTTAGTGTATGCATGTGTGCAAGATTTCAAGCCTCACCAAGAGAAAGTCATTTGAAAGCAACAAAGAGAATTTTGAGGTACTTGAAGCATACACAAAATGTTGGTTTGTGGTATCCCAAAGGTGCAAAGTTTGAACTTGTTGGATATTCCGACTCGGACTATGTGGGATGCAAAGTTGAGAGAAGAAGTACATCGGGCACATGTCAACTATTGGGTAGATCACTTATCTCATGGTCATCCAAGAAGCAAAATAGTGTTGCACTATCAACCGCCGAAGCGGAGTACATTGCGGCCGGTAGTTGTTGTGCACAAATTCTATGGATGAAGGCAACATTGAAAGATTTTGGAATCAATTTCAAAGAAGTGCCATTGCTATGTGACAATGAAAGTGTCGTGAAGCTCACCAACAATCCGGTTCAACACTAAAGAACAAAGCACATAGATGTCCGCCATCATTTCATAAGAGATCACCAACAAAAAGGGGACATTTGCATTGAGAGTATAAGCACCAATGATCAACTTGCCGATATATTCACCAAGCCACTTGATGAGAAGAGGTTTTGCAAGCTAAGGAATGAATTGAACATACTTGACTTCTCAAATATGTGTTGATGCAACCCCACTATATGACATGCCTCTCCCTCGAGCAAAGCAAGGTGAAATTGATTGACATGTCATCCATCTTTGCTAAGGACTTGCTTAGTGCATCTAGTCAATCTTTACATGTCTTAGGCTCATTCATGAAAATCAAATGAATTTGATGCTTATATGCTACCACTATTGTTTCTATGCTTAACTTGATCTAGTGGTAGCATATGACATGTTTGTGGGCTTGCAATCCTAGTGTTTGATCTAGAATATGAGCTATAAGTGTTTAACTCAACATGGTACAAGATAACCCTTATTTGGAGGTGTGAAGAAGCTTGTCCTTGGATCAAACCGAGTTAAATATCTTAGGCAAGTAATCTAGATTGAACCAATTTGGTAAAATGATCTCACTTCACTTGGTTTCACACTAACCTATCTAAAATTTGAGCTCACCTTTTGTGGTCTTTGATGACAAAGGGGTAGAAAAATTTCCAAAGATTTAAGGATTTCCCAAAGATTTAAGATAGGGGAGTAACATAATAAAAGAAGGGGATCAAATTAAAATTTGAAGCACACAAGTAGGGGGAGCAAGCTCATAAACTTGTATGTTGCATTTAAATGTGCATCACATATGTTTGCTTACATTTGCATTAGCTTTAGAAACTTTCTCTCTAATACCTTGCTTGTGTGGTGTATGCTAGTTATAGGTTTGCTTGATGAAATGAAGAACTAGCATGCATAGGTAGTGTAACTAGACCTTTATTTGCTTCACAAGTGGTACTAGAACATCGTTTATAATGTTGATCTCACGGGGTGTTCTAGTTTTGTGAATATCTAGTTACTAATGGTGCTAAGGATGGTGTACATTGGCAACTCCGATTGGTATCACGCTTCAAAGGTCCATTCTTTACACCTTAGCATCATTTGGTAGAAATTGACTCCTATATCTCCTATTCAAGCATATGTGCAAGCTTTCAAACCCAAACTCTTAGCACATATGTAGGGGGAGCAATTGCTACCAATTTGGGTTTATGAAACTTGTCCATAACCTTTGCACATGGTAAAATGCTTGGGCAAGTAACAAGAATCCAAGAAAATTTTATTGAAAATCTTTGTAAAAAGGGTTGTCATCAATTACCAAAAAGGGGGAGATTGAAAGCCCTAGTTTGGTTTTGGATAATTGATGAAACCCTAGTACTAACCTCCATAATAAGTGTGTGTAGACTTAATGAGGTTGGTACATGCCAAGTGATGGAGCAAGTGATGATCATGGTGATGATGGTGATGACCACAAGATGATCAAGTGCTCAACTTGGAAAAGAAGAAAGAGAAAAACAAAACTCTATGGAGATCAAGGTGAAGGTATTACTTAGGGTTTTGGTTTTGGTGATCAAGACACCATAGAGGGTGTGATCACATTTAGGATAGATAGCCGTACTATAAAGAGGGGAATTCTTTGGCTAAGAGGTTATCAAGTGCCACTAGGTGTCATTGTTCATGTGCATGCATTTAGAACCTAGTGAGCTAACTTAACTCCTTCGAAGAAAATGATTGTGAAAATGCTAACACACGTGCACTTGTTGGTACACACTTTGTGGTGTTGGCACACTTTGAGAAAGAGGTGGAGTTTGAAGGGTAGAGAGAGGATGGGTTCCTCTCTCCCTCCCGCCTCGCAAGCTCGGCGGGATTCGGCGCTTTTCGAGAAAATGAAGTGCATTTTTTCTATTGCGCCGGTGGGTAATTTGGAGAAGTCGCGGGAGTGTTTCTCGCTGAGAAAACACTCACAGGACGCTGGCTTCTGGAGCACCGGACGCTGTGTCTGAGCGTCCGGTGCAGACAGTGCCTGGCCCAGTTAGGGTAAGGCACCAGACGATAGGCACCGGACGCTGGCTTGAGCGTCCGGTGGTGCGCGTCCGGTGTGCGGGCGTTTTGCGTCCCTCTTGCGCATGGGTCCGGTGAGCACCGGACGCTAAGGGTGCGTCCGGTGGCTTGCGTCCAGTGACCCGGCAGTTTGCGGAGCTCTCTGCGCATGAGTCCGGTGTGCACCGGACGCGTCCGGTGCTAACTTGCTTAGCGTCTGGTGCTCTGCAGGTTACCGTTAGACTCTGACACGCGGTTGACGTTGGAGCAGCGGACGCTGGTGTTGAGCGTCCGGTGCCCCTTTAAGAGCATCCGGTGACCCCGTTTTTTCACCCAGTGAAAGAGCCAACGGCTCTATTTGTTTGAGGGGCTATAAATACGTGTTTGGCCGGCTTGGAGCTCACACTCTTGGCACCTCCCACTCATCTCCTTCATAGATTATACATCTTTGTGAGATTGGGAGTGATTCCAAGTGCATTTGCTTGAGTGATTGCATCTAGTGGCACTTGGGGATCGATCTAGCTGCGATTTTCTTGTTACTCTTGGTGGTTGCCGCCACCTAGACGGCTTGGAACAGCGGAGGAGGATTGGCACGAGTTGGTGATTGTTCGTGGCCATCTCCCGGTGATTGTGAGAGGTTTGTGCCTACCTCGGCGGAGTGCCAAAGGCAACATTAGTGGATTGCTCGTGTCATTGAGCTACCTCACTTGTGGGTAGGTTCTTGTGGTGTCCTAGTGAGGACGAGGTTCGTGCTACACCTCTTAGCCACCGAACCACCAAGTGTTGGTCGACACAACGGGGACGTAGTGTAACATCCCAAAAATTCACATTCAAAAATCACTCGCATTAAAAATTATTTTCAAAATATATTTCAAAAACTATAAAATAATTTGAGCTCTATAGTATCTCCATCTAATTCTTTTTCCATCCATTCTAATTATCCATCTTTAAATATAACCTGCACCGCATGGCATGAGCATCATATGTCCGCTACTTATCCCTCTTGCTCGCTCGCTCTGCCCGATACCCGGCAACGGCGCGTGCGCCGACCCCACCACCATCAGCGCCGCAGCGCACTCACGCCCAGCCCCCTCGCCGAGCGCACTCGCTCGCGCGCGCACCGCGGCATGGGGGCCCCACCTCTTGCCTTTTCCCGCGCCTCTTTTGCTGTACAAAAAGATAGCAAGTACCAGCAAGCTTACATGCGAGAAAACATAGCAGTGCACCTACACGAATATATATCTCATGCATGCATGCAGGACAAGCATGTCACCGTCCATTTGCATGCAAAGGACATGGTGATTAGGCACCGTCCATTTGCACGCACCGTGCATGCAAATGAGACATTGTCATTTGCATGAAAATTAGGCACCGTCCACCGTCCTGTCGTCCTGTGTAGCCATGCACTACAGTAGCAATTCTAATGGCACGAAGCTGAGCACCAGAGGCATAACCTCACTCCTCTGGCCTATAAAAAGCCAGCCTCGGGTGCTCACTCTCACCACCCGAGAAACACGTTCACTCACTCGCTCACTCACTCTCACTTCGCGTATACCGTATACGGCCATACGCACAAGCTGAGCTCGACTGTCGTCGCAAGACGAGGTGAGCAGCTCATGAGCATCTCCTTGCTCTTCTCTGTCTTTCTGTAGTATTTTTTCTGTATTTTTTTCCTTGTATTTGTCTGTACCGGTTCACTGCCAAGAACTCCACGAATAGAACCATGACATACAGAAGAGCTCTAATGACCCCTGCTAATTTCTCTCTAACCATGCATGCGTGGGCCATAAGCATTAACTTCACCAAATAGTACATGCATGCATGCACTACCAGCCAAACAAATACCCACGTGAAGCATCCATTCCTTAATCATCGTTAGCCTTTTTCGTATGATTAAAGTCCGGCCATTTCACAAATACCATATGCTAACTCTGATTTCAATAATTCTTTTTCCTAAATTCATCTAAAATCATGATATACCTCCCATATTAATTTCATGATTTTTGGAGCTCATTTGAATTTATATGATTATTTATCTGTGCCTGTTGTCTTTGTCGGTCGTCGTGTATTTTAGCTGACGGAATGAACGAGCCCGAAAACGAGAACGTTGGAGACGAGTACCGTGAGTTTGACGTCGAGGACCCAGACTGTCAGCAGGAGTTTGCCGAGGACGCCGACGGAGGCAAGTCCAACCGATCCCCTTTGATGCATATTGATCCTATTTTTAAACACAACCCGTAGAAGCCGTTTTAAATATTGCATGTACGATATATGTACGAAGTATTTTCGCTGCTTAGTTAAAACATGTTGAATAGCCATCCTTGAATTGATATTACCCGATAATTGTCTTGTTCAAACCTAGAAACAAATAATATGCTATGACAGAAATATTATTATTTAGTATGCTTAGGACTTGTTACTCATCCTGGATACTCATCGCTATATTTTTTCAAATATAATGATTTTAAAAGTAAAAGGTGTGAGTGGTGAAAATAAATTGTGGGTATTATGAAAGGGTTATTGAACAAGTTATAGATGTGATTACTATGGAGATGGGGCGGATGGGATCTCTTATTTGGGGATGCCCTGGTGTTGTGACTTATACCTTGCGGGGTTAAGCGTGAAGATATCCGCCTTGTCTCGATTAAGGACTGAGTTGATGATTCATCTTGCCTAACTCATTTATCGTACAACCACTCGCCTTGCATGGGAAAGGCTTAGTCTAAATCCCTCTAGTTAGTATGGCAATCACCTGGAGGCAGGTGTGCAACGGGACACTAAGTGATGTATGTGAAATTGTGGAAATATATGAAAAGAGCTTTGTGAATTATTGTGGTATCATGAGATGTGGCCTTAGTGTTCCCGTGGTGAGCGCCATTACTTAGCTATGGAGGGTAATGACTTTGATGGATCTGTGCTTGCACGACGGTGTAAGTTATGGTATCCTACTTGTGGGAAAAGTGTACAACATCTGCAGAGTGTAAATCTATCTGGATAGCCGTGTCCGCGGTCTCGGACGGGTTATGTTTTGGTTTCAACAACTAGATGGGTTGGTATGAGTGAAAACATGTGAGAGAGTGTGATTTTGGAAATAAATGGTTGACTGCCATTGTGTTGTGGGAACAAGGGTTCAACAACACTTAAAATTGTGATCAAACCCCCATTTTCAGAAATACTATCATATGTAGAAAAAGAGTTCTTTTACAACAGTATTTGTGAAATGAAACCTTGCATGTGTAAAAAGATAGCTTTATGCAAATAAAACTAAGCCTCATCCTTGATCTATCCATATGCATATATATTGTTATCCCCTTCCGTAGGGTAAGGTTGGATTTGCTGAGTACTTTGTACTCACCCTTGCTTTATTAAACAGAGGAAGATCCGGACTTCGATCCCGAAGTGGCGTTCGAGTAAGGTCGTGTCTGCACCCAACTAAGCCTGTGGCATTGGGACTCGTCAGATGTTCGATGGCGATATCGTTTGTTTCTAGGTCCTTTGGACCTATGTTGTATTTTGGTGTCTTATTATTATAGCGTGCCTTCCTTGTCCACGCTTTCCGAGACTACTGCGCTGAAACTTATCTGATGTAATAAATGTGTCACTAGCCTCCTGGGACTAGTATTGTATCACATTTGAGTTCCTGGTTTACCAGGGGCGCTTCAGGTGGTATCAGAGCCGTAGTTGGCTGTAGGACGCGACCTTAGGCTTTTCTGGACCAGTATTTTACTAAATAAACATATTTTACAAAAGTTCTTACCCTCTTCCCTCTATTTGAAAAAAAAAATTTACTCTCATCTATGTCTCTCAGATGGCCGAAGGAGTTTGGACCAGCAGTTACTGTCTAAGTGTAGAAGGCTTTTCCAAGCTCTTGTATGCTACCATGCAGAAACTTGGAATCAAGGATCGCCCAGAATATGAAGGCAGAGAATATGAAGAGCATGAGACCGAGCGGTGTGAAGTTACCGTCTATATTGGGAAAAGTGAGGACTTCCCTAACATAGCTGAAGCTTGGAGTATGACTGCGATCGGATTTCGGTTTGCAGATACATATCAAGCCGTCGCCCGCAAAGCCTTGAGGTACCTATGCCAGATCTACAAGAAGCCCATCACCCGTACACCTATGAGGTTCTTTCCACCCGACGAAAAAGACCGACCAGTTTGGAGGACCCGCATGGAGCTCTTGCAAGGACGTTACTCACTTGAAGATGACCCAACTGTGGTATTCATGACCACATACCTACTTGCTCTAGATAAGCAATACGATGAGCAGGCCTCAGAGTTAAGGAAGTGCATCCATCGTGCGGAGGAAGCCGAGATCATAGTTAGAAAGCTCCATGTGCAGCTTGCGGAAGCTCAGGCCCAAGCAGCTGCAGCCGAGAGTCGTGAAACTGCCATTGCTGAAGTCTTGAAGGCAGCTGAAGACCGCCATGCTCAGGAGTTGAAGGATGCCTACCTTATCACTAGGATCAAAAGAAGGATGTTAGCAGAGGAAGACCAAGAGCCCATAATCCTAAAAGGAATCCCAATCATGTCCCTAAAAACCAAAAGCAAGATGGACATAGAAGGGCCATCAGCTCCCCCACCCACAGAAGCCTCTCATGAAGCTTTAGAGTTGGAGCCCAGTAAGGAAGAAGGATTTCCCCTCCTCACCCAGCCACCACCAAAGGAAGACGGTGACCCACCTCTTAGTCCAAAAGAAGAACCACAAATGCCGGAAGCATGATCCTCCTCAACACCAAGGGAATGAAGCCGTTCTGTCCGAAGAAGTTGAAGAATAGTAGCACCTAGTTCCTCCTTATGTCTTGGGGAAGTGAAGTTTACTTCACTTTTGTTCAACCCCCAAAGTAGATGAACCGTATTGTAGTACGCTTATTTCCTCCATTACTATGTTGTAAACCGCCCTCTTATTCAAAATATATATTTGTGCTTGTTGGTTGTGCTAAATAATTGAGTGCTCTATGTTGTTCCCTTACGGGATAGCAAGTCTTAAGACTTGCACCTTTTTAAAATATAACGCCTTAACAAAAAAAACAACATCACTCAATAGATCTAACCCTTATCTAATGCTTTCTCATCTTAACCAACAGATGCCTCCCAAACCAGCTACCCGCTCTCAACCAAGTGGTCGTGCAGCTAGTAGACAAAGCCAAAATCCAAATGGAAGTCAAGCCAATGCAAATGTGGATGGTATTCATGAAGATGAAGTGAGTCAGACTAGGAACCATAATGAAGGAGATGACTTGCCCCCTCCTCCAGTAATTGACTTGGCACAAGTCATGGCAACTCAGACTCGCCTTCTGGAGACCTTGGCTCAAGGCATGAACCGCCCTAGGAACAACCGTGGAGCCGGAGTCCAAGACAAGATGACTGAGTTCATGAGGCTTAAGCCACCCACCTTTACTGGATCTGACAACCCCATGGAAGCAGATGATTGGCTTAAGGTGATTGAAAGGAAGTTGGACACAATCCACTGCGATGGAAGGGATAGAGTTCTGCTAGCATCTCATCAGCTGACAGGAATTGCCCTTTCTTGGTGGGAAGCCTATAGTGGAGCTGTGGATAATGCCAACACAATCACATGGGAAGAATTTGTGGATGAATTCCGTCGGTACCACATTCCAGATGGGATCATGAGCTGAAGGCTGATGAATTTCGCAACTTGAAGCAAGGAAATAAAACCCTGAGTGAATACATCTTCTAATTCACTGAGTTGTCTCGCTATGCCCCAGAATTGGTCAACACTGATGCCAAGAAACAGACAAAGTTCATAGAAGGATTGACCTGTGAGCTCAGAACCCTCATGACCCCACAGATCTATCCAGACTTCAACACCTTGATGAACAGGACCATTCTGACTGATGTGGCCAAGACTGAAGAAAGGAAAGAGAACAAGCGCAAGTTTCTAGAGCGCAAGGTTCAAGATGGTGCTAGATCCCAGAGGCTGAAAACCTTCAGCCAACCAAGCCAGCGGACTCAAGCCCCAATGCAGTTTCGCTCTCCTGCTAGTGTCTCCAATAACCAAATGCAGTCATCATATCAGCCCAAGACAACCTATCAGAATCAAACTTATGGCAAGGCTCAACAGAACAGCACTGGTCAAGTCACAAACAATGTTAGAACTTGCTTTAATTGCCATGAGACTGGACACTACATTGCCAACTGTCCCTACAAGAACAACCCACCAGCAGTATCCACTCAGTCCCACACCGTTAATGGACCAAGACCTGCAGTGGCTGGAGTCAACCGTGGTTTCCCTCGCAACAATAGCAACACCAACAATAATAGCCAGATGATGAAGCAACCTCAACAATCCTATGGTAGAGCCCGTGTCAACCATATTCATGCTCAGCATGCTCAGACTGCTTCAGGAGTGGTACTTGGTGAGTTCTTAGTCGATTCAGTACTTGCAACAGTATTATTTGATTCTGGAGCATCACATTCATTCATATCATCAAGTTTTGTTGAGAAGCATCAAATACCCACAGTACTACTAAAGTTACCCCTAATAACTCGAACACCTGGGTCTGACATCAAATGTCATCTTGGTTGTTCAAATGTAAGGATCATTCTAAGTGGGGTAGTTTTCTTAGGAGACTTAGTAGTGCTCAAGTCCAAAGGAATAGATGTTATCCTTGGAATGGATTGGTTAACCAGACACAATGGAATTATTAGTTGTGCAACCAAGGAAGTATCATTAGTTAACCATGAAGGGATTAAAGTGAAATGCCAAACCCGAGGGTCTAAAGTTAATCCAATGGTCTTCAACTTGGATGCAAGGACCATAGAGGAAGTACCAATAGTGCAAGAATACCCTGATGTATTCCCTGAGAAACTACCTGGGATGCCACCAGACAGGGATATAGAGTTCATCATTGATCTTATCCCCGGAACTGCCCCCATAGCCAAGAGACCTTACAGAATGGCTCCAGCAGAGTTAGCTGAACTGAAAGAGCAACTAAGAGAATTGCAGCAGAAAGGCTATATTAGACCTAGTTCTTCACCATGGGGAGCCCCAGTTTTGTTTGTGAAGAAGAAAGATGGAAGTATGAGGATGTGTGTGGATTATAGGTCCCTAAATGAAGTCACCATCAAGAATAAGTATCCCCTGCCAAGGATAGATGATCTTTTTGATCAGCTTAAAGGAGCCAAGTATTTCTCTAAGATTGATTTGAGATCAGGTTATCACCAGCTCAAGATCAAGAATAGTGATGTTCCCAAGACAGCCTTTGTAACTAGATATGGACAATATGAGTTTACAGTGATGTCCTTTGGATTAACCAATGCCCCTGCCTATTTCATGAACCTCATGAATAAGGTATTCATGGAAGAGTTAGATAAGTTTGTTGTAGTCTTCATTGATGACATACTTATCTACTCTAAGAGTGCTGAAGAACATGGGCAACACTTGAGAGTAGTGTTGGAAAAGCTAAGAAGACACAAGTTGTATGCTAAATTCAGCAAGTGTGAATTTTGGCTTGAGAAGGTTGCATTTCTAGGCCATATCTTGACAGCTGAAGGAGTTGCAGTTGACCCTGAGAAAGTAGAAGCTGTCTCCCATTGGCAGCAACCCACCAATGTGAGTGAGGTTAGAAGTTTTCTTGGATTAGCTGGATATTATCGAAGGTTTATAGAAGGATTTTCCAAGATAGCCAGACCCATGACAGAGCTTCTTAGGAAGGATAAGAAATTCACTTGGACAGAATCATGTGAGAAGAGTTTCCAAGAGTTGAAGAAGAGACTAACAACAGCACCAGTGTTAACCTTGCCAGACATTCACCAAGATTTCATCATATACTGTGATGCCTCAAGACAAGGTTTAGGATGTGTTCTCATGCAAGGAGGAAAAGTGGTTGCTTATGCATCTCGTCAGCTTAGACCTCATGAGCAAAATTACCCTACCCATGATTTGGAGTTAGCAGCTATAGTACATGCTCTCAAGATTTGGAGACACTACCTCATTGGAAACAAGTGTGAAATCTACACTGATCACAAGAGTTTGAAGTACATCTTCACACAGTCAGACTTGAACCTAAGGCAAAGAAGATGGTTAGAATTAATCAAGGACTATAACCTTGAGATTCATTACCACCCAGGAAAGGTCAACGTGGTAGCAGATGCCCTAAGCAGAAAGTCATATGGTCAGCAGTTGGTGCCTAAGAACACTCACCTACAAGAAGAGATAGCACAATTGAACATGCATATAGTACGCCAACCTCAAAATGGCAGTCTAATGATGCAGCCAACTCTTGTGGAAGAAATCAAGCAGACACAACATAAGGATAAGGATCTGATGAAGATTCGTGAGCAAACTGGAGAAAATAAAGCTCCATACTTTAGAGTGGATAACAAAGGAGTATTGTGGTATAAAAACAGGATTTGTGTGCCCAAGGAGAGAAAGTTTCAAGAATTAATCCTTGATGAAGCCCATAACTCAGCTTATTCTATCCACCCTGGTGCCACCAAGATGTACATGGACCTAAAAGAAAGATATTGGTGGAATGGCATGAAAGCTGATGTGGCACGATTTGTTGCACAATGTGATGTATGCCAAAGGGTTAAAGCAGAGCATCAGAAACCAGCAGGCTTGCTCCAGCCATTGCCTATTCCTGTTTGGAAATGGGATGAGATAGGCATGGATTTTGTGATTGGATTACCCAAAACTCTGAAAGGAAATGATTCAATATGGGTAATAGTGGACCGCCTTACCAAGGTTGCTCACTTCATACCTGTACGCACCAAATATAGTGGAGACAAGTTAGCCCAGCTATATGTGGATAACATAGTCAAATTGCATGGTGTGCCAAGTAGGATTGTATCTGACCGAGGTACCCAATTTACCTCTAAGTTCTGGAAAAGTTTGCATGAAGCTATGGGAACCAAGCTAGATTTTAGCTCAGCTTATCATCCTCAAACAGATGGTCAGACTGAAAGAATAAATCAGATTATGGAAGATATGCTAAGAGCATGTGTGCTCACGTATGGTAAAGATTGGGAGAAAAGCCTAACTTATGCAGAGTTCTCCTATAATAATAGTTACCAAGCTAGTTTGGGCATGTCACCTTTTGAGGCCCTATATGGAAGAAAATGTAGAACCCCATTGATGTGGTCAGAAGTTGGAGAACGAACTTTGCTTGGACCAGCCCTTATAAAAGAAGCAGAAGATCGTGTAGCTGAAATCAGAGAAAAATTGAAAGAGGCACAATCACGTCAAAAGAGCTATTCTGATAAAAGAAGGCGGGAGTTAAGTTTTGCAGTTGGAGATTTTGTGTATGTCAAAGTCTCTCCTATTCGAGGAACTCGAAGGTTCCAAGTTAGAGGCAAGCTAGCACCACGGTATATTGGACCATATCAAGTATTACAGAGGATTGGAGCTGTATCCTATCGTGTTCGGCTACCTGAAGAAATGTCAGATATACACAATGTGTTTCATGTCTCCCAATTGAAGAAATGTCTCAGAGTACCAGAGGAACAAATATCGCCAGATACAGTTGATTTACAAGATGACCTAAGATATCAAGAAGTGCCAATAAAAATCCTAGACACAGTCACCAAGCAAACTCGAACGACCACAGTCCGAATTTGTCGTGTTCAATGGAGTAGACACACAGAAGCAGAAGCAACATGGGAAAGAGAGGATGCCCTGAGAAAAGAGTTTCCCCATCTATTTAGGACCCAGCCGAATCTCGAGGACGAGATTCCTTTTAAGTGGGGTAGGTTTGTAACATCCCAAAAATTCACATTCAAAAATCACTCGCATTAAAAATTATTTTCAAAATACATTTCAAAAACTATAAAATAATTTGAGCTCTATAGTATCTCCATCTAATTCTTTTTCCATCCATTCTAATTATCCATCTTTAAATATAACCTGCACCGCATGGCATGAGCATCATATGTCCGCTACTTATCCCTCTTGCTCGCTCGCTCTGCCCGATACCCGGCAACGGCGCGTGCGCCGACCCCACCACCATCAGCGCCGCAGCGCACTCACGCCCGGCCCCCTCGCCGAGCGCACTCGCTCGCGCGCGCACCGCGGCATGCGGGCCCCACCTCTTGCCTTTTCCCGCACCTCTTTTGCTGTACAAAAAGATAGCAAGTACCAGCAAGCTTACATGCGAGAAAACATAGCAGTGCACCTACACGAATATATATCTCATGCATGCATGCAGGACAAGCATGCCACCGTCCAGTTGCATGCAAAGGACATGGTGATTAGGCACCGTCCATTTGCACGCACCGTGCATGCAAATGAGACATTGCCATTTGCATGAAAATTAGGCACCGTCCACCGTCCTGTCGTCCTGTGTAGCCATGCACTACAGTAGCAATTCTAATGGCACGAAGCTGAGCACCAGAGGCATAACCTCACTCCTCTGGCCTATAAAAAGCCAGCCTCGGGTGCTCACTCTCACCACCCGAGAAACACGTTCACTCACTCGCTCACTCACTCTCACTTCGCGTATACCGTATACGGCCATACGCACAAGCTGAGCTCGACTGTCGTCGCAAGACGAGGTGAGCAGCTCATGAGCATCTCCTTGCTCTTCTCTGTCTTTCTGTAGTATTTTTTCTGTATTTTTTTCCTTGTATTTGTCTGTACCGGTTCACTGCCAAGAACTCCACGAATAGAACCATGACATACAGAAGAGCTCTAATGACCCCTGCTAATTTCTCTCTAACCATGCATGCGTGGGCCATAAGCATTAACTTCACCAAATAGTACATGCATGCATGCACTACCAGCCAAACAAATGCCCACGTGAAGCATCCATTCCTTAATCATCGTTAGCCTTTTTCGCATGATTAAAGTCCGGCCATTTCACAAATACCATATGCTAACTCTGATTTCAATAATTCTTTTTTCTAAATTCATCTAAAATCATGATATACCTCCCATATTAATTTCATGATTTTTGGAGCTCATTTGAATTTATATGATTATTTATCTGTGCCTGTTGTCTTTGTCGGTCGTCGCGTATTTTAGCTGACGGAGTGAACGAGCCCGAAAACGAGAACGTTGGAGACGAGTACCGCGAGTTTGACGTCGAGGACCCGGACTGTCAGCAGGAGTTTGCCGAGGACGCCGACGGAGGCAAGTCCAACCGATCCCCTTTGATGCATATTGATCCTATTTTTAAACACAACCCGTAGAAGCCGTTTTAAATATTGCATGTACGATATATGTACGAAGTATTTTCGCTGCTTAGTTAAAACCTGTTGAATAGCCATCCTTGAATTGATATTACCCGATAATTGTCTTGTTCAAACCTAGAAACAAATAATATGCTATGACAGAAATATTATTATTTAGTATGCTTAGGACTTGTTACTCATCCTGGATACTCATCGTTATATTTTTTCAAATATAATGATTTTAAAAGTAAAAGGTGTGAGTGGTGAAAATAAATTGTGGGTATTATGAAAGGGTTATTGAACAAGTTATAGATGTGATTACTATGGAGATGGGGCGGATGGGATCTCTTATTTGGGGATGCCCTGGTGTTGTGGCTTATACCTTGCGGGGTTAAGCGTGAAGATATCCGCCTTGTCTCGATTAAGGACTGAGTTGATGATTCATCTTGCCTAACTCATTTATCGTACAACCACTCGCCTTGCATGGGAAAGGCTTAGTCTAAATCCCTCTAGTTAGTATGGCAATCACCTGGAGGCAGGTGTGCAACGGGACACTAAGTGATGTATGTGAAATTGTGGAAATATATGAAAAGAGCTTTGTGAATTATTGTGGTATCATGAGATGTGGCCTTAGTGTTCCCGTGGTGAGCGCCATTACTTAGCTATGGAGGGTAATGACTTTGATGGATCTGTGCTTGCACGACGGTGTAAGTTATGGTATTCTACTTGTGGGAAAAGTGTACAACCTCTGCAGAGTGTAAATCTATCTGGATAGCCGTGTCCGCGGTCTCGGACGGGTTATGGTTTGGTTTCAACAACTAGATGGGTTGGTATGAGTGAAAACATGTGAGAGAGTGTGATTTTGGAAATAAATGGTTGACTGCCATTGTGTTGTGGGAACAAGGGTTCAACAACACTTAAAATTGTGATCAAACCCCCATTTTCAGAAATACTATCATATGTAGAAAAAGAGTTCTTTTACAACAGTATTTGTGAAATGAAACCTTGCATGTGTAAAAAGATAGCTTTATGCAAATAAAACTAAGCCTCATCCTTGATCTATCCATATGCATATATATTGTTATCCCCTTCCGTAGGGTAAGGTTGGATTTGCTGAGTACTTTGTACTCACCCTTGCTTTATTAAACAGAGGAAGATCCGGACTTCGATCCCGAAGTGGCGTTCGAGTAAGGTCGTGTCTGCACCCAACTAAGCCTGTGGCATTGGGACTCGTCAGATGTTCGATGGCGATATCGTTTGTTTCTAGGTCCTTTGAACCTATGTTGTATTTTGGTGTCTTATTATTGTAGCGTGCCTTCCTTGTCCACGCTTTCCGAGACTACTGCGCTGAAACTTATCTGATGTAATAAATGTGTCACTAGCCTCCTGGGACTAGTATTGTATCACATTTGAGTTCCTGGTTTACCAGGGGCGCTTCACGTAGCGTGCCGGCAAGCACGTGAACCTCGGGAGAAAATCGTGTGTCTTCATTGTGTTTGTTGATTGGATTTCTCCCGGTGATTGGACTTCATTTTATTGATTGGTTCATCCCCTCTACACGTCGGTATAAAGATCATACCATCTCTCTTACTTTCTTGCAAACTAGAGTAGCTTACATACTTGTATAGAAACTTTAGGTAGCTCTCTAGTGTAAGTAGAGACATAGCTCTTGTGTGCCTAGTGATCATATCAACTAGAATTGTTGGATAGGTGGCTTGCAAACTCCCTTTTAGAGCTAGAGCAAAAAGCTTCGCTTTGTTGTTTACTAACCTATTGCTCTAGTGTTTTTGTAGAATTTTTAAATAGGCTATTCACCCCCCTCTAGCCATATTAGGACCTTTCAACCCTATTCCTAACTCTCTCACTTCCATTCCTCCTTGCCAATGGCGATGAGAGTCGCATCAACGGGCAGTGTGGCCACCAGATGGCTTAGATCCATGCCACCCTATCCGTATGGAGCCTAGACACTGATGTTGGTGTACGAGTGTATGCATTATCAATATAGGTTCTAGAGCTATTGTTCTTTGGTGTCCTCTCTCTACTTGGCTAGCAAAATGTTTTTTCATACTTCAATAATTTCTGAGTTTTCATCTTGTGCATAAGTTGGACCGAAAAGCAAACCAATCTTACACCAAACTTGTTGGTTTTTGGTTATGTAACTAACCGATTGACTCTTAGTTTCTAAGAACCGAAGCTTATGAAAGTTAAACAAATCAAACCAAATTCTCCACTTGAATCAATTGCCTACTCCTTGTTAGAGCTAGGATCAAGTAGATTGTCCATATGGGTTGGCCGTTGTGCCATCAAACTACACACCATGCATGATATGTTGGTTGTGTTATTCGTAGCATCTGAACCTAACATTTTGGCATATGGGGCTGAATATATAGCATCAGTGGCATCCACACCATTTTGTATGACAATTGCCTTGCAAAAATTTATCCCTCTACCTCTTATGGGCAACAAGGGGCTCCCTGGAGTATGGATGCCATCATTAGGTATCCTTCATTCTCCTCCCTTCCTCCTCCTAGCCATCGCTCGAATGTTCGCATTCTAGATATTTGACTACCATGATGAAAGTGATGAGAGGCGTTCTTTGGCTCGTGCATGATATCTCATGCGCGCGAGTGGCACAACATGGTGGATCCACCGTACCTCCGTGTGGTATCCCCATGGTCAGATCTGGTCTCCTCGAGTGCAAATATGATGCGTTCTTGCACTTAGGCCATGACCATGGGCACATGTTGGCAACATGTGTGGGTTGAAGACGTGGCAATGAGAGCATATGGTGTGTTTGGGTTTTGGAGTTGATGGTCTTTGATAGCTTAGTTAATTAGAATCTAGGATTTACTAATAAATTGTTGCATGATTTCATCATCTTCTGTTTTGTGTTTTCTCAGTTCCAAATTGTATATCATTTTGACTTTTGACTTTTCTAAGTAGATATGGTTTTTGCTATGCAGCAAATATATCTAGAAAAGTCATAACGACTTACAGTTTAAAACGTAGGAGTAACATTTTACAAAAGATAAATGAAACAAAGCTGAAAACAAAATTTATGCCTTTTCTACCGGCTGAGACTAAAAACAATCAGACACCTCTTCTGCAGAACCTAACGCGCCCCAGCCACTGCTGTAACCATCAAGGGATACCGAAGATAGTGATGATCCAAACTCAACTCCCAGGGAGGAGCAAGGTATGCCCCCTAACCACATAGCAGGCGACTTGCTGGCCCAGCTCTGCTTCAAGGTCCTAGATGCTATATGGATACCACCACTGAACCTGACCAAGCCAACCCAATCCTTAGATCTGCTAGGTTGGGTGTCTTCATCCTTAATTTTCAAGATCACCCACCACACAATATTTACATCAAAGCAAAACTACATAACTGCTCTTGAGTCATCATGGCAGAGGTTGCAAGTTTACCTCTTGCCTTTGCACTTTGTTGTTCACTTAATTTTTTAGGTGTCAACTTTTTATCGGATTGTGAACAGTTAGTTCACTTACTCAACAGTGATGACCTAGCCAACCCACCAGATTGGAGGATCAAGTACTATACTTAGTCCTATGCCTACTACACCTCTAACAGGTCCTCCAAGATCTACAAAATTCAGTGACGTCTTAACACTACAGCAGATCACCGTCTACCTTGTCAGGCTATGAGCATGCAGGAGCGCCAGGACTCTGTTCTGGATTTCTTATGTGTTTCAGAGGACCATGCTCCCTCTTGTACATCCATCAAGCTCTATAATATGTAGGCTTAGGCCTTGTTTAGTTCCGAAAACTGAAAAGTTTTCGGAACTGTAGCACTTTCGTTTGTTTGTGGTAAATATTGACCAATCATAGACTAACTAGAGTCAAAAGATTCGTTTCGTGATTTACAGTCAAACTGTGTGATTAGTTTTTGTTTTCATCTATATTTAATGCTTCATGCATGGACCGTAAGATTCGATGTGACAGGGAATCTTGAAAACTTTTTGGATTTCGGGGTGAACTAAGGCCTTGTTCAGTTCGTGAAAATTTTTGGTTTTGGCAACCGTAGCACTTTCGTTTGTTTGTGACAATTATTATCCAATTATGGAGTAACTAGGCTCAAAAGATTCGTCTCGCAAATTACAGACAAACTGTGCACTTAGTTTTTATTTTCATCTACATTTAATGCTTCATGCATGTGTATAAAGATTCGATGTGACGGGGAATCTTGAAAATTTTTGAGAACTAAACAAGGCCTAAACAAGGTGTAACAATACTTGCAGCTTCTTGCTTTCTCGTACCACTCACTTTTTAGAGGGAACGCTGTTTCTGATAACGTTGCCGATAAAGCCAGCGGGCAAAGGCACACTGTAGCACTCCGTGCTCAACACACGCCGGTTGGTGGTACTGATACATCGGCGTTATTTCATGATCTCCGTGGATATATATCCCAGTCCAAATGATGCAGCACAAATTCTGAGCATCAAGTACACATACAGTGCACAGCAGCGACAGGCTCGATCGTGATCAGCGCAGCCGCAGCCGCAGCCACATGATCTCGATCCGGAGTCCGGACATGGCAAATTATACCCGGCGCTTTTGCCTCTCTTTTTTAAAAATAAATAAATAAAAAGAATCCCTTTTTGGCTCTTTTTCGTAAGGCCTTGTTTAGTATAATTTTTTTTGAAGATTCCTGTTATATCAAATCTTTATCGGCATATGTGGATGAAAACAAAGACTAATTATATAGTTTATCTGTAATTTACGAGATGAATCTTTTGAATCTAGTTAGTCTATAATTAAATAATAATTACTAAATACAAATGAAAAAACTACAGTATAAAAAATCCAAAAATTTTGCAAGGGCAGCGGAGATTTTATGCGTCGATCGCATTTGTCTGACCCCCAGCTTCTGCTCGCTCGTCGGCTTTAGACTTTCTGAACAGGAACAGGAACTTACGGGACCGGCGAAGAAGGTCGAAAAGGACGCGCGACGCGACGCGAGACGGCGAGAGCGACCCCCGGCCACAAATCGCCGCGTCGCTTTCGGTACACGCATTGGATCGTGAGCCGGGATCGACCGGCCGCGGGTGGTGAATGGTGATGCCAGCCGCGACACGGACCGCGGCGGCGGCGGCTACTACCCATTCTGCGCGCGGCTACCCGTTCTGCGCGCCAAAGGTCAACACAAAAACCTATGGATGCAATGCAATGCAGCAGACGAGACGCGCGCGGGACGGGGGGAAGAGGAAGACAACAGGCAATGGCGCCGTCGGACGGACGGATGCACGGATGGATATGGATCGAGCCTCGAGCGCGGCAGTGCCATTGCCTTAAATTTAAAAAAAAAAAGATATGGGCTTGACGTGGTGGTCTCTCTCTCTCTGGACGAGCCAGCAGCATCTTTCTGCACGAGAAGTATTTCGTTGCTGGATCGCGATCGACGACGTGTGCTGCCCATCGGCACACGCACCTCCTCCGGAGCTTCACACGAATACACTTTTTGGAATTTTCGCACTATTCCACACGGTGTGTAAATTTTTTTACATTATTTATCACGTTGGCATATGCATAGAGAACTAAATATAAATAAAAACTAATTACACAGTTTATCTGTAATTAATGAGATAAATCTTTCGAGCCTAGTTAGTTCATGATTGGATAATATTTATTAAATACAAACGAAAATGCTACTATTCATATTTTGCAATTATTTTTTGAAAGTAAACAAGGCTGGTATCCTCGAAGCCACTGTTAGGGAGTGTTTGGCATGACTTATCAAAGCTCATTTTAGAAAATTCATAATTTATGGCTTCGCCAAAACGGCCTCAGCTCCTCTACTTTTTATTTAAACAATAGGTTTTCTAAAAAAGTGTTTAGCAGGGCTCCACTGAAAGAGCCAGAGTTATAGTCGGAGAGAAGCTCTGCCAAACACTTTCTTAGTTTTTTCATACGCAAAAAATTAGCCAGGAAAAATCTTTACTCAAATTTCTCTTAGCTCACCTCATTAGGAATTCACGTAGCTTAGCTAGCTAGGTTACTTAGGTGGCATCAGCACACAACTGGATTTAAGTTATATCAACTTGATATTGATGCTCGTATTTTTAAAATTTACCACAAGATTTAATGACATTATATGAAAGTATGTGTTTGTACTATATTTTGGAAAAGAGGAAACTACTTCCTTTGTCTTTAAAAGCTGCAACTTCTAAAGTTGTCCTAAGTCAAACTTTTAAAACTTTAACCAAATTTATAAAAAAATGCTAAGATTTATAGTACCAAATTAATACTATTAGATTTATCATAGAATATATTTTCATAAGATACTCATTTTATGTCAAAGGTATTGATGCTCGACCGGCACGTTTGGGGATTCCTGTTGGCGCGCGCCTCCCACCGCCGCGGGCGAGTCCGGGAGCGGCTCCGCGCGGTGTGGCGGCGGCCGACACCCCCTCTGTTCAGGCGAGAACGCTTTTGCGTGCCTCCGCTCGTCGCGGGCGAGTCCGGCATGGCTCCGCGCTGAGCGGAGGCGGTTGACGTTTGCCGGGCGCTCCTACCATCATCGCGGGCGAGTCCGAAAGGCTCTGCATCGTGTGGAGGCGGCCGGCTACCACTTCGGTCGCGGGTGGGTCTTTGGAGGCCTTGGCAACGGCTCTGGGCGAAAGCTCAGCTCAAGCTTTTTGAGCCAGCGACGAGATTCTCCTTCTTGAAGACGTCACTGAAGAGCCTTGCAACTACTTCTCATCGACATATGGCTCAGGAGAAATCCTTGCCAAGCTTCGGCTTGGATGACGATGATTACGTTACGGCGTCATTCACCCCCCTGGAGGCATCGTCGAAGAGCTCATTTGTTCCGATGTAGTAGTCTCCGCGTCTTCCTACTGTTTCCTTGTTTATCTGTGGCTCTGCCACTTCTCGCCCTAGCGCTAGGGCGTTCGGTGCGACGGTTGTTGTTGCTGTTGTTTTTTCTCTTCAAAACTTTTGTAAACTTCTGTAAATCTGTCTTTTTGGACCCTTTTGAATATATTCAGGTGGGAGTAATCCCCCCGGTGAAAATTAAAAAAAAAGTTGGTCAAAGTTAAAAAAGTTTGACTGACACGGATTCTAGGAGTTGAAGCTTTTAGAGACAGAGGGAGTATTACAAACTAAACATTTTAAGCATGAGTTCCTAATTTTTGTAATGCTAAGTTTTAAAAGTGCGAGAATAAATATAGGGTCCATAATAACTAATCAAGTTTATCACTTTTGCTCTATATGATATGCTCTGTCTAGTTGAATAGACTTTACTTACCAATTAAACCATGTTTTGCCATCCATTTTAAGTTTTTCCATTGCATCACACCTCCATTTGCGTCTGACATATGATTAATTGAAACTCTTTACTCTTGCATATATGATCATAAATGGTGTGAATAGTGTGACATACATTATGCTTGTATTGAGCTAGTTTTTCTATGTCAGCATGGCAAGAACAAGATAATTTAGAAGCATATATATATATATATACTAACAAAAAAAACTTGGGATATCTTTTTTTAGCAATGGAAAATGATGGTTGGTAATACATATGCTAGTTAATATATTACTTTACATTATTTTTAACCATGGTGAAGGTAGGTAATTTGATTAGTTTAAGGTTTACTTTATATTATGTTTACATGATGAGTTGCTCTATGTTATTTTTAATAATTACGATGAAAAAAAATTTATATTCAATTAGATCAAAATATTTCTAAGAATAAGAAGACAAAGATCATGAGGTTAGTTTGAGTTATTTCTCATAATATCATAGGGGTCATTTTTTAGAAACAAAACAGATTCAGTGACTAGCATTGCCTGATTGGTTTGTTTTTGTTCTTGTGTGAATGTTTAGTTTTATCTTTTTTGTGACTATTATTGTCATTAATTAAATATTAGGACCTGGTTTTATTCTTGAATTTTTAGGTTTATCTTTCTTTTTTCTGGCTCGTCACCTCATGAGGATCAATTGATACAAAAGACCGGTAGGAGAAGCTATGAGGTTACAACTATGGCCATGTTTAGATCCCTCTAGTTTTTGCCTCTTTTGAAGAATCTAGCTTTTCAAACTGTTTTGGATCCAAACAGGACAATTTTTGCCATTTTTCTGTGCCAGTTTTTGCCAAATTTTTTAAAACTTACCTAGCTTTTGCTAATTTCTTGTGACCATAGAGTAATAAATTAATTAAAATTCTTAAAAACTAGATGATCCAATCATCCTATTAGTTTCTTCTCAGAATCCAGATTTTAAAAACTAGAGACAAGAACTGGTTGGGACCTAATTTTCAACTTGTTGTAATTAAGTTATAAAAATTCATACAAGAATCATCATAGCAGCTGGCCACTATTTGGTAACTAAAGATGGTCACACAGCCACCCATATACTTTTAAATTTACCAAATACAGTACCAGTGTTTTTCACGACCAATAATGCAGCTGACGCATGCTACAGCGCCAAAACAGTGTCAAGTGGGCGACTGGGGTCTACGACAATTTTGTTTGTTTCATCAGCAGCTCCTCATGTTGGCTTGACAGTTGTCCATTGGGGCATCCAAAGGCCAGGAGATAGCAAAGATTCTAGAGGCCGTGTTAATCTTTGATGTGCACTCGTCAAAAAAAAAAAACTTTGATGTGCGATACATACATCACCTTCCAACTTGCATCTAATGGCTGCAGAGATTTTCAGGTCTATGAGCCGACAGCAGGCAGGTCAGCACAAGGCATTTCAAGCAAAATCTTCTATATATTTTAGGTCTTGTTTAGTTCTCACCCAAAAACTTTTCACCTTATTTTATCAAATATTTAGATACATACATAGAGCATTAAATTAGATAAAAAAAATAACTAATTACATAGCTTGTATATATTTTGCAAGGCGAATCTTTTAAGCCGTCCATGATTAGGCACTAATCGCTATAATCCAAAAAGTTTTCACTCATCCCATCGAATGTTTAGACACATGCATAAAGCATTAAATATAGATAAAAAAACTAATTACATAGTTTGGTTGAAAATCACGAGACGAAGCTTAATTAGTCTATAATTAGCCTTAAGTGCTACAGTAACCCACATGTGCTAATCACAGATTAATTAGGCTTAAAAAAATTGTCTCGCGATTTCTAAACGAGTAATGTAATTAGTTTTTTTATTAGTATCCGAATACTACTTCTGGTATCCTATGAAACATTTGATGTGACACCCAAAAACTTTTCACTCCCGAACTAAAGAAGGCCTAAAGAGAAAAAAGAATCTTCATTTTTCCTGTCCGCTAACATTAGGGAAGCTGCCTTTGAGATTTTCAGTTTATTTTAATTTTTTACATTTCCCCTCACAGACTTGTTATCATTTTTTTCTCAAGTGTGGAAATATCGAGAGTTAATGGGTAAGGTTAGGAGTAAGTTATTTTTATTTTTTTACATTTCCCCTCATAGACTTGTTATCATTTTTTCTCAAGTGTGGAAATATCAGGAGTTAATGGGTAAGGTCAGGAGTAAGTTTTGGAAACACTTGGAGAAGTGGACGGAATTGTTTTTAGAATTATACAGTACAATATAGACGTCTACAACACGTATATACACTCACCCAAAAAATCACCATAGACGTCTTGCTATTTTACAGAGACGTTGCCTACTACTGAAAGCGTAGCGCCTGGAATAAATCCAGGAAAAATACAAGCACCCGTGCCAAGTCGAGAATTGAACCTAGGTGGACAAATTCCACCACAAGGAATCCAACCAACTGATCTAAGACCAAAAAATTAACCAAAGCAAGTTCTACTAATCAGTGTTGACAAAAAAAAAGAAATAAAAAAATTAAAAACATACCAAGATCAATAAACTTCTATTCAGGTTCTCATCAGCCTGTTCGTTTGAGAACGAGCTGCTACTAGTGCGCTAGTCATTTTTACTTCAATCTACAAACTGTTAGAAGCTTTTGTTTAAAATCACTTGCGCTGGCCTGCTGTGAGTGGTCTGCTATGTGAGCTGATGAACCTAGAAGTGTCTGCAGCCGTTAGATGCTACTTGGAGGGTGGAGATTGAAGTAAAGTTACATTGTGACTTTGCTCTATAAAGTCACTGAATCCGGCTCCATACATCTGGTAACGCAGGGAGCAAAGGTGGTCACTAAGGCCAGCAAAGCTTACAGCCAATGTTTCTGCGTCACTGCATATGGCATTGCCACATTGTTTGAGACTAACCAGGAGGAATATATACACTAGCTAGAGAGAATATATTCGAGTTCACTGATCAATTATTTGAGGACAAGAACAAAGAATCTTATCTCTGCCGCATGCATGTGAATTCAGCTTGATCTGTACCTTTATCATGTCTAAAGTAAACACATGTAATTTGCATGTATATATATATATATATATATATATATATATATATATATATATATATATATATATATATATATATATATATATATATATATTCTTTCTCTCTGCATTCATGCATGCAGATGCAGCCTCGTCAATGATGAGACGCATAACCACGGCCAGCTTTTGCATGTTGTTGGGTGCGCTTGTCTGCCCCTCCGTCCTCAGAGACATGCACGTGGCCGTGGATGGAAGCGTGATCTTGGACAAAATAAGGATCTTGGTAGAAGCAGCTGGACTGAAAAATGATGAACAAAGGGGGTTTAAATTTGCGCCCTGTGCGGCTCTTTCCTGCAGAGAGAGAGAGAGAGAGAGAGCGAGAGAGCTAGCGCTCAACACCAGCACGCCTGCATGGTCTCTGAAAATCTGAATCCACCTAAATTAGGAGACGGCTAGCAGTGGTCAGGCTAACTTCAGCATAGCGTCTGATCAGAACCGGGGCGCCAAATCTGATCGGACTCCCTGCGGCCTGCAGTTATGCATCGATCGTTTGGTTGCCAGTGCCACACAAGAAGAACGTGAATTTAAAGGGTACGTGTTTCAGGGAAGATAAACCATCTTTTTTTCTTTGGCTATCGTTACAGAGAAGACCTGACTCGCCTGGCTGTCACCAACAATAAAGAACACTCAACTTTTTGGTCGCAGAATGATGCGATTCCGCGACACGAGATCACACGTTTCAGGACAGGAAAGATAGAGCAGGCAGGCACGCAGGCACCTCTTCACTGCTCTCCTCCTACCTTCTCACCTGGACTGGACGCCGATGCAGAACCTGAAAGTGATAGTGGCACAAGATCATATCTCCAGGGACGGTGCAGCAGCTCAGCAGCACGCCCCTCTCTACTTTCAGTCTAGTTTTGCCTTTTGGTCGGGAGCACTGGATTCCCGGTTCGTCCGGAAACGCACGGGTTAGATCACTGGATGCTCCGGCATCAGCTGCCATTGTTCCTTCAGTTCCCGGGGCGGCTGAGCCTCCATCCATAGGTTGGCAATTTGGCATTCATAAGAAACGTTTTGGAGCCATCTCAAAACAAGGTACACCAAAGCCTGCCTGTAGATGTGCAATGCAATTCATGTTCTGAACATAGCTATGCACGGGGATCGGGGATTCTGTGACACAGATGAGCAGATAACAATGACATTACTCCTATTTCACAGTTCACGCGCAATCGAGCGTAAGGTTCTATTTGGGCCTTGTTTAGTTTACTCCAAAAAAAAAAATTCAAGATTTCGTGTCAGATCGAATCTTGCGACATATGTATGGTATGGAGCATTAAATATAGATGAAAACAAAAACCAATTACATAGTTTGTCTGTAAATCGCGAGACGAATTTTTTAAGTCTAATTACTTCATAATTGGACAATGTTTGTCAAAAAAAAGAAAGTGTTAGAGCAACTCCAACAGCTTTGCTATTCTTATTATGGATGCCTTTTAGAATTTTTATAGTAGAAAAATAGATTCCAACAGATGTGCTATTTGGTTTTGTAAAATAGAAAGTTTACTATCCCTTGATTTTCGTTAGCCATATATAGCCAACCACTGGCACTAGCTATCTGATAGCAAGGCTGTTGCGAACCTCTTCTTTTTTAAGAAGTTATCTATTTTACAAAATGGCTAAACATTAGAATTTGGCTACTAATTTTAGCCAAGCTCTTGGAGATGCTCTTATATTGTCAAAATCCAAAACCTTTTTGGATCTAAACAAGTGCTCCTGTTTTTCTTTTAACTTCCATCACATCGAATGTTTGAACACATACATGGAGTACTAAATATAGATTACTTACGAAACTAAAAACACAGATAGAGAATAATTATCTTTTGAGCCTAATTAGTGTATGATTGATAGTAATTGCTAAATAAAACAAAAATACTACAATACTCATTAAACTTTAACACCCCACCGAACATGTAACCTATTGTGTCAGCAGAACGGCCGTCTGGTTCTGCTGTATCGAACTGACGCTTTCTGAGGCCTTGTTTAGTAACCAAAAAATTTTGCAAAATTTTTTAGATTTCTCGTCACATCAATTTTTAAACGTATGCATAAAGTATTAAATATAGATAAAAATAAAAACTAATTGTACAATTTGGTTGGAATTGACGAGACAAATCTTTTAAGCTTAGTTAATCTATGATTGGACAAATTTGTCAAATATAAACGAAACTGCTACAGTGTCGATTTTCTAAAATTTTTTGAAACTAAACAATGCCTAAGCTACACCTCGCGATCTTGGCGTCTACGGATCTGCCTACAAATCATGCATCTTGGTGCTCTGTCTTTGTGAGAGCAGATTGTTAGGAACCGATCACACCAACTCCATTAGCAACGATACATACCGGTAGCTGATACAATATGAGAGAGAGAGAGAGAGAGAGAGAGAGAGAGAGAGAGAGAGTTGGGGAGAGGAAGCAAGGAGGGAAATCGAGGATGAAGAACACAGGGATAGCTCTAGAAAGTTCTAGAAGTACAGCAGGTGGAAACTTGAGGTAGAGGAGGAAGAAGAAGAGGCACCGCTGCACCAGAGGATGAACTGAAGATAGAGTTCTTGTTCTCTGAATAGTCAATCCCCTCTGAATTGCATCTGCTCCTTCTCTATTGCTCCCTCGTGTCCTCCTTGGGCCTTGGGCCTTGGGCCTTGTCCGAGAGAGCACATACTGCCCGGTCAATAGAGCCCAAACCTGAACATGCGAGAGTGAAGCTGTTTGATCCGTATACCGTGTTAGAACGAAAAGTACTCCCTCAATTATCCAGTGCAGACAGCAGAGTACCCAGCCTTCAGACACCACTGTTGGCAACGTCGTCATACACCACGAATGGCACTGATCAATCAGATAGACCCATGATGGTAAATGATTTTGAGATGAGCTCGTGCAAAATAACTAAATAAGATATTCCTCCAATGTTTTCAGTTTCCATCATCCGTTACACCAAGAACAGTTCAGAGTGCCAGCATGGTCAGTTAAGTGACATGTCTTCTCACACTTCCAGCTCCAGGGCATCTCCTCTCTGTGTGTATTGCCCAGCTCGTCTGAAAGGTGGCCTTAGTTAGAATCAGTGTTGAGAAAGCTCCCAGATGACGAGCCACCTAGGAACCTAACAGAAACAAAGAAAAAAAAATCAACAACAAAAAGGAAAAAAAATAACAAGGGAGAAGGAGGTTCAGGCCACGAGCACATCGACCGATAACTGGCTGATTTCATGTGGAAGTCTTGAAGACAACGATTTGTTTTTTTTTTAATAACAAGATAACGATTTGTACACGCACCAACAGAGCAATCGCCGAACTTTCTGTTGTAACTGATACATGCTACTTTTGTCGAAGTGTCAGCATACCACTATCAACCTGAACACCGCTCATCTTCTGAACCTGAACACATCAACTACAAGGCACGACTGAAGCCTTTTTTTATGTAGTTGCTACTGAAGATCTGCTTTGTAGCCGTTGTTCTTGCCAGTCCGTTACACTTCACCCATATGACAATTCCATGTTTAAGAGAACTAAACATGAACCTTCTTCAGCCCTATCTTGGCTAAACTCAAACAAACTCGGCCCGAAGTCGAAGCATGACTGAGATTGACAGGCACATGCTTCTGTTGAGCAGCCACCAAGACTTAAGGTAACACAGGACCAGCACCCAACCAAAAACATATCATCCAACTGACACAAACAATGCGCACTAGTATGATACAGTAGGACCTGCATGCTGCTAAGCAAGATTGGGCGGCTAATAAAATCTTGATCAGCTACGGATCTTGACATGCCAACCGTCTCCTGCCAGCGAACCCTGTGCTTGTGCACATCAACAGGATCGTACAGATTTACTGCGATTCGGCGCCACATCGCAATAGATTTGGTTGCACTGTTCTCCTTCAGCTAATGAATGGCACATGCATGTTACCATCATTCAGAATGCTGCATCTGCAGGCTGCAGGTACAAGTGCATCTATGGTCGATGCATTGAGGCCGGGGAGCTCTGAAACATTTACACGTGAGGACGGAATGGATCTATGCAGGCTCCGTCAGACTACTGCACAAGCATTACATGAGCACTAAGAATCACAGGATAACCAATACCTCCATGCCTCACTTTACTGACAGAGCAGACTTTCAGGTGAGATGAACTGAACCAACAAAGAAACAATCCTATGACATCATTTTATATATAAGCTCGTGTGATTGCTACGTTTCACCATCCAACAAATCTGGATCCCAATCCACCAATCCTGTTTCCTAGTATCGTTGTAGCAAATAATCGATGCAATTTCAAGATCTCCACAACGAAGTGGTAAAAGAGTAACCAGCAGACCCACCAAAATCACAGTTCCTGCAAGAACATTGATTTACTGAAATGGTAATTACATAAGTGAACTCCATGTCACCATCACACATACTCTACCAATCGGGCCCGTTCCATTTCAGTGGAGGAGGCGAGCGGGATGCCTAGTACAAGCAGGAGAATTTCTTCTGATGGAGGGAGGGAAAGGGAAGGCCAATCTAGGGAGACTCGATCAATCGATCCCAACAACAAAAAGACGAAGGGAGAAAGTGAAAGGAATTGGGAATTTTGTTTGGCCATTGGCATGAAGATGAAGGGAGGAAGAAATAAGCTCCCTTTCTTGTGTCACATAACAGAGGGTGAGTACGTTTTCCCTTTTTTTCCGTTTCTCTCTTCTCCTCTCCTCCTCACTGCTGTGGTGGGCCGGCGTTTCTTGGTTGACACAGACGGGCGCCGCGCCGTCACTGCGCCGCGACGGTACGGGAGGAGGACGCGGCCGCGGCCGGCGGCGGCGCGGCGGAGGTGGTGGCCGGGGACGGAGGGGACGCCGGGTGGCTGTGGGAGCTGCTGCGGTGGAGGCGGCACTTGAAGGAGCCTGCGTGAGTGGCCGGCGCACACACGCACTTGGGCGTGGAGCCGTGGCTGTGGGCGGACGAGGCGGACGACCAGCTCCTCCGCATCGTCTTGGGCGACGCCGCCGCGCCGGTCGGCGTCGTGCTGCTGCTGTGGTGGTGGTGGTGGTGGTGGTGGTGGTGGCCGTGGAACCTGCTCTCCTCCACCACGGTGTCGACGTAGTTGGACGCCATCAGCTCCTCCTGGTTCTCTGCTCACTTTCCTGTCCCTGGATGGATAACCACCATTAGGACGACTGATTGAATCACGTACTACAACTACAAGGATCGCTAAAGAAAAGTGATTGTACGCAGAGTTTCCATAGGTGGATAAGATTTAATTAGAGGACTGAAGCCCAACACACAAGTTTTAATGATTTGAGAGCTACTTCATGCACCGAAGAAGGAACCCAGTTAGTGATCCATTTCAGCAGGTTAGCACTCTACTCCACCAGCAGAAGCAGCACACATTTGAATTTTAAAAAAATCTTAAAAAGGAGGAATGGATCCAGAACAGCGGTGTGTTTCTCTTCTCCTAGGTAGGCGTAGAACTGTAGAAGTGAAGGAATAGGAGGAGGAGCTTACCAGACGGGAGAAACTGGCTGCTGAGGCGCAGCAGAGCGGCAAACTGCGGCAGCACGGCGAGCACTCGTCGCTTTTATACAGTGGGTGGCAGTGGCACTGCCCGCGGGCAGGATCGGGCGCGGCCCGGGATTCCTCTCCACCCCGCGCCACTGGCCTCCTGGACCCACACGCACCATCGATTTCGCCCACTGGTTTTTGAAGCTACTAATCCAGCGCTAAGAGCAAAGTCAATAATAGAGGCAAGTGCTTGGCTATAAGCCAAATAATTAGAGCCAAGTTATACAATAAGTTGTCTCCTACTTGTTTCTAAAACACATTCTCTTTCTTCTTTCTTCTCACAACATTTGCTTTTTGGACCCACTAATACCTATGCATCCGTGCTCAGCTTGGTGTTTAACTAAGAGCCAAGCTATTATCTCTCTCCTCTCTTCTCTCCTCCACATCAGTATTAGTTTGGCTATAAGTCCATTATTGTACCTGCTCTGAAGCAAGGCGCCAGCCAGCGGATTAACTAGTCGTGTGGTCAGCAGCGTGGATTGTGACGACGCCGACGACGGCCGTGCCCTCGTCCCGGCTGGCCCAGCAGCGCGCCCGCCCGGGCTCCCAGCCAAGCCGCCGGCGGCGGGATTTTTACTGGCAAAGCGGTCATTTCGGCGGGTTTTGATTAGAAAAAGAGGGGCGGTTTCTTTGAGGTGGCGGGAAACGATGGGCTCTGTGGGGCGTGTGGAGCTTGGCGGGTTGCGCAGCTGGCTCGCCCGCCTGTCGCGTCGGTTGCGAGCAAACGCCAACGGGTTTGCCTGCCTCCGGCCTCGGGTTCTCGGAGGCGGGAAGCCGTTCGGCCGGCCGGGGAACCCAACAAATCTCACGCCGCAGACGGTTCTAGAACGAGTCTCCTCCTCCTCCTCTCTATCCAAATCTTTTATATATATATAGAGAGAGATAATTCTGTTTCCCAATCTATGGGCAGCGAGCGAGCGGAGACCGGAGAGGGCGCCCACGGTAGCGGACGGCGCTGGTCCAGACTCCAGACTCGTGAACGCCCGCCCCACGGCCGGCCACGGACCCCGTCCGTCCCCATCTCTTCACCTGCACGTCGTCGGCTTTCTCAATCTCGCAGCGCGCACCACGGCGTCCGCCGTCCGGTCCCTAGCTAGCCACACGTCACCAGATTCTTGGTGTGGTAGTGCCGTGCCTGCTGTGGTAGTGCCGTGGAGGATTCGATTCGATCCGGCCGGCGATTTCTTCGTCCGCGCCGCGCCAACGTACATTCTGTAGTCCTACTACTCTTTAGAGTTCCGCATCGAAAACGCACGCAGGCTCGCTCACGGTCTGTGTGTGGCGTTCGCGTCGCGTGTTAGCCGTGTTATCTCGTCCATTCGTGGTCGTGGATGCTCGACTAGTCGAACCTGTCTCCGGATCGCGGATCATCAGGAGACGGAGGATAAAATAAAACGCAGTGGAAATAGTAGTGGCCATACCTCAACAAAGGCACAAAGCCACAAGAAGAAGAAAAAAAAAAGAAGAGAGAGAAAAATCTGCTGCTACCCTACTCCAATCTCCACGGCTGACTGTACACTAAAAAAATTCTGCATATGAAAAAGACAAAACACTATGTACGCACCAATGTGCGTGCACGCACCATCAAGCATGTCATTTTACGCAGCGCGTGCATGCTGCGCCACATCGGCAGCGCGTCGGATCGGGACGATTCCTTTCTCTCTAGGTGATAGGAGTATCTTGAGAACTGAAAGCAACTATTCGGAAAAAAAAAAAACTGAAAGCAACTAGGGAGTAGGCACCACCGGCACCAGGCCACCCTTCCGACCACCGAGCAGTGTCCATTCGTTTTTAGGTGCGAGCTGTTCCCTTTAATTTGGTCCAAAGGCACCAGAGAACAAGCTAAGGTGTCAACACCTTAACCCCACCACGACCAAACCCTATCTCCTCCGCACCGGCCAGCCTGCATTATTAGCTCCTCCGGTCATTCCAGCCGGTGTACATTCCGGCCGGTCAAACACAATCGTCCATGCTCACCCATGCATGCATGTCGACATGTTTGCAGTGTGGGCATCTCTGCTCTGAATCTCGGCCTGCCGTCCCTCTCTTGCAAGCAACGCCATTGATCCCTCCTCTTCTCGGGTTAAGAGAAAAACGACGATTCAACGTACTAATCGCTTTCTCTGATGTATCGTATCGTATCGTGACAAGTGCCACCACCTTCTGATATAGATATTCGCAGGCAAGAGTCGTGTTGGAGCTCTGCTGGTTCGTTGTTCTGATGGCGATTTTACAAGATGTTTCTTCTTTGTGTAATCATCAGTTCACGCGTTTAGGCTACAAATATCGGGCTACCACACCACCACCGCTCGTCGTCAGCTTCGCAAAAGTCTCAACGACACGGACTAGAATACTGCACCGATGGCCGGAAGGAATTTGAAAGGAGGATGTGAACATCTGAGGGAATAATCTGACCAGTGCAGGGTTGCATCCAGTATAGTAACCATATCATGATCAGGACCTTTTCCTTGGGAAACGCATCGATCGTGGCAGGGAATGAACGAGAGCAATGTAGGCCGTGACCATGGGATCGGATCCATCAAATCTCTTGCGCTGTTGTGGGGCATCACCGCATCAGCATGCATAGCGAGAGCTTTGGAAGAGTATTTCTGCGAGGGAATGCTAGATGCGGTAACTTGGAAAGAATAATCTCGCAAAAAGCTAAACCGGAAAGGCAATTCATTTTGCAGTAACGAAAAGAACGCTTATCCTCCATATGGATTTAGAAATCGTTTTGGACAATGGTTAAGTCAAATATTGAGAATATAAATTATTAATAACTTTTAAATTATTAAATTTGTAAATATAAAATTATATAAATAAATTTATCTTGAAAAATATTTTTATAAAAGTATACATATATCATTTTTTATTAAATATTTTTATAAAAATAAGAGATCAAAGTTGTGTTTTAGAGACAGTGTCGCTATCCTAAACGACTTCTAATTCCTGTACGGATGAAGTATATTCAAAGCATCCCTCCATTAGGCTGTCTCCAATAGGAGACCCATTTGGGAACCCAAACCCAAAATGGGTCTCCAACACAATACCTATAGCCTCCAACAGATTACCCATACAGAAGACCCATTTTGGGTATCAAGAGAGG
Source organism: Sorghum bicolor (assembly GCF_000003195.3). NCBI lineage: Eukaryota > Viridiplantae > Streptophyta > Magnoliopsida > Poales > Poaceae > Sorghum > Sorghum bicolor. Next base: position 42,401,293 of record NC_012875.2, read on the forward strand.
CATAACCCAAATTTGGGTATCCTCTCTCCTTGAGACCTATTTGCAGAGAGTGTTGTCTTTTAGGTCTTGTTGTTGGAGAAGACTAAAAATAGGTATGGAACCTTTTACCTGTAGCGCTACCCAAAGGACAAATGAGTATTGTATTTTGGGTAACAATTGTTGGAGATAGTCTTAGGTCGCCCATAGACCATCATCCATAGGGTGATATTAGTGCCACCTCAATATCATTTCTAGGGTTATTAGAGAATCTCCATTGTAGATACTCCATCCCAAATACATATTGGGTCCCACCAGTCAAGGAGTAACTATATCTTCTTTTTTTCTTTTATACTAGTCGTCTCCTCTATCTCTCCTTTCTCCACACTAATTCATTCTCCCTACTGAAAGGTCCTAGTTTAATTATTCTCCCTACTGAAAGGTCCAAGTTTAATTTTGATAATTGACTAACAATTTAGGTGACCTATGGAAGAGATGGGCATGGTTATGTTCCAAGGCTCAACTAGTGCTTTGTTGGAGCTCATTGTGTATGACACATGGCATGGTGTCATGCGCCTAGGCGGAGAATATCAAGAACATGACTTGGCTATGAAGGACCGGGTTGCTCATGTGAAGGGCAAGTTGGAGGCTCGGGTGCAACGGACTACATGGCAGTGAACCTAGAGCGAAGACTTGGTGAAGCTTCTTTCACTAGTGAATACATGTTCACCGCTCTAGCACGGTGGGTTATATACCATGTACAAGTTTGTAGAGTCTCATCAACAATGACTCCACCAAGGAAGGTCATCAAGTCCTCCATTGGACTACCTAGGTGTTGACAAACACCAAGAGTAACAAGTCTTTAATCTTCCAACTTAAAGAACCCAAGAAAGAACACCGATAACACTCAAGGCTAACCCTCAAATCTCACTTCTTGGCTTAGGTGGTTCTACAAATGTTTCGTTATCCTCTCTATAGGTGTCGGCAACAGTAAGGTGTATGAGCAGCTCCAAAATAAGCCGAGGGTAGCATTTATACATAGGGTGAAGAGGTTGCTAGTCATTGGAAAAAGCCGACATACACAATCATCCCCGGATGATCCACTGGCCTCCAAATGTCACACCAAGTCATACAGTGACACACTATTGTTTGATTCCTTCAGTGGCTAGTGCAAATATACGGAGGCCTTGTTTACTTCCAACCAAAATTCAAAAACTTTTTAAGATTCTCTATCACATTAAATTTTTAAACACATGTATGGAGTATTAAATATAAACGAAAATAAAAACTAATTGCACAGTTTGGTCGAAGTTTACGAGACGAATTTTTTGAGCCTAGTTAGTCCATAATTGGATAATAATTACCACAAACAAACGAAAATACTATAGTATCGCGAAAAAATTTCAGGAAGGAACTAAACAAGGCCCGAAATATTTCTCATCATGTGATATGTCAGTGGGGCCTTGTTTAGTTCCAAAAAACTTTGCAAAATTTTCCAGATTTTCCGTCACATCAAATCTTTAGACGCATGCATAAAGTATTAAATATAGACGAAAATAAAAACTAATTGCACAGTTTGGTCGGAATTGACAAGACGAATCTTTTAAGTCTAGTTAGTATATGATTGGATAATATTTGTCAAATACAAACGAAAGTGGTACTATTTATATTTTGCAAAATTTTTGGGAACTAAACAAGGCCCGGATCACAAGTCCCACTGGGTCATACAAAGACTTTGACCAACTAGTCATTGGACTCAGCAGCCCACTGAATGATCTGCTGAGGTCACGAAGTCCTTTGCTGGATCATATTTTGCTCGCGGTAACCATGATGAAAGCATCTAGGCCCCTATTTAATTTGTATAAAAAAAATTAAACTCTATAACTTTTATGTAATTTACACACCTTTGTTGTCACAAAAAATAAACTAAAATATGAAAAATGGCTTAATAACCATTAAGTAAGATATATATGTTCCTAAATGACATACTTCTAGCACAATCAAATTACATAAGTATAAATGTTACTCTCTCTATCCTAAATTGTAAGTCATTTCAAGAATCTTAGAGAGTCAAAACATCTCAAGTTTGACTAAAATTATAAAAAAAATACAAAATTTTGTGACATCAAATAGATATATTATGAAAATAAGTAATGAAGAATCTAATGATACTTAGTTAATATCATAAATTTTATTATACTACTATATAAATTTGATCAAATTTGAAATGATTTGACTCTTTAATATTTTAAAATAATTTACAATTTGAGACGAGGCAGTATATGCCACCATGTGTCCATGTAGACCATAGGCAAAACAGACACCGGCCAAGCCCGTCGGCAGGCAGAGCCACGACCGGCACTAGATAGTCCCTGAAGACAGGTGTAACACAAGCATAGGCTATGGACATGCGAGTACTACTTTCATCGTGCTCCAGTTCATTGTGTGCTGAGAAATGAAAAATTATTTCACCGTGTTTGGTTTGCAGGTGTGGTTCATGCACCATAGCTCAAGTGGAATGCTGCTGAACTCGAGGTCCAAATGTGACACGATCTTAGAAGAAGCGGGTCCAAATGTGGCCTCGAGGAAGAAGCAGATCTGGATGTGGCTGGTGACATGGAAGAGACATGTGAGGATGTGGCCGTCATCCATCGATCTCGAGTATGCGTTTGATGGAATCTGAGGCATGTCACCTTCCTTAGAGTATCTCCAATATTTGTCAAGATTTTTTTCACAAAACTATGGGCTTGCTAAAAAGTATTGTGAGAAATAAATGAGACAACCTTCAACAGTTTCTAATAATTCACTCCTAAAATATAAAAGATAATTTTACATAAAAAATTATATACTATTTTTAAATTATCCTAACCACTTTTATATATTCTTTTCTCTTGTACATTTACATTGGAAACTTTTTCCAACTCTTTTTCCATGTCCTTCCACCTTAGATTAGCAAACTGATACGTGCATGGAAAACAAATATATCCACGCATTTATTGATTTTTTTTCAAGTGAAAAAAGATTAGGAGGTGGGATTGGGAACTCTTAGAGATCAGTTTCTTTATTCTTGCCAAAAATTCTAGATTGGAGGCTTTATTGAGAACTCTTGGAGACACTCTTCTACCCTCCACGCGCTCGCCCTACCTTCACGCCGCTCCGCTCTTCTCCTGCCCTCTATGGCGCTCCGCTTCCCTGCACTGCTCCCTGCACTTCGCGCTGCACGCACCCCTTCCACCTGAGCGCAGTGGGCCGAGCTCCGCCTGTAGCGGCTATTGGCCGGAGCGTCCGGTAGCGGTGATGGTTAGGCGAGAGCAACCGACGGTGTTCGATGGAGTGAATTATATCCAATACGAGGTTGAGCTCACTTTTGAAGAGAGGTTCATTCAGTTATAGACGAATACCATAGAAATGAGCTTCAATTCCATCTCACAATACTGGACATCCAAACAATAGATTTGAAAACTCATTTCTAATTCCAAATTCTAGGTCTCAATATCTACATCCAAACGGAGTGTTAAGGTGCATTTGGATGCCATAAACATTTCGGTTTCTAAAGTGAATATGCATAATCCAGAGAAAATATAAAGCGTTTCCGTGGAGCTTGGAACATCTAGAACATTTCTCCTAAATAGATGTTTTACAGTACATTTCAAATAATACGTATGTTGTTAAGCCAATAAATAGGCTGACTCTAGATTCTAACTGAAAATACTCCAAATTTGACCCTACAGGTCTAGTTTATTTCAAGGAGACTGGATCAACAGCCAAATGATTTCACTAATTATTGCCACATGATTCCATTTCGGCAGAGAAACGTTTCGGACAATCTGGATCTCCACCAAACGCCACGGTGTACTTTTTTTTTTTTGATTTCCTGTTTTTGAGAAGGGAAAGAGTGTGTATTTGTTTTTGTGAGAAGGAAAAGGACTCTTTGTCTGTTCGCATAGCATCCGTTGGGCCTCATTCACGGGGAAGACACAGCCTGGCATGGAGTAGCACTCGAAGGCCTTTAATGGGCTGGAATGAGTAAAGTCGAATAAGGCCTATAAACTTCCTTATTTTGCGACCAGAGTCCACCAAAGTATTAAAATGCCCGTGCACGGGCCAACCAGATGCTGTCGTCATGCCCTTTTTTTCTTTCGTAATTTCTTTTCTCTTCTCGCACAAGCTCACCTTTGCTCTTTCTTCGATAGTTCGATTTGGCCATTTCATAGTTCCATTCCAACAAAATTCTAATATTCTTTGTTTTGTAGCACACAAAGACAATATTTTTTAAACTTTGGTTTTAGAACCCAACATGGCAACATACCAAGGCAAAGTTAGCCATCACCAGAAAATTTGGCCCTCATTTAATATTGGAGGCACATTTTTTCTATAGCACAACTGGGCAAGTTCTGCCTTACCCTCCTAATGCTAGGAACTACAAACCAAACATACCCATAGGTGACTTCTAAGAATCCAGGTTCAGAACTTCAGATTGTATTGTACTGTAGCTAGAAAAGAACCCTAAAAATCCAAAATTCAGAATTAATCTTGATCATCACTTACAAACTGCGTAATTGGGAATTTGAGAGGGATGAGGCCTGAGGGGTACCTTGTCTTGTCTAGATGTCTTGGAGCAGCCGACAGCCGGAGAACGAGCAGCGCTAGGGGCGATGCCGGTGGCCGGCGGCAGGCAGGCGATTCGTCACGATACGGAGCCAAACTGCCCATAGCCTGCCTGTCGAAGGTGAAAGGGTGCGCTAATAACACTGGATCGGAGCCTCGAAGGCAAGCTAAGGCCAAGTTTTGTCTTCTCGGCTTCTCCAGTTCATGTATGGATCATGTGGGCTAATTAAGTCAATAAGTACTCCCTCCATACCAGGAATAAATGACGTTCTGCACATCCTCTCTAGTTTCTCAAAAAATGACGTTGTAGCATGCGAACGGACGTTCTGGACCGCACTGCCCTTGCCCTTTGGTATTCTGCCTCGATCCACGAACGTCCACAACGGAAGCATGCGAACGGATGTCTCGGTCCCCGCCCCCAATTACTCCGCGTCTCGCCCGCATCAAATTGCCGCCGCGCATGCGCTCCTTCGCCGCTTGCTAACAACGTCGCCGTCCTGCAGTTCATCGCCGAAGTGACTGAACGCGACCGTGGTGAAGGAACGCGACCCCTCTGCGTCGTCCGTTGCGGTCTCGTTGCTCCCAGGGACCGATCGAGCACGGACGTCGCGATCGCGTTGCTCCTAGGGCCGCCGCGCTGATGCAGGCCGCGGAGCAGTCCGTGCTCGGCCACCTCGGCGAGACGCAGAGGGGCCGTCCCGCCGCCGTCCTACAGTCCGTCGCCGACGCTGGCGCCACCGTCGTCGAGGCCGAGCTCGGAGGCCGCCGCGTCGTCCTCGGAGACCAGAGCGACGGGGCGGCCATCCTCGGAGACCAGAGCGACGGGGCCGTCGTCCTCGGAGACCAGAGCGACAGGGCCGCCGTCCTCGGAGACCAGAGCGACGGGGCGGCCATCCAGAACGTGCAGATCGACGAGGACGTCCTCTCGGTGCTTTTGTCAATTTTTTTCAGAACGTAAAGAACATGCAGAAGTCCACAGCTAGCCTGACTCCGTCGTGGACATGGTCGTACGTGCAGAACGTGAGGGAGAGGCTGCTGCCTGACTCCGTCGTGGACATGGTGCCAGACTCCGCCGTCGAGGAGATAGTGCCGGAGTCCGTCGTGGACATGGTGCCCGATTCCGCCGTCGAGGAGATAGTGCCGGACTCCGTCGTGGACATGGTGCCCGATTCCGCCTCGAGGAGATAGTGCCCGACTCCGACGTGGACATGGTGCCCGACTCCGCCGTCGAGGAGATGGTGTCTGACTCTGTCGTGTCACTGTGTCCTCGCTGCGGCACCTTCCATGCTGGCGGTGTCTTCAGCGAAGAGTGCTACCAAGCTCTCCGCAACGCTCGCCGTTGTGCCCGCTGCGGACTTCTACACGAAGACTATGACCTACCAGCAAAGCTGTTTCATTGCCAGGAAGGGTTTGATTGTGAAATCTACATCCCTAATGTGGATGAACTAGTGTTGAGAGGTAACACAATCATTTTACCTGATCATGTTACAAAGAGGTTGCAAGAGCACGTTGACAAAATGCATGAAGCAAAGACCGCAGCAAGGTACCAGCAAGCTTCTAAACATTCATCTAACATGCATGGTACTAGCAAGCTTCTAAACATTCATCTAACATGCTTCTTCTAATTTGCAGGGAGGCTAGCAATTGCTTCGGCAAGCAGTGAAGGTTCACAAGAAATCTGCAGTGGCAGCCGGTCTTCTCTCTCTAGTCTTTCCTTTTGCAAGTGAGGAATTTTGATTTTGTTGCATCCTTTTATCTTCATGGCTTCCTTCAAAACAGTTTGGAGAGTGACAAAGATCCTATTTGCTTTTAGTGGAGAATATTCCAGGAATGCCTACAAAGCATGTGTTCAATGTAACAATGAGTAATCCATTTAGTTGTTGACGATGAAATGTAACAAGAGAACATGTGATGAATGTACCTGCTGCACGATTGGAATTAAATCTTCTTTTGTTTTTGCATTTTTCTTGTATTGAATAGCTTGAATAGCCCGAAAAAACCCCAAGTCTAGAATGTTAAAATCTGGAGAATTGGGTGGTTGACATATAAGCCGAATGTCGAACCCATCTTGTTTAGCAACCTCACAAAACTGAGGATCATCAACTTTTAAATGAGAAGGTGCATTATCTTGCTGTATGAAAATAGGCTTGTCCACATCCTCTCTTGGCCACTTGGCTCGAATTGCCGGCAACACTTTATTCACCATGAAATCTCTTATCACATCTCTTGTAATTGATTGAATTGGCTTGACTACTAGAGCTCCACGTAGGCGATTGCCACTATCTCTAATAGCTCTTTCATAAGTGACAAGTGGAAAGCAACCTATTTTTCCATCAAACACACATTCTCCATCTCTAAATCTTAGCCGAGCAACCACACACAAAAACATGATCCTAGGAATATAATTTTTGTTTTTGCAAGTGCGATGTGGTTCATCTTCCTCGGGTAGCAAGTAGTATTTCTCAGATTTTTGACTAAGGTAGAACCACTTCTCATCAATAAACACAAAGTCAAAAAAATCCTTAAACTTTGGGTCATCAAGCAAACCTTGCTCAATCATGTCAATGCACCACTTCAACCTAGTCTTTTTGTTAGCATCAGTGAGGTAGGGTTTGATGCTACTAGAGTGCCGCCTAAGCATTCCCTTCTTCAAATATCTTTGTATCCTAGATTTGCTAATCCCAAGTCTACTAGAAACATCTTCTATGGTCATTCGTTGCTTGAGAGGAATGTTGCGCAATTGTTCTAAGTCAAGAGGAATCAACTTACGACCACATCTACCCCTCTTTCTACTAGCAACCTCCACCGGAATATTATTAGCAAGTTGGGTTTTACCTCTCTTCCATAAGCGCTGAACCGATCTAACTTTCAATCCAAATTGATTAGCAACTATTGTTGTATCTTTCTTGCCAAGTTTGCCATTCTTGCTTCTAGCCAACAATGCTTGGTACACTTGTTTTCGGACTTCTTCGGTCATCTGAATCTTTTGACGGTTTACTTGAATGGGAGCCGCAACATTTTCTAGCAACAAGGAAAAAACAATCACGACATCTTCCAAATATAGGAAATAAAAAACATTTAGGACTGCATGCTACTCCACGCCATGTTCTAAATATAGGAAATAAAAAACATTTGGGACTGCATGCTACTCCACGCCATGATCTAAATATAGGGAAAAATATGCTTACCATGAATGTTTCCTTGTAAGAAGTTGAGATCCACCGCACCATACTCATCTAATGGCAAGTTCAAGTCAAAACCTGTGCAAAAAAGGGGAAAAATAAGAACCGATGGAGGATGAATAAAAAAAGCAAACAAGAAAATACTGTCATCTTCTTACCAATATTGCCATCTTCTTGTAAGCCAACGTTTAGATCAAATCCCAAGTCATTGTTCCCTAATGGCAAGTTTAAATCAAATGCAGCCATAGCAAGAAAATAGAAGTAGAAAAGGAAAGAGTGGATGACGTTTGGAACACTGGAAGAGAAAGGAGTACTCTGTTGCATGTTAAATAGAGCCTGCTCTGGTAGACGGACAGACGCTCGCCTGCAAATCGCGAGGGTTCGAACCCCTGCCCTCGCCCATGCGTGCCTTGAAATCAGCCCAGTAACCAATAGAGAAGAGAATCTTTCATGTCTAGGGAACACCTTCGGTTCCATTTAATAAGGGCAAAACCGGAAGATTAGCCCCTAATTAATGACTCCTTGGTAAGCACAATCATGTCCTAAACGTCATCTAATCCTGGTATGGAGGGAGTAGATGGACTAATTAAGTACTCCCTCCGTCCCTGAAAGAATCAATTCCTAGGATCCGTGCCAGTCAAACTTTTTAAAGTTTGACTAACTTTATAGAAAAGAGTAACAACATCTATAATATAAAATACACATTATATGAAAATATATTTTATGATGAATCTAATAATACTAATTTGATACTATAAATCTTAGCATTTTTTTCTAGAAATTTGGTTAAAGTTTAAAAAGTTTGACTTAGGACAACTCTAGAAATTGATTCTTTCAGGGACGGAGGGAGTAGATGGGTTGGACTGTTGTTTGCTGGGTTGGACTCCAAAGTACAGAATGCTGCTGCTGCCTGCCGCTAGGTGCACAGGGGTCTAACCAAATTTTTAGTGGGGTCTTGCCGGTGAAATTTTGATCGCTATAATTGTTTGCGGCAAAATCGTCGGTGTCGTCGGACCCTGATGACTTAACGTGGCATCGCCACTGGTGCGGTCTTCTTCTTCTCTGGTGACTTATCCTTTTTTCTTCAGTGATAGCTAACTCCGATGAACTCAATGTCAGAGGTTTCGGGGGGGGGGGGGGGAGGGGGGGGGGAGGGACCTCCCGGCTATAGAGGAGATGGCAAATGAGGCCTCTGAGCTAGTAGTGGTGGTGGACGAGAAGGCGACAAGGTAAGGTAGCGGGGTGTTGCTCACTAGGAGATGGGAGAAGCTAGAGGAGGAGCTTGGACTGGATAGGTTGTAGATGGCGGTGACAAAGGTGAAGATGGTGGAGGCAGAGTTGCTCTTATGAGAGGTTGAAAACAGAATAGATTAGTAGTTGTGGGGATGCCACAAAGGCGGTCCTATTGTTACCGAAGCTAGGCCCAAAGGAGCATGAGGACGGAGGCAGGAGGTTAGAGATAAAGTTATCCCCTTGAAAGGGATGCGATGGCTAGATCCAAGTCGATGCTCCATTGTTTGGAACAAAATTTGCTAGATTAATTCCAGCTAAATTTGTCAACATATGACTAGTGAGACCGTAAATTATTTTGGTCACTTTTTGGAATTTCTCGGCTAGAGACCAAAGAAAAGACGTCCGATCGACCTTTGCGTATAGTGCATCAACCCTTTATTTACTTTATTTATTTCCACCAACATTCATGTATATCCTCCAGTTTACACGCGCGCGCGCGCACACACTCAAGGCCACGCCACAACTACATACGCCAACACAGAAACATGCATGTATAGTATACTACTAGTACTAGTCTACAGCCTGCGCCGTGCTGTGCAGGGGACAACTTCATCCCTCTGCTGCTTACGCGAGGAGCCCCCTGGCGATGCGGCCGTCGGCGCCCTGCGGGAAGAAGCCGCCGTGCTGGGCGGGGTTACCGGTGCCGTACACGATGCCGAGGATCTCCTCTGGCGTGCGGTCGTAGGCGAGCGAGAGGTGGTCGCCGGCGATGACGTTCCCCACGGTGAGGCCCTCGGGCCCCAGCTCGGGCGCCACCACCAGGCCCTCGTCCTTGACGCCCCTCCTCCCCAGCGTGTTCCGGAGGTCCGAGATGTGCGCCGTCACCTCCGCCACCCCGACCCCGTAGCTCGACACCCGCGCCGTCCCGTGCTCGTACAGCAGCGTCCGGATCACCGCGTCCTGCGCCGACTCCACCGCCAGCAGCCCCGCCAGCAGCTGCATGCATGCGCAGAACATGACTGGTGTACGCATGGCGCATGCACATGCCGTGCCGTGCGATGGCAACTAAGCTAGGTGACGAGTAGAGTGTTCATGCGATAGATGCACGCGCGCATACCTTTCTGGCCTGAGGTGTGAGGAGCCTGGGGTTGGCGCCGACGTAGCCGGTGAGGCCGACGTAGGGGATGATGTAGGAGGCGATGAGGAAGTTGACGCTGTTCTCGTAGGGGTTGAAGGGCGGGTCCAGCGTCGCGTTCAGCGCCTGCTCGATGATCTTGCCGAAGTTGGCCGCGCTGATGTCCAGCAACGGCCGCGGGAAGCCCCTCACCGTCTGCTTGATCGCCCTGCAGCACATACACATACAGACGGACGCCGGTCACATTTCGGTTCTCCGCCGGCTGTTACTGTTCTCAGGTGTTCCGATGATGATTTATTTCATACCTGAGGTGCCCGACTTCTTGGTAGCAGAACTGGCTGGCGACGTCGCGGATGAGCGGGGTGAGGGAGGCGGACTGGCCGCCGATGGAGGGCGGCCCGCCGCCGGTGAGGTTGGCGTCGATGGCGTCGAGGCCGTAGCCCAGAGCGGACCAGCAGAATAACTCCGTCTCCAGGTACTCGAGGTTCAGCGGGAACTCCAGCAGGTCCACGTCCGACTGCGGCAGCAGCGACCCCGGGGCGCCGAAGAACCCGCGGTACGGCGGCCGCGCCCACTCCTTGTCCATGTCCTGCGCCTGCGCGCGCGCCAAGGCGCCGCACAGGCAAACCACCACCGTGGCGACCACCACGGCGACGGACGACGATGACGCCGGCGCAATACCCATTGCCGGCGGGCGGCTAGCTAGCTACGAGACACACACTCGATCGCTCACGAGCTAGCTAGTAGCTTGATTTGGCAACGCACACGTCAGTCAGGATAACGTAGCGATGATCGGTGCCTCAGCTGCACGTTTGACTTGTGCGTGTGCGTGCAGTTAATTGCTTTGCTCCGGGGACGGGAGTGATCGGTGCAAGCATTTATAGGCGGCGAGCTCAGGGGAGGGCGGCGGCGCCGTGAGAGTGGCCGATGACGCCAATGACGGGGACGGGTAGCCGTGGCGCGCCAAGGTCGTGGCGCGCGGAGGACTACGTGTAGTGTTGTTTAAACGCGATAGTCGGTTTGTTTTTTTGTTTGATGAGTTTGGAAGCAAGATTTGGTGATATTTTTTTTGCGGGTTCACAGTTGTGAGATATAAAGATGGTGGGTCGATTGGAAGGAAGCAAGATATATGCAAATGAGGAGAACGGAGCAAGTTAAGCATGCGTCGTGCGCTCAAAAAGAAGGGTAGGAAGAGTGTAGAGAAACAAAGTATGATCTACTCCTACTTGCAGGAAAAAGAAAACAGCATTCTCCAAATGTTAGTAAAGCAGCAAAAAGGCAAATCATAAGGATATACATACCTCTCCTGAATAAAATGAAAAGCGGACTCAACTAGTAGATGTGAAAGCTGAAACAACGTATACAAGCGACCGCTAGCTATCATTACCTTTTGAATGGATGTGAGCCTCATGCCGTCATGCCCAACGGAAATCCTATACAACTGTAGCGTATAGCAATGATATATCCCCATTTCTATTTTATAATCTCAAATGAAAAAAGATTAATTAGAAAATTTTAAATCTCATCAACCACTAGAATTTTATACTCCATCCGAGATTATAGTCTGAAAATTTCAGTAAACTGAATATCAAAATGTGTTAATTTAGAACAAAATGAGACACTAAAAAACTTCAAATCAAAAGCTTATCAATAGAAAACATGTAGATTAGATAAGCCACTACAATTTTGATATTAACCATGTGAACATCCAAAATTGTTCAAGAATCCTAAATTTTGAATTTCAAAATCTGAGAACCAAAAAAGGTATTTAAGACTCTAAACAACTTTTAAATAAAAAATAATTCAACTACAATGCTATAGATTGTATTGATAACTATAGCTTTAGTATAGACCATGTCAATATTCGAGGTTAATTATTTGAAAATTTTAAATTTCAACATCCGAGAACTTTGAAACAAATTTAGGTCACTAAACAATTTTAAATAAAAAACTTACTACAAAGTTGTAGATCACAACAACTGCTATAGTTTTGATACAAAGCTAATCTTCACCCAACTTCATATGAAAAGATTATGAATTATTTTTATGCAACTATTTTTGAAGACGAGTATGTTAAGATAACCGCCTCTGGTAATAGCCATTTCCAATGCCTTTGTTAACAATCAATTAATAAAAGAGACCACCTTAGGATGATATTAACAGAGGCGGGTATTTGCCTCGAGATTGTCTAGCTATTTCTAGAGGCGGTCACTAAATGTGTCCCTCTTTGTTAATTAGAGAGGTTGTCTCCTAAAATCTATATATTCTAGTAGTGAGAAATTACTACAAATTTTGCGAGCCCTGTGAGTATTGCGGTCAGCTTACGTATACTCCTCTCGTTCTAAAATAGATGCATATCTTGCTTCTGGAGAAGCTAAACTTTTAAATTTTGCATGTATATATATAAAATGGTACTAATATTTATGATGTATAATGATTATTGAATTTAATATAAAATAAATTATAATAAACTTATTTAAAGATACATTATACGGATACTGTTAGTCTGACTTAAAAAATAGTATCTATACACGAGATGTGTATTTATTTTGGAATGAAATGAGTATCAACGTCGGCTCACAACAATTAAACTATAGTACGATGTGGAAATTTACGTGTCCTGATTGTTCGTAAATCGTAAGCACCGATCATGGCACTGTAGTGGCCTGGCCACTGTAATCGATCTGACTGTGTAGATCCGCACATTGGCAGCTTAAACGCAGGTGGGCGGCCGATCGAGATCGTGGGTTGTTGTGACCGTGTGTGAGTTATTTTTGTGCACAAATCTAGACACAATCGTCGCAAATATACTGCGCGCCCCACTAAAAAGGACCCCAATTCGACTGTGCCAAAGCGAGATAACGAAGAATGATGTGGACGCCTAAAGAGTAGAGACATGTTGTGCCGCAGATGCGCGCGCGTGCAATTCCTCCTTTTGGACGTCGTGGTGCATCGCGCATCGCATTGGCGCGCGGCGTCCGGATTGATTGTAATGTGCTTTGATATTTACTATATCGAGAAGAAGATACTAGTAAGTATACCGCACCTAGTGCTGCGGCCAGGCCATGACGGCATGTCGCCATCTTCATGCGAGCCCTTTCGGGAATACAGCACGTGTGATAGAAAATCCAGTCCCAAATCACTTGGAGCCACGGCAAACAAGGAAGGCGTACCCTCTCTCTCTCTCTATCACTGTTGGGGCAGGCCGCATGTTGATCCATATTAGGCCATGATGAAATTTGATAACACAAATTATGAGGAATGCATAAATAGTTCTCTAACATATTAGTACCAATTAATAACATGGCTAACAACAATAGGAGTACTCTCTCTGTACCCAGATTAATAGACGTTTTAGCCAGAATCCGAGATTTCACAAAGCTTGACGTCCACAGCGCACGGAATGCCCCTGCATGCGCTAGCCTGTTTGCATGCGCGTCGCTTGCCTTTCATCTTCCGCGCTGCCCGCCCGCAGTTATCACGCGCGTCTCCTTGGTTCGCACCCCGTCCGTTTAGCGTCGGTACAGCATAACAGGCGCGCTCTTCATTTACTCGCGCGCCGTTCCATCCGCCCTCATCTGCGCTCGCCTCCATCGCCGCCCGGCAACGCACATCACGCTCGCCGGTCGCCGCACTCTCGCTGCACTCTCGCCCAGCACAACGTGGAGCCGCACGCTCGCTGCACTCTCGTTGCACTCTTGCTCGCTGCACTCTCGCCTGGCACAGAACAACACGCTCGCCGCACGCTCGCCCGGCACAACATGGAGCCGCTGGACTCCGTCGAGGCTGATCTGGACTGCGACCTTGAGGTGCCGGACTCCGTCGCGCTGGACAGCATGCAGCCGCCGGACTCCGTCGAGGAGGTGCCGGACTCTGTCGAGGAGGTGTTGGACTCCGTCGAGTCCGTCGACGACGTGGTGTCCGCGTCTGTCGAAGACGTGCAAATCTTCTCTTGGCCACTTTGCTCTAATTGCAGGCAACACTTTATTCATCATGAAATATCTAATAACATCGCTTGTGATAGATTGAATTGGCTTCACTACTTCTTCTCCACGAAGATGATTGCCACTACGTCTAATAGCTCGTTCAATGGTGACAAGTGGGAAACAACCAATTTTGCCATCAAACACACCTTCTCCATCTCTAAATCTTGGACGAGCACAAACACACAAGAACATGATTCTAGGGATGTAATTCTTATTCTTGCATGTGCGATGTGGTTCATCTTCCTCGGGTAGCAAGTAGTATTTCTCGGACTTTTGAGAAAGATAGAACCACTTCTCATCAATAAACACAAAGTCAAAAAAATCCTTAAACTTTGGATCATCTAGCAAACCTTGATCAATCATGTCAATGCACCACTTCAACCTAGTCTTCTTGTTTGCATCGGTGAGGTAAGGTTTTATGCTACTAGAGTGGCGCCTAAAAAAACCCTTTTTCAAGTACCTTTGTATCATATATTTGCTAATACCAAGTCTACTAGACACATCTTCTATAGTCATTCTTTGTTTGAGAGGAATGTTGCGCAACCGTTCCAAATCCAAAGGGTTTGCTTTACTGCCACATCTACCTTTCTTTAGACTAGTAACCTTGACCGGAATATTTTGAGCAAGCTGGGTTTTACCTTGCTTCCATATGCGTTGGACTGAACGAATCTTTACTCCAAATTGAGCACCAACAATTGTTGTGTCTTGCTTGCCTAGTTTGCCATTTTTACTTCTCATCAACAATGCTTGGAAAACTTGTTTTCTAACATGATCAGAGTAGTCAGGTGGCGGCTGGTGAGGTTGAACGGGAGCAAATGGAGCCTCAACATATGGTTCTGTCCAAACAAATGTATTCATAGTGATAAGTATCGCCGCATTGCCATAGCAAATGGAGAAAAAAAAGTAGCGAATGGAGTAGGTACGGCATTGGCATAGCATGACATAGAAAAAAAACTACATAGTAATAGTACGATAGGTTATAGCATGTGGAAAAACTATTACCGGCAGGGCAGATTTTGTACGTAATCAAAATCAACTGCGCCAAACTCATCTAGTGGCAGGTTTAAATCTATCCCTGTGTAAAAAAAAGAAAGTGAGTGACAAAACGTGCAATGAATGCTGCAAAAGAAAATGGAAACAAACATTACCGTGATCCTACATAACTGGATCGTTCAAACCAAATGGGAGATTTCCATCATCACCATCTTCTAACCGGACGTTTAAATCAAATTGATAAGCCATTGCATTATATGGAAAGAGGAGAGCAAGTTACGGAGAGGACTACGGAGACGAAGAGGCAAGTAACGGAATGAAGAAGCAAGGCAGGTTAAATACACCGGCGCGTTAAATACACCGGCGCCAGCGAAAAAACCGCACGCGCGCAAAAACCGCACGCGCGCGCGATGTAAAAAAATTGGGCCATGCAGAGCGCCATGCAACCAGGGAGGCGCGCAAGCGAGAACAGCGCCATGCAAATACTACTACCATGGCCATGCAAAAAAACAAGAGAACAAGACTCGAACTCGCGACCAGTTGCCTCAGCCCACGAGAAGCCAACCAACTGAGCTACAGAATGCATCTGTCGTAGTGCCACGCGAACTTTATTTAATAGGGGCAAAGCAGGAATACAACCCCCCTAATTAATCACTTCTTGGTTACCACAATCCTGTTCTAAACGTCTATTAATCTGGGTATGGAGGGAGTAACTCACAAACCGTCATGATTAAGTAGTAGATTGGACCATGGTACACACACACTTTTTGTTTGCAGAATTTAATCGCTGTGGTTGGTGGTGAAGGAGCGATGATATTGTTGATGATGTTAGAGAAGACAAGTTGAAGAAAAAGCAGCTAAAGATGGACATAACAGTAGCAGAACCACTTGACTTGGATGGAAGTCAAACCGTCACGTAGATCACGAGCAGCAGCATTAATGTGTTTTTCCAAAAATCTTGTTCGTCCTCTCTTGACGCAGGATCAGGAGCGACCAATTTCGGAGACCTTCTCCTCCGATCGCCGGTGCATGTTCATATTTGCTCGAGATGGACATACTATGACGATGGTGCAATAGCGGAAAGAGGTAAAACTTTAGCTTGAATAGATTGATTTCTGGCAACATTTGTAATATAGGAGGCATGCACAATCTTGAGTTATGATCATGATGTAAATCGATTAGGTTTCCAACTCATAGTAAAGGGCAAGCAACCAAAAAATTAAAACCGTAATGTTAGAAATTTAAGCAATTTTCATGTTAATTTAATCCAGAATAATATCTATATAAACATGATGACATATAGATAATTTATCATAGTGATGATGTAATCATATATTATCAAATAAATCATTTCAGCATGATTTAAAATATGTGAATATGTCATGTTTAAATTATGTATTATAGCAGCAAGCATAACTAAAATATAATACATAACAGCAAGTATAACCAAATGTTTATAAACCATATGAATACAAAAATCTAGAGCATCATAAAACGATATGACAGATATGATGAAAACAGTAAGGTACAAGTTGAGAGTGTACCTAGAGGAGGGTTCCATGTCGAGGGCATTGGAGGCTCCATTCTCACTAGTACCAGCCATGGGAGCAGTGAGTTTGTTCGATGTCGTGAACCTCGGTCGATACAGGAACATGTTCGCAGTGCCGAATCCCACGAATGCACCAGAGGAGGAAGATGATGATAGAAGGAGTAGTCGCGTAGTCGCTCCCCAAAAACCTAATCGCCCGACAACCCCGAGCAGGATTCTTAGACGAGCGCCGGTTCCAGAGGCACCTGCTCTCTCGATGCTCTGCGCGCGTAGAGATACGGGATGAGGAAACCTTGGGACAACAGAACCGTAGTTTGTGTGCAAATGTTTTTGGTATTTTTCTTTAGCAACAGAATGAGACATTTTTATAGCCATGCAAGACAAGCAGACACAGGAGATAAAGAGATGGGAGAGACGTCAGTGAATTAACATTGATACGAAAACTTTCATCTAGTAACTCACGTCATTAGAAAAGTAACTTCCATCCAATAACTTTTGTCATTAGAATTTGAAACTCCACCTTTCAAGATTCCCATTCAACCAACATTAATAATCAAAACTCCTGCACTTACTCGACTTAAATGGCAAAATATCCCAAGTAAAGCACGTCATGCATCCATGTTCATCTCATCTCCCATCACAATTCTATTATGGTATTAAACTATCACATGCATGTTATTTGTACTATTGTAGAATTATTTGATATATTAAATATATTGTATAACCTATGCCCATAATATATCTAACACATAAACGGTACTGCTAGCGTCGGGACGTTCGATCCGGGTGCTAGCGTCCGAACGCTTGTGGCAGTCATGTCTGACCACGCGACCCTGCTCAAGTCATCACCCCCGCATCCGTTTTCGTCTGCTCCATGCATACGGCCTGAGCATGGCCCAATCCGCTAGGCCTTCTACGAGCCACACGCCTCCAACTCGTCCCGCAGCCTGTTACGTCCACCACAAAAAGTGCACGACCCAGCACGGCAGCACCCCCTTGACCACACCATCTACCAACCCCTAACGCCTCTGTCTGCTAGGCCCCTAACGAGCCACACGCCCCCGTCTGCCCCGGCTCACCCTGCCTAGACCGAACAACATAAACAACTTAAAATAGAACACTTGCAACCACACAGAACAACTATTGCAACAATAAGTTATAGGAGCTGAAACATTTAGAAGATATTATTGCAACACTAGTGTGAAGGATTTGAAATAACGCTCAAATAAAAACAAAACACTAGCAACAACATGAGACTGAAGCAACCGAAACATTTCGAAAGTATTATTTCAACATTTGTGCGAAGCATATAAAACATCCAGATCAGAACGATTGCAACATCATCTAGAGATAAGTGAAACATCTTGAAATAGTGCTTGCAACAAACCTTTGAAACAATTGCAGCATGGAAAAACACATCCCCAGATCTACTTGTACAACAACCATATGGTTCTACTGCAACATATCTCTAAAGCTTCTAAAACAACTGAAAAGACACAATTGCAATATGAGGGGGGAAAACAGAAGAGAGCCTGCACAGGGAGCCATGGCTGCTAGATCTGAGGGCGTCAGCAGTTCCCTATGGAGAAGGACGCTCGTGTCGTGGAGGGGCTCCACCGAGGTGGGGAGGAGGACGTCGAGGTCAGGAAAGGAGACACCAGGGTTGGGAAAGGAGCCGCTGTGGTGGGGGAGAAGTACATGAGGTTGGGGAAGGAGATGTTGATATGGGCGAAGGAGCCACCGTGGTGGGGGAGGAGGCCGGACACCAAGGTTGGGGAAGGAGATGTTGATGAGGGGAAGGAGCCACCATGGTGGTGGAGGAGGATGGACACCGAGGTTGGAGGAGATATTGATGTGGGGAAGGAGCCAACATGGTGGTTGAGGAGGACGCCAGAGTAGGAGAGGAGGACGCCGCCGCCGGTCATGGAGGAAGCGAGGTGTGTGGAGGATGGGAAGAAAGTGAGGAGGAGCACAACCGCCAGTTCATGGCACTACAGAGCAAAGTCGAGAGCACGTGATGCTGCTAGACCCATGAGAGAGGATGAGAGGAGAGGACACTAGAAAGAGGGGGCACTGGTTGTAAATGAAGATACTGCAATGCGACGAAGGGATAAGGACGTGGGAGATGAGTGGAGGAGGACGCATGGCTGCTGTATTGAATCGTTGCCTGACACGCGTCCAGAACGTCAGACGCTCAGGTCAGAGCACTACCGAACCGTAAAAGGAGGTAGTGCTCCTCCATAGATCGAATCTTGGTGAACCATTCACGCAAGTGTTGCACACCTACACCCTTCACCCAGATTAGGCAAGGCAAGTGAGCACACAATTTTGGTGTTCTCTTCTCTTACCTCATACATGACTTGGTGGAGTGGAGGACATCCATATTTAAGTCAGTTATCCTTCACTTCCACAAGAACAGTGAGACTAATGGTTCCACCACCTTAATTCTCCTTTTACATATATGAATGGGTTTTTGAGATTTATTCAGAATAAATGGAGAAACTCATATGAGCCAAGCCCATTATTCCAAGACCACATACACAAATTCAAGATACTCTGTATAATCTTTAGATTAGCAGTGTTATAAAATATTTTTTAGTAACTCATGTATATAATTGGTTGATAGGTTATACATAAGTGCATGTTTGGCGTCGCTTCATCCACCTTTAGCTTCTTGCTAGAGTTTATGTTGGAGCTAAAGATGGTGAAGTAAAAATAGTAGTTTCAATGGCTCATAAGTAACTTTGAGAAGAGAAATAAAAATGATCATTGCTATAGTGTAAACATGATCTAAGTTGCTACACATTTAATAATTCTTCCTCTATTTCAAATTGCATGTTCTGGCTTTTATTGGTACATAGATTTTACTACATACCTAAATGTATATTAGGTCTAGATACACAATAAAAAGATTAAAAGCTACGTATCTATCTAGAAAAGTCAGAGTGACTTAAAATTTGAAACAGATGTTGTCAGTATACATATAAAACAAATGTTGTCAGTATACAATCTATATCGAAATCTATGCATCATGGATTTTATTTTGTAGATCTTATCGTAACATACACAATGGTACAAAAAAAATTGTGAACATATGTTTTATATGCATGTTATTGCATTTATAAAGTGGCTAACAAAATACTCAATCCATCCTAAATTATAAGACGTTTGACTTTTTTGACACCAACTTTGACCACTCGTCTTATTCAAAATTTTGCAAAATATCACTTCTTTTGTTGTGGCTTGGTTTATTAATCAAAGTTCTTCAAGAATGACTTAAATTTGACTATTTTTGCACAAATTTTTTGAATAAAACGAGTGATCAAACTTGGAATAAAAAAGTTAAACGTCTTATAATTTGAGATGGAGGGAGTACAAAATATGTGGGCTCCAAACCACCCCTCCAACCGGCTTTTCCTCTATGAAGTCCAATAGAAACCTCCTGGGTCAGGCCGGGTTGGGACTTGGGATGGAGGGATCGGGCGCTCTTGCTTGTGCGCGACCGGTCGTGATTGAGATGGCGCTGCTATGGGCATATGGCTTGATGAAATGGTGTGGTGCAAGAAACTATCTTTAATATCTTATGAATCTCACTCACTACACAAGAATACAACCACAAGGAGAAATCACACAGCAGAAATCTCATTTGGTATGGCAAGTAGTTAATTGTTAATGACTTAATGTCAGAATCTCTAGAGGACATCTTTTGCTGCCCAACATATCAGTGATAAGAAAACAACACAGGTTTGCCACTCTTGGCTATCTAATTCACTTATATAATGATTGTTAACAAAAAAAAGGCACTGAAAACAGCACAGTGACCTTTTATTATTTAGTAGCTTAAGTTTGACATTTCCACATCATTAGAAACCTAGTACTAGTAGACTGCATATATGCTCGAACTAGTAGGGTGTAGGACTGTAGGCTCAATAAAATTTGGTGAATCACAATAAAACTGAGTATGGTTCTTGTTAACCTTTCCAAATTAGCCAACAGGGCCAAATGAAATATAAAAGGTGGGGGATATATCACGGATCAGTGATGATTTACGATATATACTACACTAAATGAAACTTATTTAAGAGTAGCAAACTTTCAGTAAGCAACTAAGCATTATGTGGACAAACAGACAACAGCCTCATGCAGTTGAGATACATCAAGGAGAGATCTTTTTGTAAAAGAAAGGCGAAAACACATTTTTAAAAGAAAAGAATAGTGCAGGTACTTCCTCAAAGATCAGTGTTTCAGAATTTTGCTGGCACATAGCCAGACGCTGCGGCCAATCGAGACCAAAATATATGAGGTGATAAGAAATAGGATTTCGTCTCTTTTTTCTACAGCATGTCAAGGCACCTTCCCCTCAAAACACATAGCAGACTATCAGGATGAACTGGCCGCCGCCTGGAAGAGTCAGACCTGGTCAACCTTCCCTACCTGCAGGTCGTGTGCAAGGAGGCCATGCGGCTGCACCAGTCCACGCCGCTCAGCCTCCTGCACTTCTCCTTCGACGCCTCCGATGACGTTGACGATTACCGACCAAGATCCAAGAACCCTAGAGGAAGGAGAGAAGATGAGGACGAAGGGGAGAGCGAGGAGATCATCGGCGAGAAGGACGAGGAAGGGGAAGGACGTAGGGTCGCCGGAGCCTTGCGCCGCCCCGCCATTGCCTCGCGCCGTCCTGCCATCGCCAATTCGCCAATGCTCAGAGCTCGCGTGCCTCTGTGTTTTCTTTAGCCCGCGTCATCGCCTCTCCTCTGGTTTCGATCTTGAGGGTAGGAGGTCCGGTTCCGATCCAGGCCGTGGAGAGAGGAAAAAAACAAGTCGGGCCTGTTTTGGTTTGAGACCAACTCAAAACGAACGCACATTGCAACTGCGAACTGGTTTCAAAACATGCCACATGAATCCACCGGAACGGGCCCTTGAATGGGCCATTCCAGGGAAAACGAACGAGGCCTTACTCGTCGCAATCCAGGCTCCTCCAGCCCTTAGCAGCCTGGAACGAAAACATAATTCAGGTTTCCGTTTTCATATTTCATATTCTGGAAATGTTTATGCTTCGAAAATACGAATATTCTTATTTCCATGTTATGAAATAACACTCTAAATTCCCGTTCGCCTTTAACATGACTGCTAAGCTCCAGCAAGGTGCGCGAGACTGTGACTTGTGAGCTTACAATTGTGGTTAGGCCCATTAAGGTTCAGTAGCTGGGCCAATCGATCATGATAACGTCGTGAGCGGTTCTTTCCCTATTTACTCTTTTCTTTTTCAATGTATCTCATCATGTGCCCTTTATCCTCAAACCAGCAATAATAAAGAAAAGGATAAAAATATTTTTCTAAAGATTAGAACTCTTTGAGTGACCTTGTTAACATTAACTTTCTCGAGTATCAATCCATCTCAACTACACACACTTATAACTATAAAACTATACTAGGCTTTTGACTTCACATTTAGAAATCTTGTATTGTATATCATTTTTCTCTCAAATACGCAAAAGATTTGCATCTTTATATTACAGTAGAAAAATTGATACACAACGCACTTTTGACGAGCAGAATTACAGTCACCAGCTAGACCATCCAAGCAAACAAGTACATAATCTGTTATTACATAAAATGGCAGACAATAGAATAAGGACAGTAACACAACCTAGGGAGGTGGCTTGCGCTTCCGCTATCGCCGTCGCGACTCCTTCCCACCGCCCTGGAAGAGCGCTTCCAACGCTTTGACATCGGAAGTGCTACACTTAGCCTCGTAGAGTGCCTCGTAGGTCTTTATCATTAAGCAATAAAAAATATAGACGTAAAAAATCTATAAAGGCCGCATTGGATGCAGGATTTTTTTTTCTTATCCCTTGCATTTTTGTATGAAAATGAGTCATTGCTTGTGAAATTCTCACATGATTCTTACAAAATTCCTATACAATTCTAATAAAATTCCTGCGTTCGAACAAGGCTCCAAAACTGAAATTTGTAAAGGGGAAATTAAATACAATATACCACTCACATCAATAACTAAATAAAGATCCAATGACTCTACCACTCAGAATATCATAGATATAGAGTATGCGTGTGAGCTATGCTTGCTGGGAAGTTGAATATAATGCATCGTGAAAATGATACTCCATAGGTAACTTCTAACTTACCAAAAAAAAGGCCATAGGTAATTGAGCCCAACAAACAAAACTTGTGTGCTGTTTACGTGACAAGTCCACCGCACCGGCGACTGATAGCGTTTTCGTTTTCTTTTTCTGCTCCCTGTCAAGAAAAATGGACGGGGCCCTCCTGCGGGCTTCCGGCTGCGGGTAGCTTGTTTCCGTCTCCCGTTAATTGTTTAGTTATAAAATTTTTTAGGAAAACAATACTATAGCACTTTTGTTTTTTATTTGATAAATATTGTCTAATTATAGAGTAACTAGGCTTAAAAGATTCGTCTCACGATTTACAGACAAACTGTTTAATTAGTTTTTATTTTTATCTATATTTAATGTTCCATGCATGTGCCGCAAGATTCGATGTGACGAAGAATTTTGAAAAGTTTTAGATTTTTGGAGTGAACTAAACAAGAAATATAGTTTCTACATTTATTAATTTTTATAGACACTAGCAAAAATTTTGTGCGTTACAACGGAAGAAAAAAAGCTATTATATCTATATCTATATCTCTATTACCTAATTATATATATATATATATATATAAATATAATAAAGAGACAAAATTTCAGACTCTTTTTTTCATCCATTCATATCTTTTTGTTTTTCTTCTTCTAACTACCAAATGATGGAGAGTTTCTTTTATCTAGACTTATATATATAACCCGTACTCATTCGAGTTTGAATAACTTGCGTCTAAGTAGAAGTATATAAATAGATTCTTCACATCTAAGTATTCTAAATAAAACTTTTAATAGTCAAATAAAAAAATTACGTTCTTTATTTTACGTACTCCGCTTTATTTATTTAGTTAGATGTCTTTCCCAAAGCAAAAGAATGTTCTAATCTGTAGCTGCTGCTGCTGCTGCTTCTTCTTCTTCTTAATAAAAAGGCAAATTTTTTTGTCATTTTAGATTTTGGTTGAGCCCAATTATTCGTTTGTTTCGGTCTAAAATTAGTTTAAACTCGTGTTAGACTTTCCAAAGTTACATTCAGTACATAATTTTCCCTTTTTCCCCTAGCCTAAGGAGTCCTCGTACCATAAACAGAAAATAAGCTAAAAATAGTAGCAAACCAGATCCGAACGAAGAGGAGCATCGTTTAATTAATCTTTAGAGCGGCGGACATATAAATATTTGGTGGACTGAAATTTTCACAATTATATATTAAAGAAAGCTTACATATAAAAATCATAGCCCCAATAAATAGTTTCTGTATAATAATTTTTTTATCTAATTATTTTTATTCTCTCTCTCCATTCTCAACCAATCATATCACTTTATGTCTTGGTTCTCGTGTAGATATAGTTATAGGCCTTGTTTAGTTCCAAAAAAAATTTGCAAAATTTTTCACATTTTCCGTCATATCGAATCTTGCGGCACATGTATGAAGCACTAAACATAGATAAAAAAATAAATAATTACATAGTTTACCTGTAATTTGCAAGACGAATCTTTTGAACATAGTTAATCTATGAATAAATAATATTTTATCAAATACGAACAAAAATGTTATAATGTTCATTTTGTAAATAAAAACTATGATAATTTTTTACACTGAGAATGTCCACCTAGGAACCAACACACGCACTGTGAACCAGGAAGAGATGCGGATTCACCCGCGACGTGATAGTCCGCCACACAAAGTGAAGTGCGCGTCGCACGCACGCTGCATGACGGAGATGGACAAAGCCCACGGACGACGGGCGAAGCGGGACATTGATGCCTGATCAGATCGAGCGTCGGCGTCGTCGTCGGTGGTGTTGCTCGCTCGATCGTTTCGTCGGATCGAGTCGTCGAACGAGCTGGGCAAAGCCGGCGGGCTAGGAGTTGCGCCGTCGGTTTCCACGACGACGGGCACCTAGCTAGCCACGTTGGTGGCCAGGTGCTGTCGTGGGCGCAGATTTTCGTCCGCTTCGTGTGTCCCCGGATTAATGAACATGTCAGCGAAAAGCTTTTAAGCCTTCCGACCTAAGGCAACGGTTGTTTTCCCCACTGCTGTACCTTTCGATCTTGCTTCCTTTTTAACGAATCGATCGATCGACGCAGACGCGTACGTTAGGTACACTTTACATGCACCAAAAACCCAAAACTTTATAAGATTCTCTATCACATCGAATCTTGCGGCATATACATGGAACATTAAATATAGATAAAAAATAACTAATTACATTATAAATCACGAGACGAATCTTTTAAACGTAGTTATTATTCCATAATTAGACAATATTTGTCAAATAAAAACAAAAGTGCTATAGTATCAAAATCCAAAAAGTTTTTGGATCTAAACAAGGCCTAACTCACGCATGACTTCCTCTTGCAGGTAATTATATCGCCACACACAAAACCTCGTGACTTGGCAGCTGGCTCGACTCAGGTTTGTTAGTGGCTCGATTCAGCCTAGTTCATTTATATCTTTTAATGAACTGAGCTAGCATTTTCGCTCGTGTTGTTAACGAGCTAGCTTGTGAGCTCGACTCGGCTCATTTGAGAGCTCATTATATAGTCCAGTAGGTTTAGAGAGACAAGCTAGATGGCAACTATAGAAAACGAAATAAGAGAGGTAAGATGGAGGTAACGTCACTAGCTAAGCATTAAAGGATGATCGGTGGGTTGGGTCAAGATCAAGATTGAGGCAGGACAAGGAGGAGGTTACCATGGGTGTGGTAATATCTCACCAAAGACGATATTATCATGCTCCTCTTCTAACTTAAATTAGAGAGATTGAGTCATTGGTGGTGGGCCGCATTGTATGAAGAAGTCCCTCTAACTCAAGTAAAAGAAGATTCATGCTCCAGTCTGACCTTGTCATGTTGCTATAGGGCAGCAAGCACATGGAGGTAGGTTGTGGAGGCAAAGGAGCTCGGAGGAGAGAGAAGGTGTTGGCTACTATTTCGGTTTGCTAGAGGTACAAGGTGAAGATGTGCCTCCAACAACCAAAAATTCACGTGATGGGATTCCACGAAACATTGTTGCTCTATAGGTAATCCCACTTCTAAGTTAAATGTTCTTAGCAAATGTTGTTTAACCACGAAATTAAAAAACCATGATTATTTCATATGTCACATGTTACTTATCTAAAGTGCTTCCAGAATTCTAAAATATAAGATGTTTTGTTTCATCATAAGTCAAACTTACATTTAACCAAGTTTATAAAAATATGCATCAAGATAAAATTGGTTCATTAAATCCACCACGAGAAACAACCATTGATGTGCATGTTTTTAGTAGTGTGTCATGATTATTAAAACAAACTAATGATGGTGTGAAAACAAAAGAAGGAACTTACTACTATAAAAGGAGCATTGCATTATGTATGAGTTCCCACATGGTATCTTGTTTCACAAGAGGATACAAGTATTTCCTTTAGCATACCTATGGTTGGTATTGATTATTTAGTTTTATATTAGATCATAGTAATGCTTGATCTTACTATGTCCAATTTGACGCTATTCCATAATGCAAAATAGTCTAGGTGTAGCTTTAATTTCTAGGAGTTGTGCCAACTTCAGAGTTTTGGTCTCCCTGTGGAGACGTGCCAACTTCAGAGTCTCCGTCTACCTTTGGAGATGTGCCAACTTCAGAGTCTTGGTCTTCCTCAGGACCTTTCTCCATAGTTTCACCATCTTCAGAGTTTAGATAGTCATCAAGGCCCATGTCTACTGAGTTGCTTCCTGTGGAGCTTTGCACTTCAAAAATGTTGTTATCCATAGACTCTATATTAGTAGAAGACTTTGTGGCATTGCTTTGTTCGACATGTGTATTAGCTCTAGGGCCTGTATATATGGGACACAATAGACAAAAATAGGTCATTCATTCTCTAGACACATAAAAAATGAAAGGTCATTTTCCTAGTTTGACATAACTTTAAATACTATAAAGACACAATATGTCATTAATAATAAGTTATGAAACGACACCACTATACACTATTTTAAAAAGTGAGAAAATAAACAAAATTTAGGAAATGTGAGAACCGGTGAATAAATAGAACACTTTGAAATGCAAGCATAGATAACCAAACCGATGTGGCATTATAGTTGTGTTTGGCTAGTGAGCAGGGTTTGGTGGGATATTTATGTAAATTGTTTAGTGTTCATTTGTAGTTTTATGAACTGTGATGACATGGATCCTTCTCTTAAATAATGTATCTCCTTTAATCCAAGCTAAAGTTAGAAGTGCTAGAAACTCAACAAATTCTAAAAAACAGAAGTTAATTAGCAGTTGTGAAATATTGTAACCTTGAAAGAAATTCCTAAAAATCTCTATGTTTTGATGCCCAAGGTCAAGAAATTGCCATAAGTTACAAATGCTAGCTGGGTCAAGAGGTTTGTCCACCTAAATCATGCACCAAGTTTTACACATCTTGTCACAATATCTATTGTTGTCATAGTTGGT
This sequence comes from Sorghum bicolor, assembly GCF_000003195.3. NCBI lineage: Eukaryota > Viridiplantae > Streptophyta > Magnoliopsida > Poales > Poaceae > Sorghum > Sorghum bicolor. Next base: position 42,428,505 of record NC_012875.2, read on the forward strand.
ACCACTTTATCAAACATAAAACACACTAGCTTAACAATTTCAAAGAACAAAGTAACCATGGAATCTGAGGGATGCATGGGAATATATGAATTGGAACCCATTCAATTCACTAAGAAAGTACACACTTACTAATCACTTGGATGTTCTCATACATCTTTGTGGCCATGTCAAGGAATTCAAAAGTTGTATCTCTTCCATGTCCACTGATACCAATAGGAAATCAATATCATGGTACATGATCATTAAGAAAATCTAGTGCCTCTCAAAAGCAATCAAAAGTCAGGGATTAGTTGTAATAGAAGAAACTAACAAAAATAGATAATATACAAAAAATTAATCTTAGTCCTATATTTCAACAATTATTCGAGGATCATTTTGGAAGTTCTTTAATGGAGTTAAACAATAAATTTTGGAAATAATCGTGAAAGTTGTGTTGATGGAGCACGTCCCTCATATGGTTTGCATTGCCTTCATCTTCATCGATGATCAGGACATGAAGGCTATTTAATGGGTCCATGAGATTCAGAAGGTTGGGGTTGCTATGCTTTTGGTGCTTCTTTTGTGTTTGAATAACTTGAGGCATCAATGGCTATTTATAGAGGAACAACATATGATTTGTGGTGTTCACTCTCTATCTCCACCGCTCTCTATCTTTAATTCTCTATCTCCACCGCTTTAAACCTTGCTCTCTATCTCTAATTCTCTATCTTCGCCGCTTTAAACCTTGATATAATTTTTTATGTCCTCTATCTCTACATATTTTAGTTTCCCACGCATGTGCCGATGTGTATGGATAAAAAGTTATCACATATACAGTGACCAAAGTTATTAGCCCTTGATTGGACTATTCACTGAGGACCACCACATATATGAATTTGCATAAAACTCCGTAACTATTTTGTAAAGATTTAGAGGACTTATGAACTAAAAACTCTAACATTTGTTTTGCATGATGATAATGCATATTGATAAAATTTGATATGCATAGTTATAATGAGTTACCATTCAATACACCAGTTACGTGTCTTGAAGTTTTCTAAGCTTAATGTTGTAAGCATTCAAATTTTCTGTCTTTATACTATCAAATTTCTTGAATAATACTATCAACAGACTTTGAGGCAGCTCAAAGATATGTTAAAATGCATTGGTTGGGTCCTAAAACATTGTGTTCAAAAATTTATAAAATAAATAAACATGAAATGGTCCTTAATGCATATTTCTAGAACAACTGTAAGTATCCAACAAATATATATGTATCATTGTAGATGTTAGATGTATGACATATACTAAGCATAATTGTTGTGTGCTCCTCTCATATATGCACGTAACTAATGTGATCATATGCTTATCTCGAACATACATAGAAAATGTTGCATTGCTCCTAAAGAATCCAACTTGGCCTTCGTCGTCTAGCCAATAGTGACGTCTAGTTGCATTATCAAGTTTATTTATTACAAGGAGAATATAGCAAATTTAAACCAAGCTAAGTGATATGACCATAGAAACTAGTGCAATAGAGGTACATTGTAGAGACCCATCGTGTTAATTTACCTAATTGAGTGCCATCCTCTTGACCAACCCGATTTAAGAAACTCAACCTCGGTGATCCCTAGGAGATGCCACTCGCATCTCAACTACATCAAGACATAGAATCCTACTTGTGTATCATACCAATATAGCCACCACAAATCAATAACACATCTCAAATCCCTAGGAGATGCCACCCGCATCTCAACTACATCAAGACATAGGATTCTGGTTGCATATGATGCCAATATAGCCGCCACAAATCAATATCACATCTCAACAAAAATATTACATAAATTAGTGGGGTGACATGGCCACTAAGGTCCTATAGGTATCCACAAAATGACTTGATGGAAGCATGGTGAGTATAGGATTGTACTCCGCATGAATTATCTAATCTATAAACAAAGGAGTATGCATTTGACATTAGCAAGGAATAAAGTTGGGGATGCATAAATATCATTTTGTCCATAAAGTAAATGTTATCTATCAAGTACATACATATAAACATACAACGGAGTTCGATCTTCCTAGAGTCTTTCATTTCACCTCCACAAACTACTCTGAAGCTAGAAGTAAGAACAACCAAGTTATTGTCCAAAGATTTAATGCTTTCAAAAAAGAAGTCTGTAGAGGTATACAATTGTACCCACACAGAAACCAAGGATGAACGTCCATACCCGTGCGTAGATAAGGGTTGCTCATGGTTCCAACCTTTCACCAAATCAGTCATGAACAGTATGGCAATGAGCCGAGGTACTAGCTTATTCTATCTACCCCACGCTAGAAACCAAGTCGAATCCACACATCTAGTCACCACAAAGTACTTGGATTACCATGCCGATAATGTGACATATGTGAAAGCATCTAGGCCCCTAATGAGTTTTGATGATTAATGACAATGTTGATTACTATGACTAACGTGTGTTTTGCAGAGGCAAAGTCATTTATGTTAGGTCATGGTAATGGTGATCGATGGACTAGATCGTTCATGCCTACTTAATGGTGGAAATCGTTTTGGTTTTCAAAGGATGGTTGCACATCGTCGAGACTAGACTAGGTCTAGGTGCCATATGGTGAAGAAGGGCACTTAGAGTAGTTTAGCCCTTGGGGCTATAAATAGAAGTGGTGGCCAGCCTTGGCTGGTGCTGAGCACCCTTGGGACTTAGTGTCCATGCTTGGGGAGTGCTATGAAAGCCTCTAACTCACTTGTGCTTGCAAGAGTGCGAATCAATAGCAAGTGAGTGATTCTAGTGCGTTGCATTGAGAGATTGCATCGAGTGGCACTAGGTGTTCATGTTGCAAGCCGGTGGTGCTTGTTACTCTTGGAGGTTGCCACCTCCTAGATGGCTTCGTGGCTTGTGACTCCGTCGAAGCACGCAAGGAGATTGTGCGATGCTCCAGAGAAGAGATTGTGAGGGGTACGGTGCTCACCCCACGGGGATCGTGAAGAGCAACTCTATTGGATCGTGCGTGTCATTGAGATACCTCACTTGTGGGTAGGTTCTTGCAGTGTCCTAGTGGGGACGAGGTTCGTGTAACACCTCTTAGCCGCCGAACCACTAAGTGTTGGTCGACACAATGGAGACGTAGCTTGGTGGCAACCAAGTGAACCTCGGGAGAAAATCATCGTGTCAACTTTGTTCTTCCCGTTGGTTTGCAAGTCCCTAACACAAGCTTGTTCTTACATTCATATACTTGTGCTTGTGTAGTTGCTCTTGAATTAGTTAGCTTGTGTAGCTTTCTAGTTACCTTCTTGCTTGTGTAGCTAGAAGTAGTTCCCTTGCGTGACTAATTTGGTTTGTGTAACTTTGTTAGTCACATTGCTTTGTTTGTGTAGCTAAGTAAGTTGCGCTCTCTAATTTGGCATTAGTTGCCTTGTTATGGAGCTTGCTAGTGAGCTTAGGCTTTGTGCGCTTTGCCTCACTAGTTTGTGTAGGAGCTCCCCTATTTTGCAAAGTACTAGTTGCATAGGTTTGTGTGACCTTGCTTCTAGATTTGGTTAGGTGAGCTCTTGCTAAGGTAGCACTTTGCTTGCTTGTTTAGGATCTTTTCAAGGTGCTAGAGAACTTAGATAGAGGGGTGTAGTCTTAGCTAGACCGATAGTTTTATTTCCGCACTTGTTTCGGTTAGCCGGCGTAATAAATTTTAGAAAGGACTATTCATGCCCCCTCTAGTCCACCATCTCGACCCTTCAGTTGGTTGCAAAGGCAAGAATGTGGTAGTGGCCGAGAGTTATGAGGACACTATCATGATCAAAGAAGAAAATGCAAAGATCAAGTGTGAGAATGAGAAGCTCAAGAAAGAATTGCAAGAGCAAGTCAAGCACAACACCGTGGTGATTGAGTCACTTGATCAAGACAAGGAACTTGCTTATGAAATCAAGAAGCTCAAAAAAGAAAATCAATATCTCAAGCTTGGTTTGTTGTATGACAAGCAAGAAGAAGATGAGTCCTTCATCTTGGAAGAGTTAGAAAGCAAGAATGACCCAATCATTAAGAGGCTAACTCAAGATAACAACAAGCTCAAGATAGAGAAGGAACATCTCACCAAGGGGTTAGCCAAGTTCACTAGAGGGAAGGACCTACAAAGTGAGCTCTTCGTGAACACTGTCATGAAGATTAACAAGAGTGGAATTGTCTACAAGGCTCAACAAAGCAAGCTTATCAAGTCACAAGCAATTCATGATCAACGAAGCAAGCCCAAGCCAAAGAGATGCTTTGAGTGTGGACAAGAGGGTCACTTTGCTCATGAGTGTAAGGCATCACTACCACCTCCTTTGCCCAAGCATGCAAGACCATTTGCTTTCAATGCTCACTACATTGTAAGGCAAGACAAGAGTGGCAAGGTCAAGGTTAGCTTCATGGGGCCTCCCAACAAGCAAAGGCCAAAGAAGATTTGGGTGCCAAAGAAACTAGTTGAGAAGGTTAAGGGCCCTAAGTAAATGTGGGTCCCCAAAACTCAAGCTTGATCTCTTGTGTGTAGGTGAACTACAAGACCGGTGGATCACATTGGGTAATTGATAGTGGTTGCACTCAACATATGACCGGAGATCCCCGGATGTTCACCTCACCTGATGAAGATGTAGATAATTAAGAGAAGATCACATTTGATGACAATTCAAAAGGCAAGGTCAAGGGTCTAGGAAAGATTGATATATCAAATGACAACTCCATAACCAATGTGCTCTATGTGTCTTCATTAAGCTTCAACTTGCTTTCAGTTGGACAACTTTGTGATCTTGGCTTCCAATGCCCATTCAACAAGAAAGAAGTGATAGTGACCAAGGAGGATGACAATGAAATGGTATTCAAAGGCTTCCGGCACAACAACTTATATCTAGTTGATTTCTCCTCCGATGAATTTGACATCAAGACTTGCTTATTCACCAAGACTTCACTTGGGTGGTTATGGCATAGAAGGTTAGCACATGTTGGAATGGGCACACTCAAGAAGTTGATGAAGAAAGAATTGATTAGAGGCTTGAAGGATGTGACTTTTGAGAAGGACAAATTATGTAGTGCATGTCAAGTCGGCAAGCAAGTGGCAAATACTCATCCAACCAAAGTCTATCTCTTTACTTCAAGAGTGCTTGAGCTATTACACATGGATTTGTTTGGACTAACCACATATGCTAGTCTTGGTGGCAACAAATATTGCTTGGTCATAGTGGATGACTACTCTTGGTATACTTGGACATTCTTCTTGCGAGACAAGGCCAAAGTTGCATCAATATTCAAGAAGTTTGCAAAGAATGCCCAAAATCAATTTTATGTCAAGATCAAGAAAATAAGGAGTGACAATGGGAAAGAGTTTGACAACACCAACATTGAAGAATGTTATGATGAAGTTGGAATCAAACATGAGTTCTCCTCAACATACACACCACAACAAAATGGGGTAGTAGAAAGAAAGAACCAGACATTGATCACCTTAGCAAGAAGTATGCTTGATGAGTACAACATTTTGGAGAAGATGTGGGCCGAGGCAATCAACATCGCATGCTATGCATCAAACCAGCTCTTTCCTCACAAGTTCATAGAGAAGACACCATATGAGTTGCTCAATGGGAAGAAGCCTGATGTCTCATTCTTTAGAGTGTTTGGATGCAAATGCTACATCTACAAGATGCACCAACACTTGGGCAAGTTCCAAAGAAGATGTGACATTGGCTACTTGGTTGGCTATTCATCAAGTCCAAGGCTTAGAGGGTCTTTAACCATGCCACAAACATGGTTGAAGAAACATTTGATGTTGACTTTGATGAAACTAATGGCTCCCAAGGAGCAAGTGATAATCTTGATGATGTAGGTGGTGAACCATTGAGGGATGCCATGAAGAACATGCCGGTGGGAGACATCAAGCCACAAGAGGATGATGATGTGCAAGTCTGACCCACCATCCTCCTCTCATGTGCCATAAGATGATGACAAAGATGTGAGAGATGCTCATGAAGACACCCAAGTCACTCATGAGCAAGCGGTGGCACAAGCTCAAGATGTTGATGCTCCCCAAGCAACCCCTCAAGTGGCACCAAGAAGATCATCATATCTCCTCCAAGATCACTCTCAAGACCTCATCATCGAGAGTCCATCACGTGGTGTTACTACATGCTCTAGACATGCTTTATTTATTGAACATCACACTTTTGTCTCTTGAAGATGAACCCAAAACCATAGAGGAAGCTCTTTGGGATGCGGATTGGGTCATTGCCATGCAAGAGGAGTTGAACAACTTCTCTCGCAATCAAGTATGGACACTTGAAGAGCGACCCAAAGATGCAAGAGTGATTGGAACAAAGTGGGTCTTCCGGAACAAGAAAGATGATCAAGGCAAAGTGGTGCGCAACAAGGCAAGGCTCGTGGCAAAAGGCTTTTCACAAGTGGAGGGTCTTGATTTTGGAGAAACCTTTGCATCGGTAGCAAGACTTGAAGCTATCCATATCCTACTTGCATATGCTTCTAGCCATGACATTAAATTGTTTCAAATGGATGTGAAAAGTGCTTTTTTAAAAGGTTACATTAATGAGCTTGTCTATGTTGAGCAACCCCCCATTTTAAAGACCCTACGTACCCCAAGCATGTCTACCAGATGTCCAAGGCGCTCTATGGTCTCAAGCAAGCTCCTAGAGCTTGGTATGAGAGGCTTAGGGACTTCCTCATTAAGAAGAGCTTCAAGATTGGGAAAGTTGACACAACACTCTTCACCAAGAAAATGAATGGGGAAATCTACATTTGCCCAGTTTATGTTGATGATATTATTTTTGGCTCCACTAATGAAGATTTTTGCAAGGAATTTGGTGATTTGATGTCCAAGGAGTTTGAGATGTCCATGATTGGTGAGCTATCCTTCTTCCTCGGGTTTCATGTCAAGCAAATGAAGGAAGGGGTCTTCATCTCTCAAGAGAAGTACACTCAAGATCTTCTCAAGAGGTTCAAGATGATGGATTGCAAGCCAATCAAGACTCCCATGACATCAAATGGGCATCTCGACTTGGATGAGGGAGGTAATCCGGTTGACAAAACTCTCTATCGGTCCATGATAGGAAGTTTACTTTACCTCACCGCATCTAGGCCCGATATCATGTTTAGTGTGTGTATGTGTGCTAGATATCAAGCTATGCCTATGGAGTCTCACTTGATTGCCGTCAAGAGAATTCTTAGATATCTAAAATACACACCCTATCTAGGCTTGTGGTATCCCAAAGGTGCAAGATTCCAACTTGTAGGCTATTCCGATTCGGATTACGCTGGGTGCCGCATTAATAGAAAAAGCACATCTAGATGGTGCCACTTCCTAGGTAGATCACTTGTCTCTTGGTTGTCAAAGAAACAAAATAGTATTGCTTCGTCAACGGCCAAGGCGGAATACATTGCCACCGGTGCTTGTTGTGCACAAATTCTATAAATGAAACAAACTTTGCTAGACTATGGAGTAGTTCTAGATAAAGTACCATTGTTGTGTGACAATGAAAGTGCCGTAAAACTTGCTAATAATCCAGCTCAACACACCCGCACTAAGCACATTGACATTCGTCGTCACTTCCTTAGGGATCATGTTGCTAAAGGTGATATATCCCTAGAGAATATGGGGACGGAAAATCAATTAGCGTATATCTTCACAAAACCTCTAGATGAAGCAAGGTTTTGTATGTTGAGAAATGAATTTAATGTGCTTGATCTCTCTAACTTCACTAAAAAATGAAGTTGTGTGTTGTTCTTGTAAATAGTTTTTGTTTGCACCTCATGCATACCAAAAATAAAAATTCAAAAAAGTTGTGTGTAGGGCTTGTCTAACATGGTTAAGATAACCCCCATGTGTGTGTGAAAAAGCTTAACCTTGGATCAAACTTAAGCATTAGTTTACTTTCAAGTATTGCATTGCATTGCATCTCATATGCATGGTTGTTGCCTTGTCGTTTCTTTTTTGTTATGCTTTAAGCATCCGCTGTGTTCATCCACTGATGGGGGGAGCATTCAAAGCTCATCATGATTTAGACCCCTAGCTTTATGGCCACACGATGTCTCCTTGGCGCTTTCATTCGACTACTTTCGTAAAAACTACTAAGCCTATGGCTAAATATTTGTGAAAATTTGAGGGTTTGAGAGAGGTCACTCATACCAGTTCCAATTGGTACTTATTTGAGTCTTCTTGAAGTTGGAACTTGGTTGGGTGAAAGTCGGGCAAAAAACCTAGTTGAAAATCTAGCTGGAGGTGCACCGGACGTGCCCTTAGTGCGTCCGTTGTAGTGTGTCTCTTGTACAGCACGCACCGGACCCACGCATAGTAACCTAAGCGCGTCCGGTGTGGTGCATCCGATGACTCCTTGGGACGTGCCTCGCAGCACCGGACGCTAGGTGAGCGTCTGGTGGCCTGCGTCCGGTGCTCGTGCAGAGTTTCGGAACTCTCTGCGCACGAGACTGGTGGGCACCGGATGCGTCCGGTGCCCCTGTGAGCACCATATATACGCGCGATCCCTGGGTTTTCTCTATCTCTCTCTCTCTCTCTCGGTTGTCTTCTTCTAGAAGTGTGTCTCGCCGAGTTTTTGAGCCCTAACCGCTCACTGCTGCATCTTCGTGTGATCTACTCCCTCCGGCGGTTTCCCTCTCTCCCTGGTGCAGATCCTGTTCAAGGCTCTCTTCTCCACCGTTTGCGAGCCTTGGTGTCTCACTCTCTCAGTTGTTTATGGTTTGGGTAAGGTTCTCCTATCTTTGCACTCAAGGTGCTCAATTTAATGCCCGAACAGATTGGAACACTGTTTTTGACAACGTTCTTATTCGTTTCACCTTTGCAGTGCCTTGACCTGTCGATCCGTGTTCTCTGGTGGCTTCCGATTTCATCTAATCATCCAGAACGCATCTTGTCGCAGGTTGTAAGCCGTTCTCATCCAATCTCTTATCTACTGCTTGCTTCCTAGGGTTTCTCTCCTCTAGCTATTATGTTTGCTTATGTATACCATATCTATTCCATCTCTTGCATTGTGTGAGGTCAGTTTGGTAGTTTGTCAGTGACAGTCAAACTCAGGGCCAAGCCCGTGAGTACGGATTGAGGCCAAGCCTCTCGAGTGTCTGTTCACCAGCTTTGGGCAGCGTGTTAGATTGTGATTGAGAGTTCTTATAATGGCACGTTGCAAGAATGTTAGTGGTTCGACAGGTGGCAATAGTGGCACTCCTGGGGGCGATGGGGGAGATGAAAGACCTCGTTGGTTCACAGCTGCAGAGAAGGGCAAGGGGAAGAAGGTGCTAGCCAAGAAGAGGAAGGCTAGTGACGGTGAGGTAGAGGTGGCTAGAGCAGTGGCAGTAGCAGCAGAGGCCGCAAAGGCGGGTGGTCGTTCAGGCTCACTTCGGAATGGATTTGAGCTCACGGCCACCCAGAGGCGTGCAGTTCTTCAAGCCACCTGACACCATCATGCTTGGAGGCTGGCAGGTTAGGATAGATGTCAGAGAGCTAGGCTAGGAGGAGACAGAGACACATGCAGAGGCAGAGGCACAGGCAAAGATAGAGACTCAGTCATAGGAGCAGACCCTTCGTAGGTCGACTCGCGCTCGTACCTAGGCTGCCTCTAGGTGTGGTATGCAGCGCCAGTCGTCTACACCTGCTCGCTCCACACCAACTTTAGCTCCAGCACCAACCAGAATTCACAAGGACTACACCAGAGCACCTACTCGTGAGATCTAGGAGCTGAGGTTTGCGTCGTTCCCCACTTGGTTTCCAGCTACCAGGGATCAGAGGGCACATGCCAGGTTTTACACTGTGGTTCAAGAGGACATGTACATGGCATATGTCCACTGTTAGGCTCAGTTCAGAGAGTAGAGGGTTCTGGATCTTGAGGTGCTGGGCAATGTCGTTGGTCAGGACATCAGGCCCTACTTGAGCTACCTACTAGGGCTTGCTGGGCTCCTTGCTTTGCTACGCACCTACGTGGAGGAGTGGGTACATGAGTTCTATGCTTCAGTGTGGGTTGCACCCGATTGTTGACGGTCCTTAAGTATCAAATTTAATTATCAAATAAACAAAGAAAAGGATCCAAATGAAATCAACATCTAGACTTAGGGTTTTATCTGACAGAATTCCATGAGTTTTGGTGTTTGTCTATTTCTGCAGGGGGTTATGAGGAAATATGGAAGAAAGGCCAACACGTCGGGATTACATAGAGATATTAACATGCCGCACAATTATCTTACATCTAGAAGACTCTAGAAGCCACGGGAAGAAAGCGGAGGCTGAACGGGGCCAGAGGCAGGGCGCCCGCCCTCCTTCCCTGGGCGCCCGCCCTGACTTGGAGTCCAATCAGGACTCTGTTTCGTGGGAGATCTCCACCGACCTAAAGGATCAAGGATAACCGTTCAATCAATGTCGGTTTGATCCAACGGCACATATTCACTTGAAGGGACTATAAAACCAGACCCCGTGGCCCTTGGAGGAGAGAGCCTCTCAACCCTAATTCATTATTCTCAAGGGAGAAGAAGCCCCTGATCAAGATTAGAGCCTCCACATCAATTAGATATCTAGATTAGTATAGCTACATAGGATTAGAACTAGAAGGAGTCAATCTTCGATTGGTTTCTAGATCTGTCAAGAGGATTATTGGTAATTCTCTAATTGTGCTTCTAATTGCTTTCTAATCATCTTTGTTCTTCAATGTTATGAATATGACTTTGTTCTACTTCAATATATTGCTTATGACTTTGCTCTACTTGTTTATATTCAAGATTATATTGTTCTTAGTTTATCATAGTTATGTACTTGGCTTAGTTAGATTGGATCTATATACATGCTTAGGATCGTATAGCGTTTATCCATCGGATCCATGGGTAAATGATAGATATTGTGTAGGCGTGGTGCTTATACCGTATTTATCTGCGATTGTACCCAATATGCCAGATCGTGGGGTAGTTCGTGATAGTGACAGCTTCATTGATTCTTATATAGTTCCCCTCTCGTGTATTGGGCTGGCAGAGCAATATTATTACAGGGGAGTGATTGCTATGTTTCTCATTTACCTTGCTAATATCACTATGCATGGGCGTAGTCTTGTCTCACAATGATTGCTAAGTATGTTTGTACTAACTATGATAATGCTAGACTATATAGTTGAGAATAACTTAGGAAATATTCTTGAAGTTCGTTCTAATTCCATGCTAATGACTTTCTAGAGTATCTAATTGAGGTGCTTATCATATTTATTATGTGGCTAGTTATGATCAGATTAATTATCTTTGTCACTATTCATTATTTCATATATCTTTTATGTGACACTTATCCCTGTACGAAAGAGTTAGATAAATGTTCTCAATTATACATGCAATGATAGATACTCAATCTCATATTCTATTCTGTAATCAATAGTGATGATTGTTAATCCCTTTCCAGTGGTAAAAATATAAATAACGATACCTGGAATACTTTCCGGTTAAAATGCTACATCGGTATTAATCTGTGCGCTTGCAGATCCCATTCATTATTTATTTAGAAGAGCAATTGCATATTTCAATACCGCGTCTCTCATGTCATGCTGGGGATGACAACTTGGCTTAAGTGGTATGAGGGATAGGTTTGGCATTTTTGGCACCGTTACTAGAATTAGAAAATTAAGTCTACTTTTGGTAGTGATGTTAAGAATACCCAACAAGCATTTTTGGTGCCATTGCCGGGGAAGGTTGATTACTAATCAGGAATGGAATAAAGGATTTTGAGTTATCATTCGCATCACTAATCTGATTGAGCTTATCAATTCTTTTATACAGTTTTACCCCGATATTTGTCTATTTTATCTTATGCAGGGGAATGTATGAATAGAAGACATCTTCCAGGAAATTTTGCTGACAACCCCGAAGCGTTATTCAGAAGAACTAGAGCCAAGCTCAAAAAGAGATCATCAACACTTCAGCAAGAAGCTTCATCCAATCAAGAAGATCACCAGAACTTGTCTTCAGAGTTCGAGGCCATGGCGAACAAATCAATCCGCGAGTTCTCAGCTCCCACTACGGACAACATCCACACTGGACCTGCTGCAGAGATCGATGGCAACTTTGAGCTCAAGCCTGGACTTATCACCATGGTGCAATCCAACCAGTTCTGTGGGAAGGCACACGAAGATGCTAGTGCTCATCTCCAACACTTTCTGGAGATTTGCAACACATTTACCATATCAGGAGTTTCTAGAGATGTTATACTACTTCGCCTCTTCCCATTCTCACTGTTAGAGAGAGCGAAGCAGTGGTTCTACGCTACAAAGGAGAAGAATACTACGTGGGCACTCTGCTCAACAAACTTCCTGGCTAAGTTCTTTCCCTTGGGCAAGACCAATGCTCTCCGTGGGAAGATTACAAGTTTTCAACAACAAAATGATGAATCCGTTCCAGAAGCATGGGAGCGCTTCCAAGACTACATCCTAGAATGTCCCCATCATGGAATGGAGAGCTGGCTACTAATGCAGACGTTTTATCACGGGCTCAGCAACAGCGCCCGAGAGACCATGGATGCTGCAGCTGGAGGAGCATTCTTATCACTTACTATACCACAAGCCACAGCTCTTGTGGAGAAGATGGCGTCCAATCAAAGCTGGAATTAAGAAAGGACCCAGACACGCAAGAGAGGTGGAGGTATGCATCAGCTGAAGGAGGTAGACATGCTGTCTGCAAAGCTAGATCTGCTCATGAAGAAGCTCGATGATAGAGCTGGAGACAAGAAAGAAGTTATGCACATCTATGACTCTCACATGACTTGTGAGGAGTGTGGAGATACTGGACACTTAGGCAATCACTGCCCTGAGATACTTGAGGATGTGAACTACATCAACAATAACTACAACAACTACTACAACCGTCCTCAACAAAATCAAGGTTGGAATCAACAGAGGCCTAACTACTCAGGTAATTATCAAGGTAACAGTTCTTACAACAATAATAATAATTTTCTACCTCTGAGAGAGTTAGTGTCTAATCAAGGAAAGCTAATGGATAACCTATCTAAGAGATTAGCATCAAATGATAAAATGCTAGAAAATATAAATAATATAATGGATAATTTCTCTACTGCCATCAAGAATCAAATTTGCTTTAATAAAATGATTGAATCTCAGTTAAATCAAATAGCTGCTGTTGTTTCTACTACTAACCCCGGTATACCATCACAACCGGAAGGATTAGAATCTGCAAATCTTGTAGACATGTTTGATGCAGGTAATTGGAGTAACCCCGTCACTGAATTTACTACTGACCTTCTGTCGGTCAAGAGAGGTGATCCAGGATGCCCCGTCATCCCGATCGCCATCGGCATGGTGGACGTTCCAGAAGCACTCTCTGACTTTGGCTCCAGTGTCAACATTGTACCCAGGGTACTCTATGAAAAATTCTTTACATATCCTTTATTAGAAACAACCATGTGTTTGCAGTTTGCAGATCAGGCAATAAGTTTCCCAAAAGGAATATTGAAGAACCTTTGTGTCCGAGTTGGTACCTTGTATGCCCCAGCAGACTTCGTGGTGATAGAGACCGGTAATGATGAGAGAGCACCCATCATCTTAGGGAGGCCATTCTTAAACACCTCGGGAGCTGTCATCTACGCCAGTGCTGCCAAGATCAGTTTCTACATTAAAGGGAAGAAGGAGACGTTTTCCTTCAAGAACAAGACTACACAAATCCCAGAACAATCCAGACATGAATCAAGGAAGAGGACCAACAGGAGGAACAGGAACAAGCAAGTGTGGACCGAATCAGCTAAGATGGTCACTGCAGTTCAAGGAGGTCAAGATCATCAACTTAAGTCACCGTTTTTGACCAAGAAGGACGACCCAGGAATTCCAAGCATCTACTGCTCCATAAATGGATACAACTTCTACAAGACGACTTGCGACACCGGATCGGGCGTCAACATAATGGCCGCAGTCACTTATCGGCTCTTGTTCGGAACCATGCCCCTAAAACCAACATACATTCAGCTTCAGATGGCACATCACACATTTCGAGAGGTTAAAGGAACAGTGACTGATGTCCCAGTCAAAATAGACGATCATTTTGTCTATACAGACTTTCAGGTTATTGACATGGGAGAAGACGAATATGATCCACCCATCATCCTTGGAAGACCGTTTCTCAGCACCGTTAAAGCAATCATCTACATTGGAACTGGAGAAGTCCATATGCACTTCCCCTCAGAGAAGGTACGCCGTTATTTTACTGACCCTAACTACATCTTTGAAGAATCTAAGCAGGTCAGAAAACGACGCAACCGCAACCAGAGGAGGCAAATCATCAAAGACGGATGGGCAGACTATGAAGGAGAAGTTGTAAGGTCAGAAGACGTAGAGTTTAAACAGAATTATCCAGAGGAGACCGTCAGGTATGGAAAGAGAAGATAACTATACATGAAGAGGAGGCGCTGCCAGAAGTACCGACTACGCCACCCAACGAATCCCAGGACAATTGAGAAAATGGAGAGTCCCGTTCGGAGGACTTAAAAACACCGAACGCCTTGCCAAGAGGTAAACTTGGTAGTTATCCTTTCTCTTTCAATTATTTTAAACAGTTTGCTTAGTTAATCATATTCATGCTATCCTAAAAAGAAAATAAAAATGTGAAAAACAGTAAGCCCCATGAGAGTATACGAGTGGCATAAAACCCATAAGTACATTCACTATGGCGGCATAAAAATAAAATAAATATTTCATTTCTGCTTTATAAAATAAAAATATAAAAACAGGGAGTAATAATTATTAAAGAGTCTCAACATGACAAAGGCTAATATTTATGCTAACACTTAATCAGTTCCACAAGCTTTGTTGTCTATTTGAGCTCCACATAATTTAAGAATCAAGAAGACTAGCAGACGGAGGACATTCTAATCGCTGTCAGAATGCTGCTGACTTTCAAATACACCTCTGCCACCTGCTAGCTACATCAAAAGAAATTACGTCAAAATTTAGCTTGGGGGAGAGCACCCCCATTTATCCCGATAAGTATTTCTATCTATCTTTATACTTATACTATTTTAGAATATAAATATACATAAACTAGGAAAAACCAAATAAAGATTTTGTGCTTATATATATATCTTTTGCTTAGTGTGTTTAATAAATAAATAAAGTGGCTATGCTAATCTGTATCTTAATAATAAAACTCTAGCATGGATATGATGAATAGTTGCTCTGCCTAATTTGCACATTTTAAGTTCTCTCTCAAGTTTAGATATAACTGTTATAATTTAAAGCTTGCTCTAGACCTAAACTTGTGGGATGAAAACTTGATCTAAAGTCTAAGTTGCTAACGGATACGATATGGGAAGGTTGAGCTGCTGTTTATCTGTTTCTAGAGATGCTAGAATTCTGGAGAATTTTATCTTTGAAAATCTTTAAAATGTTGTATGATGAGTTCCTGTATGATGAAAGTTTAAATTCCTACCACAGCCATATATACATGCTTACTAGACTTTGAGCCACACATTTACTATTTACTGCTTATGAGCATTGAGTGTGGTCAAGCTGTGTAGACCCTTAGGAGCTTGTTATGTGGTTAAATCAAGATTCACTTGCACGTTCACTCATACATGCTACTTCTACTCCGGAAGTACCATCCACATATATCCACCCATTTTCATCTCCAGAACCACATAAAAATATTCTACTCCTAATCCGGGAGAGAATAGCTAAAAATATTTCTGTTTTTCCTTGTGAAATAAATGCTCAAGATATCTTGTTACTACCACTTGCTATACTATTTCAAGAGATGAGTGCTCTAAAAAAAGAGAAAAAGAGATACGAGGAAATAAAAAGGGGCAAGTGCCCGGAACCTCGAAAGAAAAGAAAAAGTGAGACGAGAGGTAAAAATGGACAAGTGTCCAACAGTAGAATTAGGGGTACAAGATACCCACCTGAGAGAAAAGAAAAATAAGAGTATCTCATTCTCCTCATAAAGTTTCAAAAAGCAAAGAAGGTATGTATCCCCTCAAAAGAGCAAAGTAGAATTAGACTTTCACCATTGTTATCACCATCATCACCATACACCATTCATTCGCCACACATGCACATCTTGATTTGACTTATTGATTTGTTTCTTTGGATCCATGGTTTGACTATGCAATAAATGTCTTGTAAGTATGTATATTTTATCTCCCACCTATGAGCTCCAGATATTAAAGCCTTACTAGAGTAGGGTGAGAGAGAAGGCAATGTCACTATGTCTTATACCACAAATACTACATATATTGAGAGAAGGCATATACCATCACTGCCGTGGTAAGGATCCAGAAATACTACAAAAGAGAGATTTGAGAGAGTCATACAAGGAATCTCTGAGTTTTATTTGAAAATCTGCAAAAACCCCAGAGCTATAGCTGATCAAGAATAAGAGACATGGCACTTGACTAGATTGTTCTATCTTTTAACTACTCAAGACAGAAGTGACGGTTACAAGTCCCATGGTAAAAGGTAAAATAAGTAAGTTTTAAGTCTTGACAGTTTACTCTAACTTAGAGATGAGATCTTATTTAAAAAGCATGTGTACCGTCAATTTTTAAAGGCATTACAACAACTTCTGATTCATCACTGAGAGTATCCTTGCTCAGGGACGAGCAAGAGGTAAGCTTGGGGGAGTTTGTTGACAGTCCTTAAGTATCAAATTTAATTATCAAATAAACAAAAAAAAGGATCCAAATGAAATTAACATCTAGACTTAGGGTTTTATCTGACAGAATTCCATGAGTTTTGGTGTTTGTCTATTTCTGCAGGGGTTACCAGGAAATATGGAAGAAAGGCCCACACGTCGGGATTACATAGAGATATTAACGTGCCGCGCAATTATCTTACATCTAGAAGACTCCAGAAGCCACGGGAAGAAAGCGGAGGCCGAACGGGGCCAGAGGCAGGGCGCCCGCCCTCCTTCCCCTGGCGCCCGCCCTGACTTGGAGTCCAATCAGGACTCTGTTTCGTGGGAGATCTCCACCGACCTAAAGGATCAAGGATAACCGTTCAATCAATGTCGGTTTGATCCAACGACCCATATTCACTTGAAGGGACTATAAAACCAGACCCCCTGGCCCGTGGAGGAGAGAGCCTCTCAACCCTAATTCATTATTCTCAAGGGAGAAGAAGCCCCTGATCAAGATTAGAGCCACCACATCAATTAGATATCTAGATTAGCATAGCTACATAGGATTAGAACTAGAAGGAGTCAATCTTCGATTGGTTTCCAGATCTGTCAAGAGGATTCTTGGTAATTCTCTAATTGTGCTTCTAATTGCTTTCTAATCATCTTTGTTCTTCAATATTATGAATATGACTTTGTTCTACTTCAATATATTGCTTATGACTTTGCTCTACTTGTTTATATTCAAGATTATATTGTTCTTAGTTTATCATAGTTATGTACTTGGCTTAGTTAGATTGGATCTATATACATGCTTAGGATAGTATAGCGTTTATCCATCGGATCCATGGGTAAATGATAGATATTGTGTAGGCGTGGTGCTTATACCGTATTTATCTGCGATTGTACCCAATATGCCAGATCGTGGGGTAGTTCGTGATAGTGACAGCTTCATTGATTCTTATATAGTTCCCCTCTCGTGTATTGGGTTGGCAGAGCAATATTATTACAGGGAGTGATTGCTATGTTTCTCATTTACCTTGCTAATATCACTATGCATGGGCGTAGTCTTGTCTCACAATGATTGCTAAGTATGCTTGCACTAACTATGATAATGCTAGACTATATAGTTGAGAATAACTTAGGAAATATTCTTGTAGTTTGTTCTAATTCCATGCTAATGACTTTCTAGAGTATCTAATTGAGGTGCTTATCATATTTATTATGTGGCTAGTTATGATCAGATTAATTATCTTTGTCACTATTCATTATTTCATATATCTTTTATGTGACACTTATCCCTGTATGAAAGAGTTAGATAAATGTTCTCAATTATACATGCAATGATAGATACTCAATCTCATATTCTATTCTGTAATCAATAGTGATGATTGTTAATCCCTTCCCAGTGGTAAAAATATAAATAACGATACCTAGAATACTTCCCGGTTAAAATGCTACATCGGTATTAATCTGTGCGCTTGCAGATCCCATTCATTATTTATTTAGAAGAGCAATTGCATATTTCAATACCGCGTCTCTCATGTCATGCTGGAGATGACAACTTGGCTTAAGTGGTATGAGGGATAGGTTTGGCATTTTTGGCACCGTTACTAGAATTAGAAAATTAAGTCTACTTTTGGTAGTGATGTTAAGAATACCCAACACCGATCACAGCTACATCCACTATGCACTGGCAGGCACTGACTATAGAGTGACAACTCAGCATGCCAGAGAGACTTGGGGTCTAACTGCCTATGACACCAAGATTCACGAGCTATGTTATGCTGGTTATGAGCCTGCTCGTTGTCCTCACGATGGTGAGCTTCCTCCAGTGGATTTTTATCTCATCGTGCTTTCGCCAGCCTTTCTCAGAGGTCTCGAGCTGCTCAGTTGGAGGTCTCACCCGTCCGGCTCGTATTCTAGATTTTGTGATGAGGAAGATCTTACTCCCGAGGCCTAGCTATCATGACGAGTTTACCAGGATCCAGCAGTGGCTGATTGCACATCTAGTAGCTGAGAGGGAGTTTGACATTTGGGACTTGATTGAGTCTGAGATTGAGGATACCATTGCAGAGGGGTTCAGGGGTCGTCGACAGCTGCCGTATGCACACTGGCTCACTTATCTTATTCTTCGTGCTCGGGCAGATCCGCTACCACCTGATATTCAGAGGAAGCTGACTGACACAGTGACATTGTTCCCCCACTACGACCCCAGACAGATGATGAGGACTCACGTGGACCTCCGAGCTCTAGCACCCCCTGCAACACCACGTGGCTGAGCTCCACCAGCTTCTCCCAGAGCTACTCGTAGTTCAGGAGCTGTTCCAGAGACAGAGAAGGAGCAGGACGTGGCCATAGGTTTAGTGGCTGATGCAGAGGCCGAGGAGGAGTTTGACTTTGCTACTGATAGCTCAGATGATGATTATCAGCTTTCTATTCCAGATCTTCCTCCGAGGCAGCACGACCACGAGGCTGGAGGCTCCTCTTCTGCTACTAACCCAGCCCTACTTGCTATTCTTGAGGGCATGAGAGCCGACTAGTAGAGAGCAGCTGAGGAGAAGGCACGACGTTGTTGACGGTCCTTAAGTATCAAATTTAATCATCAAATAAACAAAGAAAAGGATCCAAATGCAACCAACATCTAGACTTAGGGTTTTATCTGACAGAATTCCACGAGTTTTGGTGTTTGTCTATTTCTACAGGGGGTTATTAGGAATTATAGAAGAAAGGCCCACACATCGGGTTTACATAGAGATATTAACGTGCCGCGTAATTATCTAACATCTAGAAGAGTCCAGAAGCCACGGGAACGAACGGGAGGCCGATCGGGCCTGGGGGCAGGGCGCCCGCTCTCCCCCCTTGGGCGCCCGCCCTAGTCTAAGGACCAATCACGTTCAATCTCGCGGATCATGCTCCACCGACTTAAAGGATCAAGGAAAACCGTGCGATTAATGTCGGTTTGATCCGACGGTCCTATTTATTTGGAGGGACTATATAAGCAGACCCCCTGGCCCCTGGAGTAGAGGACCTCTCTGAACCCTAATTCATTTATCCATCTTGGGAGAAGAAGCCTCTGATCAAGCCCTAGAGCCACCACATCAATAGATCTCTAGTTTAGCATAGCTACATAGGATTAGAACTAGAAGGAGTCAATCTTCGATTGGTTTCCGGATCTGTCAAGAGGATTCTTGGTAATTCCTCTACTGTTCTTCAATTGTTCATCATTATTCTTCAATACTATGAATATGACTTTGTTCTACTTCAATATATTGATTATGACTTTGCTCTACTTATTTATATTTGCAATTATATTGTTCTTAGTTTATCATAGTTATATGTTTGGCTTAGTTAGATTGGAATTATATATATGTTTAGGATCGTATAGCGTTTATCCATGTGTACAGTGGGTAAATGATAAGTATTGTGTAGGCGTGGTGCCTATACCGTATTTATCTGCGATTGTACCCTATATGCCGGATCGCGGGGTAGTTCGTGGTGGTGACAGCTCCATTGATTCTTATATAGTCCCCCTCTCGTGTATAGGGCTAGCAGAGCAACATTATTACAGGGGACTGATTGCTATGTTTCTCATCTTCCTTGATAATATCACTATGCATGGGCGTAGTCCTGTCTCGCAATGATTGCCAAGTATAATTGCACTAACTATGATATGCTAGACTTTATAGTTAAGAATAACTTAGGAAATATTCTTGTAGTTATCCTAATTCTATGCTAATGACTTACTAGAATATCTGTTGAGGTGCTTATCATTATTATATATGACTAAGTTATGCTGATCAGACTAATTATCTTTGTCATCATTCATACTTTATCTATCTTTTATGTGATATTTATCCCTCTATGAAAGAGATAGATAAATGCTCTCAATTATACATGCAATGATAGATACTCAATTCTATATTCTATTCCATAATCAACATTGATGTTTAGCAATCCCTTCCCAGTGGTAAAAATATAAATAACGATACCTGGAATACTTTCCGGTTAAAATGCTACATCGGTATTAATCTGTGCGCTTGCAGATCTCATTTATTATTTATTCAGAAGAGCAATTGCATATTTCAATACCGCGTCTCTCATGTCATGCTGGGGATGACAACTTGGCTTAAGTGATATGAGGGATAGGTTTGACATTTTTGACGTCGTTATCAGAACTAGAAATAAGTCTACTTTTGGTAGTGACGTTAAGAATGCCCAACAGACGTGACAGGGAGCATGCTGATGTCAATGCAGCCATGCAGACCAGGCAGGACGAGCTCCAGAGACAGCTACTCTCTTTTTAGGAGCAGCAACTAGCTTTCCAGGCCTAGCAGATAGCTCTGATGGCAGCGCCATGGATTACTCTTCCACAGGTGTAGCTTCTAGGCACATCCCTCGTCAGACCATCGACTCCAGATGTACAGCCCAGTGGGCTTCAGAGTTAGTCAAGCCACCTCTCCAGCTTCCTGCTCACAGCCAGTCATTCATCACTCCACAGCACCAAGTGTCTCTTCTGGTTTTGAGCAGACGCCTCAGTTCACTCCTTTGCACTCCGACTTCACTTTGTAGTCTGCCTCTGCCTCTCAGTTGGTTCTGGATTCTTCAGCGGGGCAGGATTTGTCATTTTCATATAGTGCTCTGACTGGCATGCCTACTCCACCTCCACAGCAAGCTCCTGCAGCGTTTACCCTGCCAGTCACCACTACAGAGCGTCTGTCATCGTCTGTGGCTTCGTCTGAGCAGCTTGCTCTCTCCTCTACTGTACCAGAGACATCAGCAACAGCCACTGAGTCCGTGCCAGCTTCTTCCACAGGATTTGAGACTCACACAGCGACACAAATCTTATTTATAATATAAATAAGACATAAATCTTATTTATAATATAAATATTTATAATATAAACATATAATATTTATTTTGTTCTTTTAATAAATATTTATTTTTATTATTTTTTTGTCTTATGCTTTTGCTCTAGTTTTTTTTCCATATATTAATTTTATGAACCTAATCCGACAACACTCTTCTTATAAGGATGGAACATTATTTTTTTTTAACTTAAAACATCATCTCTGATAAATAAAAGAAAATATTCTATCTTTATAAAACAAATGATGGTTAAAAAAAGTTATCTAAATATATTTATGTGGAATTTTATTTTGAAGAATTTATCATAAGAAACTCGATGGTCAAATCAAAATTTAATTTGGATATTTTAGTAGTTATGACTTTTTTATTGTAAAAAACCACATGCATGAGCTGACAGCTGAATTCGATGAGGTGGGCCAGCTAGACATAACCACTCCTATATACACGCTATCTCTGCCCACCAATATACTACAGTCAGTGAAATTTGCACGCGTTACAAGTGGTGAAAAAAATAGGTGGAAAACCACTGGACGGATAGACGGTAGCTCTAGTCCGATTGGAGGAACGCACTTGGGCACTCGCCACCCGCCGATAGGCAGTGGCCGGCCGCTCCTACCCGAGCGTTTGGACGACCACCCGTTGTTCCTATTAATATGCCCTTTTTGACAGAGATCATTGTGTATATTAATTATTATCTCTGTTCACATGGTCTTTTAAACGTAGCTAGTACTCAGCTGACATTTAGCCAGCAAATATTAACAATGAGTCATTAATAACCAGATAAACATTGCTAAATATCAGTACTAGCTGTCAGTGGATCAAAGAGACCATGCATTGGTTCGTTGTAGCGGCAGGCAGCAACAGAGCCGTGCGGGCGTCATTTGCTCATGGAGTAGAGAGAAAACTCAAACAGGGTACTTCATCATTTCTCACGGGGCCTTCGAGACGCGAACGGGTAAGAGCCAAATCTTTCTTTGACGAATGACGACAGATCACGCCGCAGCAAGCATCGCAAAAAACGACCGGAGCGAGGCGCTCGCGACCAAAAAACAACCACCGGGCGGAGAGCCCAGCCCGCCCGCCAGGCCAGGGAGGCGAGTCAAAGACCGTCCAAATCCCAGCCGCGCAGAAGCAGCGCAACCCGGCCGCCGCTCGAGTCCTCGGACCCTCATCGCGCACGTATAAACCGGGCCCCGCGGTGCCGCGGACAAACGTCTTCACCTCCGTTCCCGTCGCCGGCGACGCGGGTCTCTCTCTCTCTCTCTCGGTGTCCGGCCGCGCGCGCGAGCCCTATCACAGCAGCTCTAGTAGTAGTGCTAGCTAGCCGCAGCAGCAGAGTACGCTATAGCGCTCCGCGTCTCAGTTCCACCACCACACCAGAAAGGCAAATTCGGCTTCGCTTTTCCGCCCGCTTGATTTGCCTCTTCCACCAGAAGGCGGGCGGCCGGGCCACCAGAAAGTCAGAGGAGAATTGGCCCACGGCCACGGCCGAGACCGGCAGGGCGAGGTGAGGTGAGGTGAGGCCATCAGGGGAGGGCCGCCCGCGAGGCCATGGCCCAGCATATATACGCCACCAACTGCGGGTGTGCCCGCCCCGCGATCCCGCTACTACTGCTGCCCGCGCCGACCCTCCTCCCTCTCCCTCTCGCCTCCTCCTCGTCTCGGTTGCGGCGCCGGAGGGCTGGTGCCATGGGCGCGAGCGATCACCTGGCGGCGGCGGCGGCCGCCGCCAAGCCGCGGAACGGCAGGCCGTGCGCGGCCGTGCTGGGCGAGCCGCTGCCGGCGCTCGACGACCCCGGCCTCCTCGTCCACCCCAGCGCCGACTTCGCCGCCCAGGCGCTCGTCTCCTCCACACAGCAGGTGAGGTGATCGTTTCCTTCGCTCGTACTATACTGCCACGCGTGCCCTTCCGTTTCGATTTGTCCCGATTCGTGTGCGAATGGGTGGCCCGCGTTCGGCGGCCGGCCTGCGCTTTTGCGCCGCCGAATGTGCGGCTGGTCGTGATCCGTTACTGCGCGCGCGCGAGGTCAGATGATGCTGACAAGGACTAGGACACTGGGAAGCAAGTGGTAGGAGTAGGACTGGGGGATCGGTGGCCCTGCTGGCCTCTGTTCTGTTGTTGTTCTTTCTTCCTTGTGGGATCATAACTTGTTGGAGAGGGTCCATAATCTGAATCGAACATTCAGTGCTCGTGTGAATTACTGAATTACTTCACATGGTGAATGTGATGATGAGTAGTAAGTAGTAACTTTATTACATGGTTTTGCAATGAATGGTGACCAGTACCGGGAGATGTATCAAAAGTCGATCGACGACCCAGCTGGGTTCTGGTCGGAGATCGCGGATGAGTTCTACTGGAAGCAGAAGTGGAGCCCTGATGAAGTTTGTGCGGAGAACCTCGACGTGACCAAGGGGCCGATCAAGATTGAAGTAGGTTTTTCTTTAGTTTCAATGGCTGTTTTCTGGTGCTGGAAGGATACATACAGGATCTTGATGGTTACTGGTGTTTGGCATTCGTAGTGGTTCAAGGGGGGAAAGACCAACATATGCTACAATGCGGTGGACCGCCATGTGGAGGCTGGGAATGGGGACAAGATTGCCATGTACTGGGAGGGGAATGAGCCCAGTCAGGATGGGAAGCTCACCTACTCTGAGCTCCTGGAAAAGGTTTGCCAGGTAAACATTCATTCTCTTATGCCAAAACAATTGCATGTAATTTTCAAGGCAATGTGTGCAGAGCCTGGACACTCTAATGTGTTCTGCTGTGCTTTCTGATAGCTGTCGAATTACTTGAAAAGCGTCGGCGTTGGAAAGGGTGATGCCGTGGTGATCTACCTACCAATGTTGATGGAGCTGCCGATTGCAATGCTTGCATGTGCCCGCATTGGTGCTGTTCACTCGGTAACTGTTAACCCCCATGTTTGCACGTCAACTGTTATTAATGGTTATATGTATTCTTGATTAATTTTGATGATGAATATGTTCAGGTTGTGTTTGCTGGCTTCTCAGCCGAGGCACTGGCCCAACGAGTTATTGATTGCAAGCCTAAGGTTGTTATTACCTGCAATGCTGTGAAAAGGGGGTTGAAAATCATCTTTCTCAAAGATATAGTAGATGCATCTCTGGATGAAAGTGCAAAGAATGGAGTTGATGTAGGTATGGATGTCTGCCCTGTCTGCAAATCAGAGCTTTAATATAATTGCATTTTGGCTCTACCACCCTTGTTCCATGTCCATGTTAACGATAGTCTCTTATATCTGGAATTGCATTGAGGAAATATCCTATGGAGTTAGAGTTAGATATAATTTATAAGACTTACTGCCTTGACTTCATGATATTTGTGGGGGAATATCTGCAAATTTTGTCATGGTACCACTTTTTTAGAAAAATTTTTGTGACAAAATGGCTATTCTAGATCTACACCTTGTCCTGCCACCAAACATCATCCTTCATTTTGGTCACAGTCCTTGCCTTCGGTATGTCGTTTTCCTTCCTTTTTTTGGAACATGACTTGCTACCTTTTGATGTCTTGAAAGAAGTCCAAAGCACCAGCATACTGTTGATCATCTCACATCATGTACTTTGTTCAGTGAGTATGTGCTAGTCTGGTTTGGAAAAAAAATTCTAATGTGAAAATTTTCTTTTGCTGAGAAGGCATTTGCTTGACATACGAAAACCAGTCCGCGCTGAATAAAGTAGACACGCGATGGACAACAGGAAGAGATGTTTGGTGGCAGGTATGCCAAAAACAAGTTCAATTATATTCGAAATTGCATCATACTTTCTACGTGCACAAACTCTGCAGAACTTCTGTGTGATTCAGAAAATAACCTATGAAACCCTTTTGTTTCAGTTATATCACTGATGCAATTTATTTCTGAATGAATGATGATGTCCAATAGGATGTTGTGCCCGATTTCCCAACTAAATGTGATGTGGAATGGGTTGATGCAGAGGATCCACTGTTTCTTTTGTACACAAGTGGCAGCACAGGAAAGCCAAAGGTAGTCTTAATCTCATAGTCATAGTCTCATAGATTGTTCCTGCGCCTCTTTAGCAAAGCTACTAACATACTGAGAACCATACAGGGTGTGTTGCATACAACTGGGGGCTATATGGTCTACTCTGCTACAACATTTAAGCATGCATTTGACTACAAGCCAACAGACATATACTGGTAATATGTCTTTATTGAGTCTTCTGGTGGACCAAAGCTTTACCTAAAATAATTGGATCTTTAGTAGCCGTCATTTTCTTATGATTGTTCCTCTGTTTCACTTAAATCAGGTGCACTGCAGATTGTGGCTGGATTACTGGACATAGTTATGTGACATATGGTCCACTATTGAATGGAGCCACAGTTCTTGTTTTTGAAGGGGTAACTGCAAAAAGTTTTGTATTTGATGTGTTATTGACTTTAACATTATTTTGGGGTTTATTTTGAAATCGCTCTATGTCAAAAAAAATTTACCGAATCAGGGGCTCTATGTCTAATTTGTAATCTATTTTCTTGGACACAACTCTTAGGCTCCAAATTACCCTGATCCTGGTCGCTGTTGGGACATCGTTGATAAATATGGAGTGACAATATTTTATACTGCACCAACACTTATACGCTCGCTTATGCGTGATGGTACTGAGGTAATACTGATTGTTGTTTGTTTGATACTAATCATCCTAGAATGCAAGGTGTTTTATTCAACTCTGATGTTTATGCTACAGTTCCAAGATAAAAGATCAAAAGAAAACCACTTAATATTTGCTGTTCGTAAATTGATTGGAGCTGATCTCTATTGACTGTTACAAGTTTGCTATGGAGCGTGCATGTACTGTATCTTTGAGAGTGAAATCTCTAATTGTCTAATACTAATTGATGTCTATATTATTTAGTCATATGATCAAATTAATTTGAATTTTAATGGACAACGTTTGCTAATCTCATGCTAAAACATTCTTCTTGTGTAACCTTGATTTTCCATTGTATATTTACAGTATGTTGCTCGGTACTCTCGCAAGTCCCTCCGAGTGCTTGGAAGTGTGGGTGAGCCAATCAACCCCACCGCATGGAGGTTTGTAATGGCTGCTACCTCTTATAATTAGTATGTGCTGAAAAGTCTTTAAATGCTCTGTTATGGATTTCAGGTGGTTCTATGATGTTATTGGCGACTCACGATGCCCTATATCAGATACTTGGTGGCAGACTGAAACTGGGGGATTCATGGTAAGTGTGTCTTCATAACTTTTAAGGAGAATTTAGAGGTTTTTAAAGTGACTGTCATATTACCTATCAAATTGAAGTTTAATTATTGTTCTTGTTTTATTAGATAACTCCATTACCTGGTGCTTGGCCTCAAAAGCCAGGATCAGCAACATTTCCTTTCTTCGGTGTGCAGGTACATGTCATTGCTTGACTTATATGAAATGGAAATTTACGATTCCTTGTTTTTGTAATAACTTTATCTGATTCACAGCCAGTCATTGTTGACGAGAAAGGTCGGGAAATGGAAGGAGAATGCAGTGGGTATCTTTGCATAAAGAAATCGTGGCCTGGGGCTTTCCGGACTCTATATGGAGATAAAGAGAGATATGAGACGACATACTTCAAACCATTTGCTGGATATTATTTCTCGGGTGATGGCTGCAGCAGGTACACATCAAGTATTTAATTCAACAGTAAAGATGGTAGCTTATGTAAATTTTCCACCCAGCTTTACATGTTTATATCGTATAACATTCTAAATGTGCTTATCAGGGATAAAGATGGTTACCACTGGCTGACTGGAAGAGTTGATGATGTTATCAATGTGAGGTAATCCAGCTACTTATTTGATTCATTCTTCTGCTTAGTTTTGATTAATGAGATGGTATAAAGAGGCTGCCAAAATGTGAGTATTTCATTTTCCTTTGAAATTCTAGTGGACACCGGATTGGGACAGCCGAAGTTGAGTCTGCTCTGGTTTCACATCCAAAATGTGCCGAGGCCGCTGTTGTTGGTATTGATCACGAGGTATAGTCCAGAACTTTTTTTTTCCTCCTTAGTGTTAGTGAAAATGTGCAATAGTGCTCCATTCGTTGTTTTTTTAGATTAGACAATACAACACAGACACTTACAATGTATGCACGCTTACCTGTATGAACACACGCACGCAAATTCTACCCCTATGGACGCATGCACGCATAACACTACTCCTATGAGCACACGCATATAAATCCTCGCAATTGATGAAGTCACCACAGATGTCTCGCTATTCTAGCTATTTAATCAAACCCGGTCTTAAAAATTTAACTACATTTTGTAGGTTAAAGGTCAGGGAATATATGCTTTCGTGACTTTGGTAGATGGTGTTCCCTACAGTGACGATCTACGGAAAAGCCTCGTTATGACGGTCCGCAGTCAGGTATTCTCTTTAGACACTTTGCTTACCGTTAGTGTTGCAATTTCATGTTTTTTCAATTTTCAATGACAATCGATGTATTTTTCTTCACAAGTAGATTGGCGCGTTTGCTGCTCCTGACAAGATCCACTGGGCACCTGGGCTCCCAAAGACGCGAAGTGGGAAGATCATGCGAAGAATCTTACGAAAAATCGCATCCAGGCAACTAGATGAGCTCGGAGACACGAGCACGCTTGCTGACCCCGGTGTTGTGGACCAGCTGATTGTGCTCAGTGACAGCTAATCTATCGGCTATGGGGGGAAGACATGATCACTGCCTGCACTATATCACCTGAAAAATTCAGCTTGTATGATGCGAGGTCTGTTGGGCCCAGCTTTCTCTTGATTGCTTCGGTGTCGTGGGGATGGCAACAAAAGAGAGATGCTGCAAACTTGGGGATTGATGCGGACATGGACATGCGGTGCGTCTGTAAATTGTTGGGTCGCAGTCACAGATATATACAGTATACACTAGTAAATAACGTTATAAATTGTATGTGCGAGTTTTGGCTAAAATGTTTAATGATAAATCTCGCATTTTATGGCTGCAACATACAGGATTCAGGAAGAAGATTCTTAGGTGTTCTTGTACTTGTACTTGTTTTGGTTGTGTTGATTCAATAAGTTTCAGTAGGGGCCTTGCCCCTCCTGTTTGCTCAAAACATACAGGATTCAGCCATGGACCTTAAAGGATAACGTGTTTACTGCATCTCTTTGTACACCGTTCAAAGCATGTGCACCATCTTGGAAACATTGGAATTTTAGGGATATCTACACAAGAATTGAGATGCTTCCATCGAATTTCTGCGAAGGCAGATGGGATTGTGTCCCGAACTAGAGGACAAGGTACCAATACTCCTTGAACCTAAAGGGCACGGGAGTTTGGCAGAGCTCTGCTCTCATAGAACCCTCCCAACTTCTTTGAAGCGGATTCTGCAGATCTCTATCAAACGCTTAAGAAGCAATTGTATTCTTATGGAAAACTGATAAGAATCACTTCTCTATTTATACTATAATAAGTTGGGAGCTAAAAAATACACTCCCTCGCTGCTCCCCATTCGATCACCTCTAGAACACTTCAAATACACTCCTTTCTCCCCGTTCAATCACCTATGGGTCAATCGAGCATGGGCCTGCTTACTAATACTGTCAATATGGGTGCGCGCGCTACTTCGCTACGAACAATCATGCCACACATCGCCTAGCGTATGAATTGAGACGCTCATGACAATGAGAGCTTTTGATTTTTGACACCTAAAACTCATTGTTCTTGACACCTAATTTGTATACCTTTCAATATTGATGTCGTGCACGCAGAATAGTTTAGATTCAAATGTTTCTCTCCCCTTATCTCTAGTTTTTGTTAGAAATCAAGTCACTGGATTGCTCACACTCACAATCACACTAACGAACATAGGATTTTGGGACACAGGAAATGGGAGGAAGATGGAGCTTTCTTTCTCTTGTTTCACCTTTCTGATTCTTGCTTTACAAGAATGAGAGTGACCTCCTATTTATAGAGGTACAAAGAGAATAGATACAAACCATCTATAGTGTTTGAACACTAAGACTTTCCTCCCTTCCTTGTTCACATTGTTTTTAGACTTTGATTCACAACACTCTCCCTTGGCCAATTATATGTCATGTGTATACCTCGTTAAACCCCCCCCCAAACCCAGTGGGAAAAAAGGGTAGGAGAAAAGAGTACATCACACGCATCGCTTATGTTGCACCTGTTGCCTCGTTAAAAACCTTGCATGAGAAAACTCAGTGAGAAAAACTCATCAAGGGAAAAAGAGTACAACAGTTGATGTTTAGGTCGGTCTTCAGGACCGACTCGTGATCTTTAGGACCACGGTCATAGATTATGTCTTTGGGGCTGGTCTCCCGCTAAACCCTGTATCCCTCTAAGCCGCCTCATACCAATTCCATGGATGCACCTATAGAAACTAGAGGCGAGTAGAGATTTCGTGAAAAGATCTGCGAGGTCTTTGCATGACCTTGCTTGTAGGATATTTATCTCTCCGCTCTTCTAGAGCTTATAGGATAAAAGAGTTTTGGAGCAATATGCTATGTGAGATTGCTCTTGACATAATCCATGTGCATCTGTGCAACACAAGCCACATTATCTTCATAGATAATGGTGGGGGTGTCAAGGACGTTCAAACCACATGACTTCTCGATGTGATTGATCATTTGTCGCAACCAAACACATTCTCGTGCAGCCTCATACAGAGTAATTATCTCTGAGTGGTTGGTCGATGTGGTAACCAGGGTCTACTTTATAGACCGCCAGGAAATGGCTGCACCACCACAGAGAAAGACAAAACCAATCTATGATCTGGCATTATGCAGATCAGACATATAGCCAGCATCAACATATCCCACCATGGTTGGTGTTTGGTTCTTCAGAAACCATAGACCAAGGTCTTGTGTACCTTATAGGTACCTCAAGATGGTTTTGTCACCAACCCAATGCCTCCTGGGTGGGGCAGCACTGTACCTTGCCAACAAATTTATTGCGAACGCAATGTCAGGTCTCGTGCACTTTGCAAGGTACATCAGTGCTCCAGTGGCGCTCAAGTATAGAACTTCGGGTCCCAATACTTTCTCATCATCACCCTTCGGTCTGAATGGGTCCATATCCACTTCTAGGGATCAGACTACCACGGGGGTCTTAAGAGGGTGGCACTTGCTCATATTGAACTTTCAAGTACCCTCTTAGTATGAGTGGGCTAGTGTACAAACACTCCTTTAGGGAGGTGTTTGAGCTTCAGGCCCAAACAAAACTTTGTTTTGCCCAAGTTTTTCATCTCAATCTCCGCCTTGAGGTAAGCCATTGCTTCCTCAGTGTCCCTAGTAGTCCCGATGATGTTCAAATCATCGACATAGGCGGAGTTGATGCAAAATCTATCATTGGATTTCTTTTATGAAAACACAGGGACAATCATCATTATTGATATAACCTCTCTGCAAGAGAAAGTTACTCAACCAGTTGAACCACATCCTTCTAGATTGTTCGAACCCATACAACGACCACTGCAGACGGACACTGAACATGTTGCAGTTTTGATTTGGTCCAGAGATCTTGAGTCCTTCAGGGATTCTCATGTGGATTCCCGAATCAAGTGACCCATACCAGTATGTGGTCACAATATCCATCAACTGTATTTTTTTTAAATTCAAGTTAGCTGCCATAGATATCGGGTATCGAAATGTTATGCCACTTACAACAGGAGAGTGAGTTTCATCATAATTGATGTTGGGTCTCTGCGTGAACCCTTGTGCCACCGGCCTCGCTTTGGGCCATGTTTATTCCTCTTCACGAGGAAGACTCATTTGCATCCTTCAGGGATGACTTGGAGGTGTTGGGACTGCAGGCCCAAAAAAACTCTCTTTCATAAAGCGAGCATAACTCTGCCTTAATTGTGGATTCCCATTTGTCCCAATCTAAGTGCTTCTGGCACTCTGCCATGGACTTTGGTTTGGACCCGGATCCATTGAGCCAACAATTTTTTAGGCAAATTATGTGTTGACAATAGTGGTCTTTCTATGATATGACTCTCCTATTTCCACATAATTAGTGGTGATCTTCTCATGATCGTCCTCCCACTCATCGTGATTTCACATAACGATTGAGCTGGGGTGTTTCAATCTTCCAATGCAGTAGTGCGCGTGATGCATTGGGATTTCCATCCTTAGGATGGTGTCTTTCAGGGACCTCCTCAACTTCAGGTTGAGTTGCCACTTCTAGGGTATTCTCGACTTCAGGTCGAGCTTCTTCAACTGATTCTTTAAATGATGCAAGTGGCTCAAGACCTTGTTTACGCGGACGTCTCCGAGGAACCTTGTCTGAGCACCCAGAGGTCTCCCCCTCAACCTAGGATCGGATGGAGACAATAGAGTTGGTAGCCTTCAGGGATACCTAAACTCTCTTCGACGGGCCTTGTCAAATTTCTAATCAGTGAAGGCATTTGGCAGCTCATTTACAGTAATTTGCAAATGCATAATTCTCTAAACTTCTGGTCCAGATTTACTAGTGTGTGGGCAGAAGGAATGCCTACCTTTTCATGCAGTTTCCCGGCATTCTTCTAGATGCATATCTCCCCCTAATGCTAGGAAATGCAATAAGCATACCGAGCCTCATGAAGATCCCCAGTCATAGGCTCATACATCCCAACTTCTGGTGCGGTTTCTTTGGTGTACGCTGATATGGTGATACAGGCACATATATCGCACAACTTAATGTACGCAGATGGGAAATACTTTCTTTCTCACACACTAGCCATATGGGGGATGTGCAGTTGACCTGAGTTGGACACATCTTGTAGTATGCAATGCTACATGGCCCCAACTGTTGGTTGGCAGCCTTTGATTCTGCAGCAATGGCCATGCAATTTTCATAATCCACTTGATCCTTTTGATCAAGGACTCAACTAGGTCATTTTGTGACTCATCCCTAATCTTCAAGAGGGATGACCTAGAGATTAACCTTCCCTTTGCACACGCAGTGCAAATAAAATCTTCAGGACTAGGGGAGTCTTTATGGCCAACATAATTATTTATGATTTTCTCATCATATCAAACTCAGGATGACCTATTTGGTCATGCCATATTTTTATTCTTCTAAAATAATATGGCTTTCATCGCAACATATCTCTTAGTGAGATTATGTACATGCAGTATGAGCCCGATGAAGGGAATACATCCACTAAATACTTTGAATACTTATGGGAGAACTAGTGCGGCACTTGCGGTGCCCTTGATATGAGCATTGCTTCTGGCAATGGTCATAATATTTCTATTTTCCTAGTCAATGTTTGGAAATATCTAGTTTCCCTTAACATTATATTGGTGGTGTCACTGTCTGCAGGACAGGTTTCCGCTTCAATCATATGGGCTCCCACGAGATATGAGAATTTAGGGATTTGACATATGTTCAAAAGCCAGAAACCAACATTCATAACTTATTAAAAATGCTCAACAGGAGCATGCCACCACTCAACACACTCTAAATGCTCTTCAGGAGCATAAATGGCCAAACTCAATTGGTGCATGTGGTCATCGCATTGCGACTAACATAGTATCTTAGGGATTACTGCAGGTCCCTAGATATATCAAAGAAATTAGGAGAAGGTCATCCACACTCACATCCACTTAGATATCTTCATTTGTGACCTTCTCGAATCCACTTTTATCCTCTGGGATGGCATCTTTTTTCCTTCCATTTTCCCTTTCCAGGGCCGTCTTTGTGGTTGCTAGAATTCCCAGCAACGCTAACATGTGCTTCGGGCACAGTTGCCGTGCAGAATGACCTCATTCTATTGCTTTTGCAATCAATAGTACCGTTATCAGCCCATGGTACTTCGAATACTTGTATATTGCTGATATAGTACTATGTTGTCGGGATGGAAGGTATAAAAGAGTTTACCCGATCATATCTGCGTTAGTGAACTTCTGGCCACATAGACACGGTCTAGACACAATCTTGTACAAAGCAGAGCCGTACGCTGTTACAGACGTATAATATCTAAAATGTAAGACGATCCAGTCATATTGACTTCTGTTGGTTTGAAGCGGTCCATCAAGGACCGCTATGAAACCATTAGATTATCCTTGATCATATACTCAGACTTCAAGTCTGAGTGTAAACAGTATTGCAAAAAGTGCAATGTCTCTGCTTTATCGAGTATTGTGCGCTCATCATTGTCGGCTTTAGGCTGAACAATAGTGTGATCGAGACATCAACTGTCGAGTTTTAAATCTCAACATCAATATCCCAAGTGAGGTAACTGTTGCCGTCCATGGCTAGCCTTGCGAATCTCTATTTTCAAAATGTTCGACCAATGATCAGTGAATGTCGGTTATGCGTAATTTTTAGGATTGCGACTATGTGTAATCTTCAGGATTACACATTCTTATAAGTTTTCAGGACTATATTCCCCAAATATCTCATGCATATAATCCTCAGGATCATATGCGGTTCTCAAACTTGCATTAAATGTATGGAAAATAAATAATTGCAAGAAAGTAAATTGCAGTAAATAAATATAACTTGCAGTGATATAAAACTTGCAATAAAATAAACAGTCATACCATGTAAGGACTTCGGACCTTAACGATTTTACGGGCTTCTGGCCACGTAGTGGTATGACATAGTGAACTGTAGGTTCACGGGCTTCGGATTATATGTGCGTGGCCTTTTGACCACTATGCATGGACCATCCAGGCCTTTTTCTAGCGGCTTCAGGCCGTCTAGATATGTGGTCTAGTGCACATAGATTAGAATAAGAATGCTCTTAATTGTAATCTTCATGATTATAATTAGGTGTAATCTTTAGGACTACACTTTTATTTTCCACATGTAATCTTTTGGATTACTTTCTGATTAGCACCGCAATGAAGTGAATACGTAGAATTTAAATGTAATAAATAATTGCAGTAAATAAATAATAGTAGTAATTTTCACGAACTTCGAGCCGCATATGTTTCACGGACTTCAGGCCGTGTATTTATATATTATAGTGAGTTTCGGGCCACTATTATTTTCCACGACCTTCACGTCGTGTTATTTGTATATGCCACTTTTGGTTGCGAATGACTAAGTGGCTTCAGGCCATATGACGCAGTGGACTTCTAGCCAATGTCATTTATTTATACGAGCTTCGGGTCATATAAATATATGCAACTTGCTGACCAAATAGCTTCAGGCTATTACTGTGTAGTACTTAGCAAGTGCAGGCTTCTCACACTTGTTATTAGCGGGTAAGCAAAGCTAGCCATGCAAGTGCGAGTGTGCATAGGTACGTGATCTTCATATTTTCACATGGCTAAACCCATCAAGCGGGTCCCCTCACAATTAAGGAAATATGCCATCCTTTTTTCACATGCATGTAGCAGGAAGCATGGCTTCATAAGGTCGCATCATAGTATTGTTGACCACATGGATCAAAGAAAACACTGTACGCATCCTTATCCCTGCCATCCTGCTCCTTTTCTCAGCGTTCACACGCAGCAGGAAAAGGAAGGTGGCGACACCGCGCCCGCGCCCACGCTGGTAGCCTGGCCGCGCCGGGGTCCTGCGCCCGTGCTAGGCCACGCGACGGGCTGCCCTGTGCCCGTGACAACGGCCGGCGAGCCGCGTCGAAGATCGCGCCGAGGTCAGCTGCACTGCTGGCCATTTTTCGCGAAGGGGCCGTGCTGGCCATGTGGGAGCCTGGGGCCGCGTGCCGGGTGGCCAAAGCCGGCCGCACCTCTGGGCTGGAGGTCGGCCGCGCGAGGGTCCGCGCCTGCGTCAGCCGTCATCTGAGGTAGCAGCCTCGCGTCAGGGCTGTACCGTCGTCGCCCGCACGCACCCGCACCGGGGTCGTATCAGCGTCCACACGCTCGCGGTAGCGCCGCACCGGCAGCTGCGCGTCCGCGGGGTCCGAGCACCGGCGACCGCGCCAGGTCCTTTGCTCATCTTTCGGATGGCAGTGACCAGATCTGCCCACTTTCAGGGCAGCAGTGGTATTGTTTTGCGCACACATCTTCAGGATGACGGCAAGATACTCGTGTTCGTGCTTTAGTGTGCATGTTTATTCATGAATAAGAAATTTGAGCATCAAATGAACCGATTTCTCACCTATTTAACTCGATAGGGCTCGTGCTAATAACATGTTAGAAATCGAGTCACTGCATTACTCACACTCACAATCACACTCACAAACACAGGATTTTGGGACACAGAAAATGAGAGGAAGATGGAGCTTTTTTATCTTGTTTCACCTTTCTGATTCTTGCTTTACAAGTATGAGAGTGACATCCTATTTATAGATGTACAAAGAGAATAGATACAAACCATCTATAGTGTTTGAACATTAAGACTTCTCTCCCCTCTTTCATTTAATTGGCCACCATTCAAAGTCACTTGTTCACATTGTTTTGAGACTTTGATTCACAACGGTTTTGTTATTTGTTTTGTTTTCTTTTATTTTTTTTATAGACTTGATGAATGAACATGTTCCCCTACCTAATCTTTTTTTTTGAAAGATCCGTTCCCCTACCTTATCTAAATACACTAGTTGGATCTATGGATCATACTATCATACGTATGCTCCCTTTCTCGCGCTTGTTTCTCTGGCTCAATTCTCCGTCGCTAGTGACTGTCTATACCACCACCATCCCTACAAGGTTAGATATCGAGTCAACTCAGCTCGTATAGCTCTAATTGTTACCAATGGCTCGGCTCGACTCGTATACTAATGAGCTAAAAGCTCAGCTTGGCTTGGCTTGCATGGCAGCTCAAGCTGGCTCATTTGGAACACGTTCGTGAGCTAACTTAATTTGTTCTTTCTATTGAGGTTATTCATCCAACGAAAGACAGAGACGGTACTGATTTAGGAAAAGCAAAATAAATAAGAAGACAGATGATTTGATGTTGGTTTGGAAAAATTAAGAAAAAGCAAAATCTAATGCTTGCTGTTGTGCATTGGCTTGTAAGGGAGTAAGCAAAGCTGTGATTGCAAGGCCTAGCGAGCAGTAGGTGCCCAGCGACTTATGCATGGCCGCGTGCGGTGGCCCAGGAGGAGAACAGCCAAGCGCGCATACGTATACGGCTACACTTCCATGGAATGGTGGACGGGGAAAGTCTAAGGCCTATGGGTGGGAGCGTGGGAGTTGGGGGCCATGGTTTTATCATATTAGGCCAATTAACTATGGCATATAAGGGTTGATTTAAGTTGATGTCATCTAATTTATCTCGGCTTGTTTTGGCCGGGGAGCGGCTGGCTCTAGGAGAGGGGCAAGCTGTGTGACTGCCGGAGGCCCACAGAGTTGGGGGGGCCCAAAAGCATATAGTTAATTAGTACATATATTGGCATTAGCTTTTAAAGGATCAACAAATATGACCCAGATCATCCCATCATCACAGTTCCAGGTTCCTTTTCTCGTAGTCTCGATATCTTGTATGATCGAGTGCTATTTTCTTCTTTCATGTATGCGCCTTGCTTGTACAATGGTACAGTGTTCAAAAATTTTAATTCAATGTATTTATTTGGTTTCTTATTTAACGTCATTGATCTTGACAATGTCCTTGAAGATTTTGCATCAAGAAATGATAGAAGTCGGTTTTTTACAAAGCACTAAAGCTTATTTTTATTTAAGGTAATTAACTAGTTATTGCTCTTTTAGCTTTTTATTGTACTATATGGTTATCTTTTATGAACTAAATACACCCTGCAAAATAAGTCTTATTATTTTGTACAATATACTTTAATAGCAATATTAAAAATTAGTTTAATAGCACTTGTCATCATGCTTGCCCAAGGGCCCTTCAAACTATAAAGCCGATCCTAGTTGGTTTGTTAACTAATCGAGCTAAAGTGCTGGTTCAGTTCTTCAAAAATCCAAACGAGACGAGCTTGAGCCGAGCCACTAACGAGTAAGTCGAGCGAGCTAGCGAGTTATGAGTTGCTTGAGCCGATCCTGCCCATATGTGTGAATGAGCAATTCATATATTAACTAAACGAGACGAGCTTGAGCCGAGCCACTAACTAGTCATCCTCATTGTCTATGTTGTCGCCGATCCTGCCCAACTATATCATGTCACCAAATAAATAAGGGCTTGCTAACTCTCGATAGGTTATTTTAGGCATTCCTTGAGACCTAATTTTTTTTCTTCACCCATTCTATTGTTATGGTTGAACTCTCCATATTCTTTGACCCCCTGGGAAGAATTTGACAAAGATAGGGTTTACGGTTAAGAAATTGGATATAGTTTGAGGGCTCATTGTAGTCAAGTTGGATTAGAGAGAAGATGACAATTATGGAGAACATAGTTAAGGGAGGCAAGATGGAGGTGATGTCACCGGCCAGGCGCGAGAGGATGGTTGGCGGGTTGGGTCAAGATCAAGAATGAGGTGATCATAACAGTGGTAGATAGGACAGGGAGGAGGTTACCATGGGTGTGGTAATGTCTCACCAAAGACGACATTGATAGGTACCTAACTTAATTTAGAGGGATTGAGTCACTAGGGTGGTGATTGTGTGAAGAAGTCTCTCTAAATTGGTTCACTAAATCCACCATGAGAAAATAGCATAGATGTCCATATTTCTACTAGTGTGTCATAATTAATTAAAACAAACCAATGATGGTGTAACACCCCATGTCCAAAACTACTTATATGGCCTGCATATGCGTAGCACTCCTCTTACACTTTTGTCCTCACTTCCTGTAAAAAAGTTAACCTGGAGGTGCTACATTTGGACCAACAAGCAGATTTTGGACGCAGAGTGTTACAGATGGTGTGAAAGCAGAAGGAACTTACTACTATAAAAGGGACATTGCATTATGTATGAAACGCCAACATGGTATCTTGTTTCACATAAAGATACAAGTATTGCCCTTAGCATATCTTTGGTTGGTATTGATTATTTAGTCTTATATTGGATCATAGTAATGATTGATCCTACTACATACAAATTGATGCTCTTCCATAGTGCAAATCTAGGTGTAGCTTCAGTTGCTGGGAGATGTGCCAACTTCAGAGTCTTGGTCTCCCTTAGGAGATGTGCCAACTTCAGTGTCTTGGTCTCCCTTAGGATCTTTATCCACGGTTTCACCATCTTCAGAGTCTGGATAGTCAACAAGGCCCATGTCTATTGAGTTGCTTCCAGTGGAGCTTTGGACTTCAGAAATATCATTATCAATGTACTCTTTTTCAGTAGAAGAGTTTCTGGCATTGCTTTGTTCGTCATGTGTGTTAGCTCTAGGGCCTGTATATATGGGACACAATGGACAAAATAGAAGGTCACTCATTCTATTACTTTGAAATAACTTTGAATACTATAAATACATTACATGTCGATAATAATAGGTTATTGTGAAAAACCACCATATACTCTATCTAAGGAAAGTAAGAAAATAAACGAAGTTTAGGAAATGTGAGAATTGGTGAACAAATAGAACACTTTTGAAATGCAAGCATAGATAAACAGAGCGATGTGGCACTTAGTTATTTGGCTAGTGAGCATGGTCTTCCATTTCTACCAACTATGACTATGGGTTTGGTGGGATATTTATGTGAATTGTTTAGTGTTCATTTGTAGTTTTATGAACTATGGTGACATGGATCCTTCTCTTAAATATTGTATCTCATTTAATCCAAGCTAAAGTTAAAGTGCTAGAAACTCAATCAATTCTAAAAAACATAAGTTAATTAGCAATTGTGAAAAGTTCTAACCTTGAAAGAAATTACTAATAATCTCTGTCTTTTGATCCCCAAGGTCAAGAAATTGCCATAAGTTATGAATGGTAACGGATTCAAAAGGTTTGTTCACCAAAAACCGTAAACCAAGTTTTACACATCTCATCACAAAATCTATTGTTGCCTTAGTTGACATCACCATTGTCTTAGTTGACATCACCATATGAAAGGTAAAATACACTACACTAGCTTAACAGTTCTAAAGAAGAGAGTAATTATGGAATCTAGAGAGGGATGCATGGGAACATATGAATTGGAATCTATTTAGTAAGAATGTAAACACTTACTAATCACTTGGATGTTTTCATACATCTCTGTGGCCCTCTCAAGGAATTCAAAACCTGGTATTTCTTCCATCTCCACTGCTACTAATAGGAAATCAATATCTTGTGCATGATCATTAAGAAAATCTAGTGCCTCTCTTGGATTTGTAAAAACTTCAACTGAACAGGCAGACAAAAGTCAGTGATCATTTGTAACAAAATAAACTAACAAAATAGATAATAAATACGAAAAATAATCATAGTCATATATTTCAACAATTCTTTGAGAATCATTTTGACAATTCTTTAGTGGAGTTCAATAATAAATTTTGGAACTAACCATGAAAGTTGAGTTGATGGAGCATGTCCCTCGTATGGTTCGCATTATCTTCATCATGATCAATTATCATCACACGAAATCCATTTACAGGGTCCATGAGATTTAGAAGGTTGAGGTTCCTATGCTTTTGGTGCTTCTTTTGTGTTTCAAGAACTTGAGGCATCATTTGCTATTTATAGAGGAAACATATTTGTGGTGTTCGCTCTCTATCTATCTCCGCCGCTCTCCATCTCTAATTCTCTATCTCCGCCGCTCTATCTCTAATTCTCTATCTCCGCCGCTCTCCATCTCTAATTCTCTATCTCCGCCGCTTTCCATCTCTAATTATCTATCTCCGCCGCTCTCCATCTCTAATTCTCTATCTCTACTGCTTTAAACCTTGACATAATGCTTTCTGCCCTTTATCTCTACATATTTTAGATCCAACGTGTATGTGCTGATTTGTATGCAACAAAGTCATCACATATACAGTGACCAAACTTATTACCTCTTGAGTGGACTATTCATTAGGATTACCACATATATGAATTTACATAAAACTTCATAATCATTCGGTAAAGATTCAGAGGACTTATGAACTAAAAGCTCTGACAATTCTTCTCCATGATGATAACACATATTGATAAAATTTGATAATCATCGTTATAGTTACTTAGCATTCAATACACTAGTTACATGTCTTGAAGTTTTCTAAGCTTAATGTTGTAAGCATTCAAATTTTCCAACCTTAATGTCTTCATACTCACATATTTCTTGAATAATATTATCAACAAACTTTGATGTATTGCAAAGATATGTAAAGTACGTACGTGTGGTCCTAAACATTGTGTTAGAAAAAAGATCATAAAATAAACAAATATCAAATGGTTCTTAATGCATACTTCTAGAATGACCAAAAGTATCCCAAAAAATATATGTACCCCGATGTATGACATATACTATGCATAATTGGTGTGTGCTCCTCTCATATATGCACCTAACTAATGTGAGCATATGCATATCTCTAACATACACAAAGAAAATGTTGCATTGCTCCTAAAGGATCCAGCTTGGCCCATGTCGTATAGCCAATAGTGGTGTCTAGTTGCATTAATAAGTTTAAATTGGCTTTTATTGCAAGAAAAATTAAACCTAGCTAGGTGATATGGCCATAGAAATTAGTGCAACAAAGGTACATTGTAGATACCCATCATATTGATTTACCTCAATCGAGTGTCATCCTCTTGACTAACCTAATTTAAACAAATCAACCTCGACGATCCCTAGAGATGCCACCCATATCTCCAATACATCAAGGCACAAGATCCTCATTGTGTATCATGCCAATATAGCCATCACAAACAAATATCACATATCAACAAAAGATTACATAAATTAGCAGAAAGATATGTTACAAATCTTGTCAAATTAGTAACTTAAGGTACAACATTAGTGGAACACATATGTCTAACTTATATGTGATGAGAACTCGATGGCTATCCTACCTTGTTATGCCTATGTTGAGAGCCCTACGATAGCCACCTTGCTCATGGGCGTCACCTCCCTTGCTTGGATGGGCTCCAACCATTTACCCACTTTGTCAGCATTGGCGGGATGACATGGCCACCAAGGTTGTGCCTGCAAAATGACTTAACAACAACACCATGAGTATAGGATTGTACTCCATAGCAGTTATCTAACATATACAAACAAAGGAGTATGCATTTGGCATTACCAAAGAATAAAGCTAGGGTTGCATAAATAGCATTTTGTCCATAAAGTACATGTCATCTATCAAATACATATAATCATAGCAAGATATAGAATATATGGGAATTAAACATAAAATGAAGCTCTATGTCCCCTGAGTCCTTCGTCACCACAAACTAATCTGAAGCTAGGAGTAACAACAACCAAGTCTGGATAAGGGTTGCCTCATGGTTTCAACCTTTCACAAGTTTGGATAAATAACTCATAAATGTTATAGCAATGGGTCGAGGTACTAGCTTATTCTAGCTACTCCACGCTACAACCCAAGTCGAATACAAATGGTTATCCAGTCACCACAAGGTACTTGTCTTACCATGCTCATAATATGACATGTGGTCTATGCAGGGGGTTTCTTAGACTCACTATGATAGAGATATGATCCTTAACCGTTCTAATGAGCTAAATCATTTAAGACCTCTCTCGTCTTACAATGACCCAACCCCTCATCGGTCCTTGAGTCAAATTCTTCATC
This sequence comes from Sorghum bicolor, assembly GCF_000003195.3. Taxonomy (NCBI): domain Eukaryota; kingdom Viridiplantae; phylum Streptophyta; class Magnoliopsida; order Poales; family Poaceae; genus Sorghum; species Sorghum bicolor. The sequence goes on from NC_012875.2 coordinate 42,470,488, forward strand.
ATATAGATCAAATTTTAGATCAATGCTAAATTTGATGTTAATTAGTGGACAAGCAATTCCTATCATGTGAATAGTGAGAAACACATCACCAATTCATCTTCTACCATATCTAAGCAAGCTAAGCATGTGTTATGTTCTAAAATTATAAAAACAATCAATACTTTAAGGGTAATAATAACAAGGGTGGAGGCTTGTCAAAGTTTTTGACCCTAGCAATGGAGATCAATGTATCACATATGGAATCACAAGGGTAGTACACAGGACACCTATTTATACTAGTTTAGGTATGTGGTGCCCTACATCCAATTTGGAGTACATCTCTTTATCTCATGTGCTCGATTTACGAGGGGTTGTTGAGTATTCTATTTCACTAATACATAGAAACTTAATGGAGGCAGGCATTTTGGATTAATAGAGGCGGCCATTGCAATCGTCTCCAATCAAAAGTCATCGTTAATCTAGCCTTTTTGGAGGTGGTTGCTTTACTTGCCTAAGTTAATCGATTAATAGAGGAGTTCATATTAAGTTGCCCACCTCCATTAATCAAATTTTTTTAAAAAAACTAGCAAGCCCAATTGAGCCTGCACTGAACCCAATTGAGCCCGTTGGCCATACATGCATCGGATCTAGGCGCAGCCGATCTCTTCCCTGCCACATCTAGGCGTGCTAGCTCCTCCATGCCAGATCTAGGTGCAGTTAGCATCCTCCTCATGGGATCTAGGTGTGGCCCAAGGGAGGATCTACCGCCATGGTGTAGCTAGCTGAACTTTTGTTCACCCTGGGAGAAAGAGAGAGAGTGAGAGAGAGAGGAGCTAGGAGAGATGGAGAAAGAGAGAGGACTGTTGTTACCTAGAAGAGATGTGTGCTCCTAGATCTCACCATTGTCTCCTGCAAGCCACTAGATCCACTTGTGGCAGCTGCCCCAAGCACCGCCAGGGTGGGTGGTGGCCGCCTTGTGTGTCGCCGCCACTGGTAGAGGCCACCCGGCGCGCCGCCACCGGTTGTGTCAAGGCTAAGGGAGAGAGAGAGATGAGGGTGAGTGAGGGAGAGAGAGAGAGAGAAGGTGAAAGGTCCTAAAAGGCTAGACGGGGTGGATAGCCTATAAAAATTCTCTACAAAACACTAGAACAAGTGGTTAGTAACCTAAAAGGCGAAAAACAATTTTGTTCTAGCTCTAAAAGGATTGCAAGCCACCTATACCCAAAAATTATAGTTGCTATTGTCACTAGGCACAAACAAAGGCTATGTCACTACTCTCTATAACTAGTTACAACTAATTATAACTAGCAAGAAAACTAAAAACTACTAGTTACAACAAGTTTACAAGAAAGTAAAGAGGAGGGGATAATTATACCGCCATGTAGAGGATGAACCAATCATAATACAAATGCTAATAAAATCACTAGGAGAATACCAATGGATATGAAACACGCAATTTTTCTCCAAAGGTTCACGTGCTTGCCGGTACACTAGTCCTCGTTGTGTCGACCAACACTTGATGGTTTAGCAGCTCAATGGCCAGGTGTTGCACAAATCACCAGGTGTTTCACAAACCTCGTCCACACGTTGGAAACCACAAGAACCTACCCACAAGTAAGGTAGCTCAATGACACGAGCAATTCACTAGAGCAACTTTTGTGATCTACCATGGGAAAAGGTCAAGAACCTCACAAATATATCCTTAATTGAGGGCAGATACAATCATCAAATTCCCTCACCAATCAACAAATCACCAACCATCTAGGTGAAAGGTCCTAATATGGCTAGAGGGGGGTGAATAGCCTATTTACAAATTCTACAAACTCACTAGAGCAAGAGGTTAGTAAATAACAAAGCGAAGCTTTTTGCTCTAGCTCTAATGGGGTGTTTGCAAGCCACCTATCCAACAATTCTAGTTAATATAATCACTAGGCACACAAGAGCTATGTCACTACTTACACTAGAAAGCTACCTAAAGTTTCTATACAAGTAAGTAAGCTACTCTAGTTTGCGGGAATGTAAAAGAGTGGATGAGATAATTATACCACCGAGTAGGGGATGAACCAATCACCAATATAAACAACCAAGCATCGGGAGAATGCCAATCAAACACAATTGAGACACCGATTTTTCTCCCGAGGTTCACGTGCTTGCCGGCACGCTACGTCCCCGTTGTGTCGACCAACACTTGGTGGTTCGGTGGCTAAGAGGTGTAGCACGAACCTCGTCCTCACTAGGACACCACAAGAACCTACCCACAAGTGAGGTAGCTCAATGACACGAGCAATCCACTAATGTTGCCTTTGGCTCTCCGTCGAGGTAGGCACAAACCTCTCACAATCACCGGGAGATGGCCACGAACAATCACCAACTCGTGCCAATCCTCCTCCGCTGCTCCAAGCCATCTAGGTGGCAGCAACCACCAAGAGTAACAAGAAAACCGCAGCCAAATCGATCCCCAAGTGCCACTAGATGCAATCACTCAAGCAAATGCACTTGGAATCACTCCCAATCTCACAAAGATGTTTAATCTATGAAGGAGATGAGTGGGAGGAGTTTGCTTAGGCTCACAAGGATGTCAAGTATGTTAGAATGCCAAGAGCCTGAGCCCCAAGCCAGCCAAACACGTATAAATAGCCCCTCAAACAAATAGAGCTGTTGGCTCTTTCACTGGGCAAAACTCGGGGGCACCGGACGCTCACAGGGAGCCACCGGACGCTCAACACCCAGCGTCCGGTGCTCACCTGACCGCCACGTGTCACTAGCCGTTTGAAGTCGACCGTTGCCGCCAACGGCTACTTCGCACGCGCGCCTGCACAGCACCACCGGACGATGGGCACCGGACGGTCCGGTGCTCATCGGACTCGTGCGCAGAGAGTTTGTCAAACTCGCGACCTCACCGGACGCTAGGCACTGTCTGCACTCCGGACGCTCAGACACAGCGTCCGGTGCCTCTAAGCCAGCGTCCGGTGAGTGTTTTCTCACCGAGAAACACTCCCGCGACTTCACCAAATTTCCCTCCGGCGCAATAGAAAATATGCACTTCATTTTCTCAAAAAGCGCCAAATCCCGCCTCGCAAGCTCGGCGGGAGGGAGAGAGGAACCCATCCTCTCTCAACCCTTCAAACTTCAACTCCCTTCTCAAAGTGTGCCAACACCACAATGTGTAAACCAACATGTGCACGTGTGTTAGCATTTTTACAATCATTTTCTTCGAAGGAGTTAAGTTAGCTCACTAGGTTCTAAATGCATGCACATGAACAATGACACCTAGTGGCACTTGATAACCGCTTAGCCAAAGAAATCCCCTCTTTATAGTACGGCTATCTATCCTAAATGTGATCACACCCTCTATGGTGTCTTGATCACTAAAACCAAAACCCTAAGCAATACCTTTGCCTTGATCTCCATAGGGTTTGTTTTTCTCTTTCTTCTTTTCCAAGTTGAGCACTTGATCATCTTGTGGTCATCACCATCATCACCATGATCATCACTTGCTCCATCACTTGGCATGTACCAACCTTATTAAGTCTACACACACTTAGTATAGAGGTTAGTACTTAGGGTTTCATCAATTATCCAAAAGCAAACTAGGGCTTTCACTAGGTGACGACGATCACCAAGAGTAATAGGAAATCCACAATCACCAGAATCACCTAGTGCCACCAAATATGCAATCACAAATGCACACACTAGGATTTCCCTCAATCCTCTCTCAGAATAAGCCAAAGTTGGGAGAAGAAGAGGAGAGGAAGGAGATCCACTTACAACTCTCTGATCAATCACTGGAGTCCAATCTCCCACTAGATTGAATCACAAATCACTGGGAGCAAGAAAGGAGAAAGAGAGAGCTTGTTCTCTGTTCTTGATTCATAGGATGCACGAGTGGGATGGAAATCAGAGAGAGTAGGAAGGAGGGAAGGACTAGCCTTGTCCTCTATTAGCCAGAGGTTCCCCAATAGGTAGATAAACAACAGCCATGAGCTAGGCGCTGCTGCATCTCTTAGGTGCGTGTGTGCCTCCCTTGGCCAAAAATGCAACCTTTCTCTCCCTAATAGTGCTCGACCTACGTTCGACGCGCACTCGTCGGACACTCCGACGCACTACTGAAAAATGCATCACTCGGCCTCAATGCACTGAACGCTGGGCCAGCATCCGACGCCTTCGTTGCCAGTGTCCGGTGAGCACTCCCGCGACTTCTCCAAAACTTTCCACCGACATAATAGACAATATGCATTTCATTTTCTCAAAAGCGTTGAATCCTATCGAGCTTGCCAATCAGAGTTGCCAATTTACACCATCCTTAGCACCATAGTACTGGACATTCACAAAACTAGAACACCCCATGAGATCAACATTATAAATAAGCTTCTAGTACCACTTGTGAAAACACAAAAGTCTAGTTACACTTCCTATGCACACTAGGTCTTCATTTCATCAATGAAACCTATAACTAGCATACACCACACAAGCAAGGTATCAGAGAAAAGCTTTAAAGCTAATGCAAATGCAAGCAGACATATGTGATGCACATTGAAATGCAACATATAAGTTTATGAGCTTGCTCCCCCTACTTGTGTGCTTCAAAATTTAATTGATATCCTTCCTTTATGTTACTCCCTTTGTTTCTCTCCCCCTATCTATCTTTGTAATTTCTCTCCCCCTTTGTTATCAAAGACCACAAAAGGTGAGCTCAAATATTAGATAGGTTAGTGTGAAATCATGTGAAGTGAGATCTTTTTCCAAATTTGGTTCAATCTAGATTACTTGCATAAGATATTTAACTCGGTTTGATCCAAGGATAAGATTTTTCACACCTCAAACAAGGGTTATCTTGTACCATATTGAGTTAAACACTTATAGTGCATATTCTAGATCAAACACTAGGATTGCAAGCCCACAAACATTTCATATGCTACCACTAGATCATTTTAAACATAGAAGCAATAGTGGTACCATACAAGCATCAAATTCATTTGATTTTCATGAATGCACCTAAGACATGTAACGAATGACTAAATGCACTAAACAAGTCCTTAGCATAGGATGAATGACATGTGTTGATGGTGGATAGCGTCAACATTTTATATATCAAATGGCATGAAACATACATCAATATCTAGAAGGCTAGGGGTTTATCTAACAATTTCCATGAGTTTTGGTGATTTATCAGTTTTCAGGGACTGAACCAGAAAACACTAAAAAAGGACATAACTACAAATATACACCACAGAATTATCCGCAACTCAAGAATACGCCAAACTACTCTAGAAGGATCCAGAAGACACCAGAGCAAAGGGGAGGCAGGGCCACCTCCACCTGTCAGGCCGGCTAGCCTCCTATGAGGGGAACCCTCTCCTCCCTTCTAGAATGTTCTTCCACCGCCCTTGACAATGAATCTTAGCCCTACATGAAGTCGGTTTGATCAAACAGCTATCGTGCATCCAACTGGGCTATATAAGCGGAGCCAGACCTCCCCATGGAAACCCTAGAATCCATTCAACTCATTCATTCCATCTCGAGATATTTGGTGATCAAGTCATCTAGAGCTTTAAGTTCTAGTTTCTCATAGCCTTCTAGTTCATAGTTTAGCCTAGTTAGATCTAGAGTAGAGGAAGTCAAGTTCTTCATCGATCTTGGATTCCCGACGCTGTCAAGAAGAGAAGAGTCTGGTATAGTTTTTAAGCTTTTCTTTCTTATTGTAATATCTGTGTTTGTACGATCATTACTAGCAACATTATTCTTCATTATCATGTTCTTGATTGCATTGTTCATTGTCTACTTTAATATGTCTAGTATAGTTAGTTTGCTATTATATGTTCATGCACTGGTTCATATAGCACTCATCTATTCAACTACATGGTGAGTTGTAGGCAATAGTAGACGTGGTGTCTAGATGTTTTGCTTATCTGCGAGTATCCCTAGTCGTGCCGGGTAGTGAGGTACATCATGGGTGTGATAGACCCATTGAGTCCTTTGTAGGCCTTCCCCCGTATGGTGGATTGGTAGAGTGGGATTGTCAGGTTAAGAGGAGGTTCCTGTACTCATCTTCTCCTGTACATTGCTCCGATGTGTTAGGGAACTATAGTAGTATAACTTAGCCGTGATTGTTAGACATACTTGCACTAAATGGAGTAGCTTTGACTGTAGCTTGAATACTTAGGAGTTATTTCTTTATTACCTGATTAGACAAACACTGACATGATTAGGTGCTATGATGGGATTAGTATTATTAGGAGATGATTGATCATATTTATCATTTATCTATTATTTATCTTGTGACACCTTCCTGTTATTGAGGAGAGAGTTGGCATTGGCTACATCTCTTATTCACTGCATATATAAGTGTTATCAATACTTAGAGTAGCTTCTTAGCAATGTCTTCCCAGTGGTAGAATATAAATGACAACCTGGTAATACTCTAGGTAAAATGCTACAATGGTATAATTATCTGTCCGCTTGCAGAATCATTCTTAGTTTATATTTATCTTTATTTCTACCTAGTCACATAAAATGATAAGATTTAGTACCAGAGTTTATTCCTAGCTTTACAATTAGGGATGACAACCTAGTTTCACAGTTAGGGGTAAGGGTCAAGAGGCTAGTGGCTAGTTGCTAAAGGCAAGTTAATTAATACCAACATTTCTAGTGTCATTGCGTGGGATAAAGATTTGGGTTTTATTGCAGTGACGTTAGAAATGCCAACAACATGTCAACCAATTTTACCTTGCTTTGCTCGAAGGAGAGGCATGTCATATAATGGGGGTGCATCAACACATATTTGAGAAGTCAAGTATGTTCAATTCATTCCTTAGCTTGCAAAACCTCCTCTCATCAAGTGCCTTGGTGAATATGTCAGCAAGTTGATCATCGGGGCCCACACTCTCAATACAAATATCCCCTTTTTGTTGATGATCTCTTATAAAATGAAGGCGAGTGGGGCATACTTTGACATTGGTGGAGATATTGGTGTCACCACATCAAAGTGTGCTCGTTGTGGCTGCTGGTGCCAATTCATCATCTTCTGGCACTAGGTGATCCTCCTTGCTCTTGAAGTAGACAATGAATGCACCCTCTCGGCTCTCCTATACCCCTGTATTAGCTCTGCATACAGGAGATGCTATTGGAAGATTTGCAAGGTAGTGTCCCATCCTAGATCTCCTAGTCCTGGGCTTGTCCTTGTTGAGGTCCTAGTTCAGTTTTTTATATGTGCAAATTCCCCCTCCCCCTTCTCTTGTAGATGCACATCTTTCTTCTTTGCAGTGCTAGGTTGCAATGAGTTGAAACCATACTCGATGGGTCCTTATTATTGTACACCCAGTAGTTTTGTATAGGTCTTTGTTACTGTGCACCTATCGAATTTTCAAGTACCTCAACCTAGTGGGTCTATTCGATAGTTGTAGCATAAGACAATTTGATTGCCTTGCGCCTAATAATCTTCAAGTGGTCTCTCTCGACTGCTAATACTTCAACGAAAGAGTTGGACCTCACATACCGTATTTGTTCGAGTGGTCCCAGTATGGATCCACCAAGCACTATTGCATTGCATCTTGGTAGTAGAGAATGTCATCCTTGAGCTACTATCAGGTAAAATAAAAGGCGTTCACTCCTGTTCGCTGGTCTGAAAAGTCATGGCTGAAAGTATTGTTTGCTGATTTATTATAAGAGAAAAACAATGTTGGCTGACAGAAAAAATATGGCTTATAAGACAAACGAACGGAAGCTTAACAAACCTTGCATGGGGGCACGTCATAAACTATTTTTTCCATGTTCAGGAGCCACACACTTGTCTAAATTTTATCAACTTCATTTCTGATTCCCATGTAGAGCAGGCCTCCGAAAGGTGTACTTGAGCTCGTTTAGAATGCCTGAGAGATTTACTTGTCACGTCGAGTACCAGAGGTTTTAGATCTTTGCTGTCAGACCTTCCGAAGTCTTCCTCACTCTATATGGACCGGACCAGCCGACGGATCCAAGTCCAGACCATCATGCACAAGTATTCTATCGTCTAGTTCTACCTGGTCTGATGATGGGCCGGGCTCTAATATCCATTTAGGGTCCATCCCGTTAGTGTCAATTTTGCTATTCGGTTGGATGCATTGAAAGAAAAGGAATGCGAGAACATTATGTTCTATGCTGGAAGAGATGCAACTGATCATCGATGTTCACTTGAATAAAGTCGCTGCTCGCTCTCTACTACGATTTCTTCGAGTTTTGTTGTTTGGTCGCATGACTGTTTGTACGTAATATAGTGCGCCTCAGGGGTTCCAGGTTGCTAGTCGGTAATTGTTTAATTACTGTGCTTCTTTGTACTACAAAATATTTTTCCTCCTAACGAAAAACTTAACAATGCAAGGCGTGGTCGTGGAAAAAAATCACGTAATAAGATCTCTATACTACTATATTTTTTTTCTTTCAAATCGTGCCGTCATTATATACAACAGGCTTTTTATCATATACAAGAGCTCACAGAGGAAGGCACTCTGTGCAGCAACAATGATGCACTGGCCGTATAGCAAAACTTGGCCTGAATGCACGTGTTTCTCTATCTCTGTCCGAATAGACTCCTAAATAATATCCGTATTCGTGTACCGTCATCAGTTCTGACAGTTCATCACCTCATGCTCCAATTCCGATGAACTTCAGCTGCAACACAAAACCATCAAGTCAAGCTCGTTAGATGCCAACGAAATCAGCCGGGTACCAACTTTCAGTTGCGTTAATAACTGGAATCCGGCCGAAAGGAAGGTTACAGCATCGGTCAAAACTCACAAGGTTGTTCTTGGGCTCCTTCCAATAGAAGCCGTGGATGAATATAGGTAAGATGTTGCAAGCGATCAGCACGTATATCATCAGCGCGTGCATCCCCATCCATTCCATGGCGACTGTCGGCCGCCGATACCCGTAGATGTCGACCAGCGTGTAGATTCCGGAGAAGAGGAGCCCCGCGGCGCCGGCGGTGGCTAAGGTGTAGCTCAGGCTGTACAATGGCTTGTTCATGTGCAGTCCTGGCAGAGAACACGAGCGATCAATGGCAATGTTCTTGATGACCAGGAAAGAGAAATGTGCATGGCGGGTAGGCTCACTCTAGTAGTGCTTACCAAAGAAGTCCATGGCGAAGGCTAGGACTAGCATACTGAAGGAAGGGATTAGCCAGTTCATTATCCTCTCCCTGTGTTTCTGCAAAACAGATTTAGGAGAGAGAAAAGTTAAGGACTGTTGCAGTGGTCAATGGTATGCTGATCAAACTGATATTGCAATCTGCAAGTACCGTACCTGAAAATGTACGATGATGTGTCCGTATTGGAGCCCAATCAAGCATGTGACAATGGCCATCACGGAACTGATGAGAGCAGAAAGAAACTATAGTCAACATTTTCCATGGCTGCAGAACTTGCATTACATCTACAAAAGGAAGAGAAATGACGAAGAGTTTACTGACCTAAGAAGCCCTTCAGGGTCAAAAGGGGCCTGGCACCAAGAGGGAGCATCAGGAGGAAGGGGGCCATTTTGTGGCGAGTCGATGCTGCATTGCTGCCACAGGAGAAAAGAAATCAGAGATTGTATAGACAAGAGGCAGAAATCTACTGAAGAAAAGAAATAGAAATGCTATTAAAAAGAACCTTGGATCGTGCATAAACTGGTCGGCCGTAGAGATGCTGGATACCCAAGATTTTACGGTCGATCATGCCAACCGCATTGCAGCCTGGGCTAGTGTCACCTCTTACTCCACATTTCACCTAAGAAAGATTATGAATTTGAAGTTCATCAGTAATAATACTGGTATTGTTCAGTGAACACCTTTTTTTTGAACGAACCAGCACTAGTTGTGCCAATTCAGTGAACACCTCTTAGGATAAAGAAATGATGAACTAGAACTTACAAAGAAAGACTTCTCTATGGAGCCAGGACCTGATGTCTGGTACTCCCAGTCAGGAACATAGGTACCATACAACAGGCACATGTATGTGATCGCCACGACTGCGCCTACTAACCTGGATAAAAAGCAGTATATTACATTGTTATTAGAAACATAAGAACTGACGAATATCGAACAACATGGTTCGTGATCTTTTCCGCAGTGAAAAAATGGAGTACTTTTGGTCTAAACTCACAGTTGGTAGCGGTATCGCTTGAGCAAATCGTATCCATAATCTACATCTTCATCTCCTTTGAGCCAAATTTCACAGAGGGCAGTCAACAGATAAGCAATTGCAATTCTCTGCAACCAAGAATACATGGCATCAGTTACATACTTACCAAACACCAATTTTATACATCGTGTTAATGGACAAATACACAGCTCATAACAAAACGATGCATTCCAATATACCTGCAGTATACCCATCAGCCGTATTTCTTGAAGGTCAACCCCAAAAGTTAGACTGCGAACACCATGAAAGAATCCACCTGCAAGCGTAGTGCAGAAAAAAGGCATCAGATCAAACGCATTTTCATTTCCACAAGTGTACCTTTGGTCAGTTGAAGAAACATAGCAGCCCTCGTCATACCTTGTAGAACAAGACCGAGACAAAACAGCTTCAGTGCACGAAGCACTGCCTTTTTCGTGGCGTCCAACTTGTCCGGGACTCTCTGTAAAACAATAACAAATTAATAAGGTGACGCGATCGTCAGCGAGTCGTAGAGGTCACTGTTGGCGGTTTCAGAAAGGAACAAAGGCGGAAAACAAGCATCGCCATCTGGCTTTTGCCGGCGTGTACTACCTTGTACGCGAGCGCCAGGGCGACTCCGACGATGAAGAGGAAGAAAGGCATGACAAAGTCGGCCACTGTTACGCCATCCCAGGGGGAGTGGTTCATCGCCGGAATGAATGCCCCGGCGTCATCCACGATGATCATCAGCTGCAATAGGGGGGAAAAAACTTTTGTTTAACTTCTGTTTGAATTTTGAACAAGTGTTTTATTTCAATGATGAAAATGATAGGGGACCAACGAAACATTATTATTTGATAAGTACCAGCCGGTGGCTTAAGCAAGCATTTGCAAATCTATTTAGAGGCTAAAATATAATAACACGTTTGGTGAAACTTTAGGCTACATCTGATGGCGCTAAAAGGACCAAATAATAAACCAGAATATGCTGGTTCACTGCCAATGATTTTTTTTCTTTCCTACTATTAATTTGTGGTTCTTGAATTACCGCAACTTTAAAAACATGTATGGTTATAAAATTTTGGGAAATGCAGGAAGGATTATTCGATGAAAAGTGATAACAACTTTTCATGTTACATATTCGTTTAGAGAGAAAAGAAAAATTCACGGTTGCATATATATGGACTATATGGTGGTGTGGCATCAGATTCCGGGGCTCCAAATGCATTTCACGATCGAAAGACAAATATTCTAAACGGGGGAGAAAGCGCGCACGCTAGCCATTACCGTCGGCACTCGGCGACACCATCAGATCAGATAGAAGTGTGGGTGTGGCACCGTGGCAACGCCAAGAACATTGCGTGATGCGAGTAGCTTATTAGCACTAGGACAGTGTTGCATGTTTCGTGGCAAGCACGCACTAATTGAGTATTGATTGAGCCAGGATCCACACCGAACCAATTCATGAGTCATGACGCAGACGAGTAAAGGTTTTTCCAGTCGATGACTTCATCTAGTATATGCCGTCTACGCAACTCCACGGCCATTACAATTAATGCCGCGCAGTAGAAAAGACGACCATATGTCTGTTGTCCAAACATGGTGAGCAACTTATAGCAAAGACCAAAGAGCAGTAGGTGGAGAGGTGAATCACAAAAGCTAGAGCTTCACAGCGACGGGGACCTAACCGCCGACCGTGTCGCTCCCTGGCAAAATTGCGTGCCTAGCTTCTTCTTCTTCTACTAGCTAGTACCCTGTCACCTTTCGCGTAGTGGTGAAGGAGTAATCAACCTCGACTGATTGGTGATGCCATGCCGTGCTCCACTCAACAAACAAGCTCAAAAAAAAAAAAAATCAGAGATGATGCTGCTCGATCGATATTTTAAGAGAACGCGCACGCATTCGGGTGGACATGGGCATGGGCTAGGCTAGATCGAGGAGAGCTACTCAACTTGACGGTCCGGTCACCGTCGGCAAGGTGTATGTGCATACGCGTACGGTATGTGGTATACACGCGTGCTTCCTGTGCATACCAACATGGGTGTCATTTTCGACCCAGGCTTTGTTTAGTTCCAATTTTTTTTACAAAATGAGCACTGTAGCACTTTCGTTTATATTTGATAAATATTGTCCAATCATAGACTAACTAGGCTCAAAAGATTCGTCTCGTTAATTTCGACCAAACTGTGCAATTAGTTTTTATTTTCGCTTATATTTAATACTCCATGCATACATCTAAAGATTCGATGTGACGGGAAATCTGAAAAATTTTGCAAAATTTTTTGAGAACTAAACAAGGCCCCATTGGACAAGCAGTCAAGCGCACGCGCAGCGACGACCCAGATCGATAGAAACCCTGTCATGAACGTCGTCGTTGGGGGCGTTGGGCATCTGCTGTATCTGCGCAGAGTTGGGGGACCAGCTGCTGTTGCAGGAGGCGCCCCTTCCTGGGGATCCCATCAGATTTGCTCCATCCGTGCCCGTGCTATCTGCTCACCCGTCGGCGGTCGACCTTGGGCCTTAGCATGGACTGGGCAAATTGGGAACGTCGAGTCGGGGAGACGGGCACACAGTCACACACTGTGCTAGTGTGCTACTAGTTCAAGATCACGTTGTGGTTGTGGGAGACTCGTTCTCCCTGACAGGATAGAACGGGTGGTGACGTGACATCCAAAGGGTTTTTGTTGCTCCACTTTTGAATCCGTCCGAGAGACTTCAATTTCAGGCTTATCACTGGATCTTGACTGATTATCTCAAGATGTCGGAGACCATCTGAGCTGCCTAGAAGACTGTTGTCTGTTGCCGTGTAGCAGTCCGTCGACCGTCGTCGCTCCATCGAGCCTCGTAGCTGCGCTGTGACACCGACACTGTTCTTTGCCGAGCCAGGCCTTGTTTAGTTCCCAAAAAATTTTATCAAATTTTTCAGATTTCCCGTCACATCGAATCTTTAGACGTATGTATGAAGTATTAAATATATATAAAAATAAAAACTAATTGCACAGTTTGGTAGGAATTGATGAGACGAATCTTTTGAGCCTAGTTAGTCCATAATTGAACAATATTTGTCAAATACAAACGAAAGTGCTACTATTCCTATTTTGCAAAAAATTTTAGAAGTAAATAAGGCCCTAGTAGCTACTCCTTCCTAGTCTCTAGGAGTCACGCGTGAAGCATACTGTATGTGCTGAGGAAGCACAGCGAGGTGTAATAAGGCCTTGTTTAGTTCGCAAAAATTTTCAAGATTCCCTATCACATCGAATCTTTAGTCGTATGCATGGAACATTAAATATAGATGAAAATAAAAACTAATTGCACAGTTTACCTGTAATTTGTGAGATAAATTTTTTGAGCCTAGTTACTCTGTGATTGGACAATGTTTGTCAAATAAAAACAAAAATGCTACAATAGCTAAAACAAACTAAACCAGGCCTAACACTCCGGGCGCCAAAAGATGATGGCAACATAAACCGGGGTCGCAATCACGCGTTTGCAAATGACGTGACGCGACCCATCCCCATTCCCCCGTTCCTCTAGGAAACGAAGGGCGCGCGAGAGAGGTCGCTCGTACGGTTACGGGTGACTGGGGTAAAGGACACCCGTATCAGGCCACACGATCTACGCGGCAGGGACAGAGGATCGCTCCCCTGTCCGTTGCCGGTGGCGGTGGTGCGTTCCTACGCCTCTGCGGGCTCTGCGGCCACACATCTGGGCATATCGATCTGGCTGGCACCATGATCAGCAAGAGCAGCAGGCAACAGCTGCAAGATGGCCCCCCCTACCCATGCAAAGGAATTTCGGCGCCTTGTTGACCGTGTCTGAATCACGTCATTCTCATGTGTGGCTCACATGAAGCTGCCGGACGGACCGTGGGCGTTCCCAACTTTTGATCCATCCATCCATCCATGGCCTTGAACGCATGTCGACGATCGAGGTCCCCTGCTGGCCTGTACCTCACGCATCTGACGATTCCGCGCGTTTCCTGTGCGTGGGCTCCCCCGAACCCGTCGCGGGCCAAAGCAAGAAAACCCAAAGAGAACGCCGCGGTTATGGTTGTGGTGGTGGACTCGTGCCTGGTGGTGGGGCTTTGCCGATACATTGCATGTGGAGCAGGCGCACCCGACGGCCGGCGGTGTTGCGACAGGTGGAACCGATCCTCACCTCCGGTTAAAGCCCACTACGTACCCCCCGCTCGTGGCGTTGGTTTCATTCAACTACACGCGCTCCGCCGTGGGTCGTGCCGGGACTTGTTCCAGGGCTCCGCGACGACGCGGTGCACCGACCCAATGATCGCTAGAGCACGGAAGAACTGAGACCTAGTTAAAGCTACCCCCAACAACTACCCAAAGTGTATGGGCAAAAGCTAACGCGACAGGCCGGCCTCACGGGCTCACGGCTCGCGCGAGCGAGCGTGCCAGGACCGGGCGAGGGACGGTCGGACGGTCGGACGGACTCGCGAGCGTACTGCAGATGCCGGCGCTCCCGGCCGGGGCGGGAGGGAGAGCGCCCCGTCACATGGCAAAAGGCACCGCGCGTCCCATGGTGACTCATGGGCCTGCTTGTCCCGACGTGGAGAGGCCACCGGCCGCTCGCCGACGCCCGACGCGACGCGGGCACGAGCACAGCTAGCACAGGGCATATGCTTTTCGGCGTTCCTGCTGCTGGGAATATGGCCCCCCGGCTCGCCGCCCGGTCGCGCCACGCGGCCACGGCCTACGCGGCTCGTGCTCTAGTACGGGTTTTTTTTTTTTTTTTTGGGGCCTGCAGCTACTACCCAACATTCTATTCGTACTCCAGCTGTTGTCTGAACGCCGCGCACAGACAGGCCGGACAGATCTCTCGCCCAACGACCAAACGCTCATGCTTTTCTCCTGTTTCCAGACTGCTCAGCCAATGCAATAGGACGTACGGGTTGCTACACTGTAATACTCTAAGAGAAGTATAGTCACGTAACGTACGCGAGCTACAAGAGTTGCCGCATCAGATTTGTGATGGGTTGAAAGAGAGAAGATAAGAGAGGGAGCAAAACTGGCTGCGCACATATAGGGCAGTCTCAATGAAAAAAAGTAGAATGATTTCCTTTGTTCATTCATTAATTAGGATGCTATGTAAACAAAATGGTGATGCATCATTAGAATTAAGGAAGAGTACGAGAGGACAAAATTGTTTGTTATACGAGAACACAATGTCTATATGGGAACTAAGATTATAAATAGATGTGTGACGAATAGATGATGGGAGAGAAAAGATACATGATTGGACCAAAAAGAAAATACTTTGAAAATTACTATTCATTAAAAATATAGTTTCTAAATGTAATGTCTACCTGACTTAGCAAGTGTTGTACAAACTATCTAATAGTTTCTAGGTTGAGAATACCCTATAGAAAGTAAGTGACCTCCAAGAGCATTTTTGTAAGAAAGTAAGTGGGCTACATGTTAATACCGAAGAACATTTTTGTCAGAGAGTGGGTGGGCTACATGTCAATAGTCTAGATATTTCGTATCTTAGATATTTTCATCCATGATTCTAAGCATATTGATAAGTCAGAGCTAGAAAGGCACAGATTTCTAAGCATAAAAAATAAACAGAGCAGAGTCGAAAATGATGGCACATCATTTTATAGCATCTTCCATTCTTTCTATTCTTTACTCTCTTTTAGAGGAAAAAAAGCATGCTCTCAATTCCACTTTCAATCTCTCTGTTCGCTATATATCTGCAATACAAATTACATACTATATGCATATTCATCCCTATAAACATATGTTCAAGCTATCCTTTCGAGCACCTATAATTCACTCGAGATTTAGCCCCTCTGACTAATTTTATTATATCCTAATTCCAGTGCGCATCATGTCGCTCACTTTGCGAAAATATCTCTACTATTACAGGTTCGACCAATCATTTAATCTGTTGCATATTTTAAGCTGCATCTTGATATCCACACACTTTTTTTTCTATATATACCTGTCTATTACAAGTGGAGTACATGCACTCATCAACTATCAAGATGGCATGGACAGATGAGCTAGAGTTGACAAATAATTACCAATACTTTCTATGGGGTTCCCCTTTTTTTTTCTACCCAGCTAACGCAAGAAACTAGGTAAGCAACAGCGACCGGAAGCCACTAAAAAAATAAGATCAATCCGTGCATATGCAGTTCGAGTCCAACGTCCGTACGGTGTTGAACGCGGCCTTTCTTATATTGCCAAAATGCCTGAACCACAACAACCCATCACCGACGGTTCTAACCCCATTGGTGTCGTCTGAGTTGGGCGATGCGACAGGAGCAAGCTACTCCCCCTTGCGAACCCGGCAAGCCACCAAGCCGGTGATTGTTAATCTTGTTCAGGTCTAAATAACAATATCTATCTCCATAGGCATGCATCAAGACGGTGATCTGATCTAAGCTTCTTCTGCCTATCGATAATAATGGCCACAGTAGTAACTGTCAGCAGAAAATAGACCGGCAGAAAAAAAGCTCAGAAACGGAGGATTTGCTGTTTGAGGAAGAAGAAGAGAACAGACAGAGCTGGAGGAGGAGCAACAACAGGTTGATGGCGGCATGGACAGACAGAATCGGAAGCCGTCGTGTCGCTCGATGCAGGCCTCACTGGCTAGCTGGTAATATTCCCTGATGATAGATAAAGCTAAAGCTTGTACTGATGGGTTTGTTTAAGCAACCCTATGCTTTCTTTTGATTACTCCCGTTTAGGTACGAACAAAAAGGGCAAAAAGAAGAAAGCAAACTGAACTAGTACCGCTGCTGCTGCTACCACCACGCACGCATCATGATTATCCATGAACATGTGTGGTTGGCATCAAGACCATAGCAGCAGAGAGTCGATCGGCAGCCAGCAGAGACCCCCACTCAGCAAGCAATTCGATTTGGTTTCGATTCGGTAGTAGTAGGGAATTCAAACTCAAACGTATAGCCAACCATTGGATCAAAAAGCAGGAAGGAGGTTTATTAAAAAAAAAAAAAGCAGGAAGGAGGGAGGGAGCAAGCAGGGGAGGGAGGAGGATAGATGCGAGTGGTTTGTTGTACGTACCAGCACGGTGATCCCACGGAACACGTCGAGCGAGACGAGGCGCTGCGGCCGAGTCGACGCCGGCGCCGGAGGAGAGGGCGTGGACGACCCGCGGCGGCGCTTGGGGTAGTCGTCGCCGCATGGCGCGGTGGTGCCGCCGGCCTCCAGATCCACGGCGATGGCGGCAGCAGGCGCGTCGTCGCTGCGGACGAGCTCGTAGCCCCCCATCGCCTCGGTTCCGTGCCGCTGCCCGCCGCACGACTCCGGCGACGCCCCTGCATTGGCCGCAGCAGCGCCCATGAGCCGCGAGGGAAGACGAAGAAAGAACCAAGCCTCCCCCCGGCCGCGCGCGGTAACACACGCAGCAGCAGCAGCTACAACAAGTGCGTGACGAGATGCGATGCGGCACGGAAGGCGCCCGCTCACCTGGCAACTTGCGCCAACCACTTGCCGGCCTCGGCTAGTGCCTCTGCCTGCCTGCCTGGCCTTGCCTAGTGTTCTTGGTTCGCCCTTCACTTCGTTCGCCGCAGCGATCCGCCGTGGACGCCGCTGGCTGCTCTGCACCTGATCGCCGCAGCTTTGGTTGCAGCAGGGTCGATCGCCGCGAGATTGGCGAACGGGGATATGTGCGTGCGATACATATATATATATATATCTATACACGGGAAAAAAGCACCGGGGGCGTGCGTGCGTGCGTGCGTGCGTGCTCCGGACTTGGTCCCTTGTTCGACTCCGTATCCGGGCTTCCTCGTGACGGTTCTTGTGTGTGTGTGTGTGCCGTCTCGTGGTGGCTACAATTGCGCACACGGCAGGTACACACACGTCGCGCAGTCTGGGTCCTTCGATCACGTGACAAACGGCCTCCTCTTCTTTCGGTTTCGGCCGATCGATCGATCTCTCTCGGTCTCGGGCCGTTGGATTGGAACGTTTCCGCGCTTTTCGTGGTGCATGTCGACGGTGGTGGTGTAGTTAAGGACTGTTCAAGATGTCACTGAAACGGGTAGAAAGAGACGGTGCCAGCGTGCGTTGTGCCGAGGCCAGACTGCGCCGGGAGTCCCATCGTGCTCCCGATCCCACGTCAACATATACCGATTCCGTGTCAGCGTGCGACAAGTGCTAGCAGTTCATCTCGTGCTGCCAACTGCTTCGCTATGGATCGATCAGCCTACCGGTACACCACGAATCGGAAATGGCGCGGGCCTCGACTCTCGACCAGTCGAATCCAGACGAAATGCACAGTTGGGGATCCAATGTCTTGATTATCATTCATCACTGGCAAGGCATATGGGATCGGAATGGGAGGCAGGAATCCACGACGGCACGTTCGCCAGTTGATGATGTCTCTATCTATATAAGCTGAGCCGCTGATGAGGCTGTGTGGGGGCATGAAAAGGACACATGGAGGCCTGTTACATCTGAGATAAGTTTAAAGCCTGCCTAATGTGGGGGCCTCATATGAATTGGGTCCAATGTCTAGTTTTGTGCTCAACGTTAGAAGGCCTGTGGGGTTTCGCACCTGGGCCCAACAGCAGCGGACTTGTGGGCTTCAAACCAAGTTGCACTTCACCTGCAGCCTGGAGACCTAACCCATCAACCTCTCCTCGGTTTTTTATATATATTTTTAATCTTTTTATTTAATATTTTAATAATAACTGTGTAACCCTTTTTGGTGTCACGGAAATTATATGTTTCTCTTAATCGTGTTGTTGGTCGTGCTCTAGGGCTTGTCTCCTCATAAAAAATCATATTTCTCTTATTAAAATGTGTCAAATGAACATTATTTTTATAAAAAAAAAGTTGTAGCTATTGATGAGACCTACAAGATTTTGTTTTGAAGTTTTCATCTGAGATCATTAACATGCTCAAGAAAAAAATACAAATATTATGGGGCATATTAATCACATACCAAAACTTATCTTTTCAGTAAAAATCATCTCTTTCCACATAATGTTGCATAATAAAAAGAATAAGAGCTAAGTGCAACTCCGTCAGATTAAGGAAAACAATCTCCTTTCCCTAATAACTATCATATATGGGAATAAGGTAAAAAAAAATCTACTCCAGTCGATCCCTTTCTAAGGCCCTTTGCTATATTTTTCTCAATCCCTCAAATAGAGGTGAGTAAAAGCCATTTTTCTCGATCAACTTTTCGCCCCTTCCTCAATCTGGTGGAGCACAATTTCTCTATATTTTTTTGAGTTTTGGAACATTGCCCAGTCTTAACATTAAGCAAAGACAAAAACATTTAGTTACAACTTTTAGGTGGGTTTCACCCATTCATCACCCTCAGAAAAAATGACAAAACATTGCAACTCCAAACTCTCCTTAAACTTCTCCTGCCCCTCAACACACCTTGGTAACCTGAGAACTCTTCCAGACTTAACAGACTAAACCATCACCTCTTTGGAACATCACTTTCTGCCCACAGGATTTCCACAATCTCCCTATACTCAAAAAGTGTATTTCTTAATCCCTACGTATACTCTATAATCAGATCCTCAATCTGGTGATGCTCTAATGGGCGACCCTCTCCACAACCTCGCACTTTGAAACATGGTCACTAAAAACCTTTTTTCATCTTTTTTTCTTCTGAAAATGAATCATCAAGGTGTGCTATGAGCAACTGAATCCCAAAAGTCTAGTGTAGAACAAGCACATGCCTAACGCATGCACGTCGGTACATCTGTGTCAATGACTTTTACCCCATGGCCACTAAGGCCCTGTTTAGTTCACCCTAAAAACCAAAAAGTTTTCAAGATTCTCCGTCACATCGAATCTTGTAGCACATGCATGAAACATTAAATATAAACGAAAACAAAAATTAATTACACAGTTTAGCTGTAAATCACGAGACGAATCTTTTGATCATAGTTAGTTCATGATTGAATAATATTTGTCACAAACAAACGAAAGTGCTACAGTACCGAAAACTTTTCACTTTTCGGAACTAAACAAGACCTAAGGTTGTTCCCAGCACTCCACTCTAGGTGTCGGCTTCATCTTGCCACATAGGTAGGTTGCTATCACGGAGGAGAGAGTAAAAAATGGCTTGCAGAACAATCTTGCAGAGGTACCGGTGGCCAAGAGCGAAGACAAGAGAGCATAAGGCCCAGTTTAGTTCCTTCCCGATTTTTTTTTCGATACTGTAGCATTTTCGTTTGTTTATGGTAATTTTTGTCCAATCATAGACTAACTAGACTTAAAAGATTTGTCTCGTAAATTTCGACCAAACTGTGTAATTAGTTTTTATTTTAGTTTATATTTAATACTCCATGTATGCGTTTAAAGATTCGATGTGACAGACATTTTGAAAAGTTTTTGGATTTTGGGTGGAAGTAAACAAGGCCTAATAACCAATGACAAAAAACATAGGACCCATCTGAGGTAGTCATGTCATATCAGTCTGGGTGTTCGGTTCTTCAGTTCGGTTCAGATCTTCGGTTTTTTACACAAAATCGGTTCTCTACAAATAGGAACCGATCGGTTCTTCGCAAATCTTGGAACCGAACAAAATCGGTTTCGGCTAGTTCGTTTCGGTTCCGGTCGAACTAACCGAAAATTTACACAAGCATAAAAAAGAATAGAAAATAGGAAAAAAAATTAAAAAGAAAGATGTCTTTATCTAAAAAAATGAAGATGTGAGGCCATGAGTGGGTGTCATTCACCTTTTATATCTAGGGCTAAGGTGGTATTAGGCTTATGTTGTAAGGTTTATTGGGCTTGTTTTGTGAATTTTGATTCTTTCGGTTCTTTTTGTTAATCGAGCCTGGGAACCGAAATTTGATCGGTTAGTTCGGTTTCTGAGAACTGAGAACCGAACAGCTAACCTTATTAATTTTTGGTTTATTTCAGTTTTGGTTCCGGTTATTTCGGTTTCGGTTTCGGTTCTCGATTATTTTTGCCAAGGCTAAATGTCATGTGCTGCAACGAGGGATATTACTTCATTCTTGGGCCTTGTTTAGTTCACCCCAAAAACCAAAATTTTTTCAAGATTTTTCGTCACATCGAATCTTGTGGCACATGTATGGAGCATTAAATATAGATAAAACAAAAACTAATTGTACAGTTTACCTGTAATTTGTGAGATGAATCTTTTAAGTCTAGTTACTTCATAATTGAACAATGTTTGCTTGCATGTCATACTCTCTTTTCTGAAACCACTATTTGCTAGTGGTTAGAGCAAGACCAATGTGGCTTCGAAAAGTTGGTGGTTTGAGCCTTAAATCTGATAACCATGTAGATTCGTAGACTTAAGCCTACAACACGGCAATATATTTCTTTTTAGTTCGTGAAAAGAAAATTTTTAGATGTTACATTAGATATTGTCGGCACACATTTAAAATATTAAATGTAGATTAATAAAAAAACAAATTATATAACTCACATGAAAACTGCAAAATGAATTTATTAAGCCTAATTAATCTGTCATCAGCACGTGATGGTTACTGTAGCAATTTATGGCTAATCATAGACTAATTAGGCTTAAAAATTTCGTCTCGCGATTTATAACCAAGCTATGCAATTAGTTTTTTTATCTATATTTAATGTTCTATACATGTGCCATAAGATTCGGGGAGATACGTACAAAATTTTTGAGTGAGAAACTAAGCATCTTTCTCTCTTATTTTCTCCTCCATCTACCATCCGAGCCTACATGGATTGATGGGGCTAACATCCAGGGTCAAGATGTCAACGGGGAATTCTCCGTTGCGGAGTGCTTCTCCATCCTCATCCCTGTGGGAAAGAAACTTCCCCCATCCTCGTCCCCGCCAAATGTCATTGGGGTGATTTTCTTCCCATCCCCGTCCCCCGTGTGGGGAATAATCTCCGTGAGGTTTCATGTACCCGCGTTAGTTCATATCAATTTATATGATGTCAGCTATTCATATATTCATGAATTCATATTAATGGTATACAAACAAATTCCTTCTATAAAGATTCACATTTGAGACTGAGAAAAATGAATGATTAGGGTTTCAACTTTGCTTATATATCACAATTATTGAATCTTGCAAGTATATGAGCCTTTAGAGTCGGATTCCCGGGGGGAATAGGGACGGGGGCATGCATACCATCCCCAGCCCGTGAACCCCATCCATTTAATTTTCTATGGAGGCAAAATCTGTACCATCTCCGTCGTGAATTGCCCGCGAGGAACCATGAAACGGGGCGTGGTTGACATCTCTAATCTAGGGTGGAGCGTCGGGTCTGCTCTACCTTTAACCCGGTAGACCGTTTCACGTGCATGAAACATTACATGTTAGGCCTTCTTTAGTTCGCAAAATTTTTTGTTTTTAGCTACTGTAGCATTTCGTTTTTATTTGACAAACATTGTCCAATCACGGAGTAACTAGGCTCAAAAGATTCATCTCACAAATTACAGGTAAACTGTGCAGTTAGTTTTTATTTTCGTCTATCTTTAATGCTCCATGTATGCGACCAAATATTCGATGTGACGGGAACTCTTGAAAATTTTTGGAAGGCCTTAGAGCATCTCCACAGGCCCTAAATGAGGCCCCTACATTTCTATTTAGGAGGTGGCCTGCAAAATTTGTGAGCCCAAATCAAAACCCAACTCCAAAAAAATCTCTCGTCCTTTTCCACCAGACACCGACGACCGCAAGGACGCAAGCGACGCGTGCGCTCCGTCCGGGTGGCCGACGCCGGCGCCGACGCAGCGTTCTCGGGCCCACCGGACACGCCGCCGGACGCGCGATGCTGTTCATCAAGGAGGACCTCAAGACCAACGACACGCAGACGCACGTCCAGGTCCTCGCCGGCATCCTCAACGTCTGCGCCCTTGTCGGCTCCCTCACGGCCGGCCGCGTCTCCAACTGGATCGGCCGCCGACGCACCATCTCTCTGGCGGCCTTCATCTTCCTCGCGGGGTCAGTCCTGATGGGCCTCTCGCCTAACTTCGGCACGCTCCTGGCACGACGCTGCATGGCCGGCGTCGGCGTCGCATACTGAAGGGTCGAGATGGCTGACTAGAGGGGGGGTGAATAGTCCTTTCTAAAAAATTATTACGCCGACTAACCGAAACAAATGCGGAATTTAAACTATCGGTCTAGCCAAGACTACACCCCTCTATCTAAGTTCTCTAGCACCTTGAAAAGATCCTAAACAAGCAAGCAAGGTGCTACCTTAGCAAGAGCTCACCTAACCAATTCTAGGAGCAAGGTCACACAAACCTATGCAACTAGTACTTTGCAAACCGGGGGAGCTCCTACACAAACTAGTGAGGCAAAGCGCACAAAGCCTAAGCTCACTAGCAAGCTCAATAACAAGGCAACTAATGCCAAATTAGAGAGCGCAACTAACTTAGCTACACAAACTAAGCAATGTGACTAACAAGGTTACACAAACCAAATTAGTCACGCAAGGGAACTACTTCTAGCTACACAAGCAAGAAGGAAACTAGCAAGCTACACAAGCTAACTAATTACAAGAGCAACTACACAAGCACAAATGTATGAATGTAAAAACAAGCTTGTGTTAGGGACTTTGCAAACCAACGGGAAGAACAATGTTGACATGATGATTTTCTCCCAAGGTTCACTTGGTTGCCACCAAGCTACGTCCCCGTTGAGACAAGCTCCAAGGTTGCCGCCGGTCCTCTTGCTAGTGGTGACCCACAAGTCACACTCTCCCACGCGGAGTGCTTACCACAAGCTCTAGCACTTGACCCAGCCGGACCACTTGTCGCTCTTCACGTCTCGCTCAACTAGAGTTGCTCTTCGCGATCCCCGCGGGGTGAGCACCGTACCCCTCACAATCTCTTCTCCGGAGCACCGCACAATCTCCTTGCGTGCTTCGACGGAGTCACAAGCCACCAAGCCGTCTAGGAGGTGGCAACCTCCAAGAGTAACAAACACCACCGGCTTGCAACACGAACACCTAGTGCCACTTCAAGATGGCAACGGGTACGTACCCGACGGGTATTGCCATCCCATACCCGCACCCGTTAAGGAAAAGTTTACCCGCTCCAGCACCCGTAACACGCATGCGGGTACAAAACTTTGCCCATACCCGTACCCGCGCGGGTAATCATACCCGACGGGTAACCCACACCCGACAGTACACCAGAGCTCAGACATCAAACTAGAAAAATCCAACAGGATAAACCAAAATGTTTTGTTACTAGCGTGTGTGAAATTTGATGGAAGCAAAGTGTTCAATTCAACCACCAACAGTCAAACCAATAAATAAATAAATTTATGCACCAACAAATATCTTTCAAGGATAAATACTCCAATCAGATAGCATGTGCTATTTATATCATCTTTGCTTTACAACGCCATGCGAGTACTAGAAAGGACTAGCATCAACTGGAAGGCAACGCAAACAACAAAAGTGCAGTCGCTGGCTCAGGCATTTAGCCTTGTTCTAGACCTCCAGATTCCAAAATCCAGATCTAGTCACAAGACAACATTATTTCACAAGTCAGACTAGATACTAGAGGCGGCAGGAGGCATGCAAGTGATGACTCGCAAACTCCAACTAGGTGAATGTGTGGTGCGCGTATGGTGTGCCGGCGGCGAACAGGCGGAGGCACATGCAGTGCAGCGGCGGCCAACAACAGGAAGACGGAAGGGGAGAGCTGGAGAGGAATAGATTGAGGTAGGGTTAGATCAACTTTGAGTATATATATGTTTCTTAGTTGGGCTGGGCCACAACTTTCTTTGAGCTATCTTGGGCTGAATTGATAAGACTAATATATATAGCGGGTATAAATTACCCACGGATATACGGGTATGGGTAATATGAACCCACACCCGCACCCGCTCTACCCGCTGGGTAGAGAATTTTGCCCACTAACGTACCCACGGGTGAAGAAGTCTTCCCATACCCGTCTTACTATCGGGTAAAACCCATCGGGTACTCGGGTTTCAGGTACCCATTGCCATCTTTAGTGCCACTCGATGCAATCTCTCAATGCAACGCACTAGAATCACTCACTCGCTATTGATTCGCACTCTTGCAAGCACAAGTGAGTTAGAGGCTTTCCTAGCACTCCCCAAGCATGGACACTAAGTCCCAAGGGTGCTCAGCACCAGCCAAGGCTGGCCACCACTTCTATTTATAGCCCCAAGGGCTAAACTAGCCGTTGGCTCTTCACTGGGCAAAATACGTGGGCACCGGACGCTCACAGGGAGCCACCGGACGCTCCACACCTAGCATCCGGTGCTCAGCTGACCGCCACGTGTCACTAGCCGTTTGAACTCGACCGTTGCCGCCAACAGCTACTGCGCACGCGCGCCTGCGCAGCACCACCGGACGCTCTGCAAGTCCACACCGGACGGTCCGGTGCTCACCGGACTCGTGCGCAGAGAGGGTGTCAAACTCGCGACCTCACCGGACGCTGGGCACCGGACGATCCGGTGCTCACCGGACTCGTGCGCAGAGAGGGTTGCAAAAACCCCTCACACCGGACGCTTACCATCGGACGCTCTCAGAGTGCGTCCGGTGCTTAACCCTAGCAGGGTCAAGCACACCGGACGCTGAGGCCAGCGTCCGGTGCCTCCGCACTCAGCGTCCGGTGAGTGTTTCTTAGAGAGAAAACACTCCCGCGACTTCTCCAAAATTCCCACCGGCGCAATAGAAAATATACACTTAATTTTCTCAAAAGCGTCGAATCCCGCCTCGCAAGCTCGGCGGGAGGGAGAGAGGAACCCACACGCCTCTCAACCCTAGGAACTCCACCTCCTTTGAAAATGTGCCAACACCACCAAGTGTGAACCACCAAGTGCACGTGTGTTAGCATTTTCACAAACAATTTCCCAAAGGAGTTAGCCTCTCAAACTTGCCACGCCACTCGATCCTAACACGTATGCAAAGTTAGATCGCTCAAGTGGCATTAGATGACCGATATGCAAACAAGTTTGCCCCTCTTGATAGTACGGCCATCTATCCTAAATCCGGTCATAAACTTCTCTACACACCTATGACCGGTGAAATGGAAATGCCCTAGGTTATACCTTTGCCTTGCGCTTTCCATTCCATCTCCTCTAAGGTTGATGCAACACATGCACCAACCAATCACCAAATGATATGATCCACTTCATATCATCACGTGACCGTATTGGTTCATCGATCTTGACCTCACTTGCTCTTCACCGTTGCCTCGGTCCATCGGCGCCAAGTCTTGCTCATGCTTCACCGTCACACGCGGTCCCTCGCTTCAAAGCCTCCGACTTGCCCTTCACTCTTGCAACCGGTCCATTAAGCCAAGCCTCATCTTGATCTTCTCCACCTTGGTCACATGACTCCATGTCATGTCTCATATGCAATGAGCTCCTCCATCATCACATAATCACCTGTGGACTAATCTTCTGTGTATCTCACATAAACATTATTAGTCCACCTAAGTTGTCACTCAATTACCAAAACCAAACAAGGACCTTTCACATACGCGCTCATGATCGCGTCCGTCTTCGCGGCTGAGATTCGTCAGCGCAGATCCGCGGCTCCGTCACCTCCCTCCCCGAGATCTGCATTAGCTTCGGTATCCTGATTGGGTACGTGGCCAACTACCTGCTAGGCAAGCTGCCGCTGGTCTATGGCCGGCGCGCCATGCTGGGGCTCGCCGCGCTGCCGAGCGCCGTGCTCTCCGTCAGCTTGCTCGCGATGCTGGAGTCGCCCCGGTGGCTCGTCATGCAGGGCCGCGTGGTGGTGTGGAAAAAGGCGCCTTCCTTGTGGCCGCAGGCGCGAGCGGAGGGAGCGAGTCAGGCGAGCTCGGAGGAGGGAGCCCGCGAGGCCGGCCAGCTCGCTGGCGGGGCGACGCGTGTGGACGGGAGAGAGAGAGAGGAGGAGGATAGGGGGATGCTAGATCTGGGGACTTGAAACTATAATTTGAGAAGACATGAAAAATAGAGGTCCAAATAGGAGGTGAGTTGGAGTGGATTTTTTTAGACCAAGTCCCTAGATTTAGATTAGAGACCTGTTTAGGAGGTCAGGAGGTGGGTTGGAATTGCTCTTGTATGCCAACGAATCAACCATACACAACGGTCTCATTTTCCCGCGCGGCCGCGTCACACAACCGCATCCGCGCTGCCGAGAAGACGCCAGACAGCACAGTGGCTTCCCCCGGTCCGCCGCCGCCGGCGACGTCTGGGCTCCGGGGAGGTCCGCTCCGCCACAACAACGAGAGACCGCATCGCGCAACGGGGGCCGACTCGAGATGGTCGGACACGAAACTTGAAACAGATGCCCCCGCTGGAATACCGGGCGAAACCTCCCCGCGCGCGCCGCATTGCACGGCCGCCCCCGGCCTGCGCGACGCAGCCACACACGCAGACCCCCATCCCATTCGGATAGGCCCCGCACCGCACCGGGCAGGCGCGCTCCCGCCCGCCCGCCCGCCCCGAGCCCGACCGGCGAAGAACACCCCGCGCGGTGGCGTGCGGTCGGAGCGGCGGAATCGAAGCCACCCCTCTGAAAAACATCCCTTTCTTCGCCTCTCGCACCGCATCGCGTCTCCGATCATCGCCCCCCGCGCCGGTTACCCCATCTTCCTTGCGTGCCGCTGCCGCCTCCACTTCCTCAGTTCCTCCCTCCCACTCACTCGATTCCCGATCCCAAACAGTGGCGCACGGGCACGGCGCGAGCGCAGCTAACCGATGCCCACTTTTTCTATTCGATTGCGTGCCGCTTTACAGCCATGCCTTGCAGCAGGTAGGAGAAGCCTATAATAGTTGAAAGAAGCATCCAATCATCCACCGAACTGATCGAAGGGGGAGAAGAAAAAAAAGGGGGACAATCGGACGATGGAGGCGTGCTGCTGCTCGTCCTCGTCGGCGCCGTCGGCGTCCATCCTCGCCGCCGCGCCGGACGCGGCGGCCCTCCGCCGCCGCCGCATCTCCGCGGGGGCGGGCGGTGGGTGGACGCCGGCGCCGGCGCGCCCGCTCCGCGCGTCCGCTGCGATGCTGGCCACCACCGCGGTCCCGCGGCGAAGGCGCGGGCCGGGCGTCGTCAGGGCGGTGTTCGAGCGGTTCACAGAGCGGGCGGTGAAGGCGGTGGTGTTCTCGCAGCGGGAGG
The DNA here is from genome assembly GCF_000003195.3 of Sorghum bicolor. Lineage (NCBI taxonomy): Eukaryota > Viridiplantae > Streptophyta > Magnoliopsida > Poales > Poaceae > Sorghum > Sorghum bicolor. The sequence goes on from NC_012875.2 coordinate 42,498,647, forward strand.
CGCGCGGGATGGGGGACGAGACCGTCGCGCCGCACCACCTGCTGCTGGGCCTCGTCGCCGAGGACCGCACCCTCGTGGGGTTCCTCGGCTCCGGCCTCCGCGTCGACCGCGCGCGAGAGGCGTGCCGCGACGCCCTGGGTAAGCCCGGGCCCGCGCAGGCGGCCACCGGGATGGCCACGGACGTGCCATTCTCGTCCGCCAGCAAGCGCGTCTTCGAGGCTGCCGTCGAGTTCTCTAGGAATATGGGTTGCAACTTCATCTCGCCGGAGCACATTGCTCTTGGCCTCTTCGACCTGGACGATCCCACCACCAACAGAATCCTCAAGAGGTTGGTGGTGATCTATTGATCTTGTGTTCCATACTCCTATCCATTAAGAAACTCTGCTATTTTCCATGGTTTTTGGTCAAATGGTATATGTATCATAATAATATGGCTAATTAGCAACAAGACACCGACCTTTTCAGTGCCTAATAACTTAATAAGTAAGCAAACAACCTCCTTTGGAGTGTGACAACAAATGCATTTAGTTACTTACAACTAGAGCAATCAGGTAATAACCTCTACAGACAACAAGCGACATAGCAAATTCAGCAGTCTGGCAGGTCTAAATGTAACAGCTACCAACCAGTAGCAGCGGCAAAATGCAGTTGATGATCAGACTTTCGAAAGAAACTTGTGTTCATTGTAGAGAAAAGTAGACAAAAATTCCCCGTTTTGCTTTTCATTATTACTGTGATTTACTGCTCCACTGCATCCGTTGTAGCTTAGGAGCAGATCCAAGTCAGCTAGCAAAGCAAGCACTTAACCGAGTCCAAGGAGAGCTTGCCAAAGATGGCAGGGAGCCTGTGGGATTATCTTCTTTCAAAGTACGTGAGAAGTCTGCCGCAGGAGCTGGCAAGTCTGCAATTGTCAAATATTCAAATAAAAAGAAAGGTCACAGGTTGAGCTGCTTTATTGGAGTTTATTCCACTATTCTTGAGGATAGAGCTCATTGTATGAATCGACTTGTTTTACTTGTCATTTCAGAGAAGAGTGCACTAGCTCAATTTTGTGTGGATTTGACCATGCGAGCAAGTGGAGGATTAATTGATCCTGTTATTGGTCGCAAGGAGGAGATCGGAAGAGTAGTTCAGATTATATGCCGGCGAACAAAGAACAATCCAATTCTGTTGGGTGAAGCAGGTGTTGGTAAAACAGCTATTGCTGAGGGCTTGGCTCTTAAAATTGCTGATGGAGATGTTCCTATTTTCCTTGTGGTAAGATCCAGTGATGGATAACCAGAATCCCAGTCATGTTGTGAAGTATTGAGCAACAACTGCGGTTAGTTGTCACTACTCACCTACATTATTTTACAGGGAAAACGTATATTATCATTGGATGTTGCTCTACTTATGGCTGGTGCCAAAGAAAGGGGTGAACTGGAAGCCAGGATTACTAGTTTACTTCGTGAAGTGCGCAAAGCAGGTCTTCTGGCTTTTCAATATAAATCACTGGATGTTGAATTTTTTTTCTTGATATACAATCTGTAATTTGCTCCCGAATTTCATGTAGGTGATGTTATGCTATTCATCGATGAGGTCCATACTCTTATTGGATCTGGAATTGCTGGAAGAGGAAGTAAAGGAGCTGGCCTTGATATTGCCAATTTGCTGAAGCCTGCACTCGCTAGAGGTGAATTGCAGGTATTGACTTCACAATATCCAGCTTACTCTATGTTTCCCTTCATGCTTTGCACTTAATGCACGATACTTCCCATATTGACAATATTGATTCATGCGCTGCATCATTTTACTTGGTGTCTAGATGTGTGGGTTGTTATATTGCCCTGATTTTTACCTAAACAATATGTTATATGATTTTGTTAGCTGCATTCTCCAAACAGACTGTATCATTCACTATTTGTACATTAGAGGATTTCCCTAGAATCATGTATTTTCTGTACTAGTGACCTATTAATTGCATAGCTTATTGGCAATGAAGCTTTACTTTTTTGAGAGAGAGAATTTCAATGAGGAATTGTGAAGGACAGTTTGTGGTTAGAATAGTGGTTCTTGTATTTAGGGTACACATTCGGTTAGACTGAACCGACCAATTCAGTTCTTTGCTTTTCCTGAAATATCATGACCTAGAAAATCGCTCTTGGTTAACGAACTACCCAAACCATTGTCAACTCAGGTTCCCACAGGCAACAAAAAAGAAAGAAAGCAAGAAAAAATCACATGCGCGCTGGCTAGCACAACTTGCTGGGCCGCTCCACCTGCCACTTGACTGCTGGCTGCCTGGGAGCCACCAGGACCCATTCACTGCCCGACCGTTGCGCTGCCTGCAGGATCTGCTCCACTGCTGCTGGCGGCTGGAGAGCAAACGGGGGCAGGATCCACTGCTGGCTCTTGATAGTTCGTGGCCACGCACCCACACAGATCCAAGCGGAGAGGGAGGATGCAAGGGTTGGAGAGCCGGACTGCCGGAGGGCGCGTGGCTGCACAGGGTAGAGAATAGAGGCTCTCTGTTGTTCGGCATTGGGACCAGGCAAGGTGGGTGCGGCACTTGCTGCCTGGGGGCTGGGGAAATGGGGATAGGGTGGGGATGTGGGAAGTTCTAGGGTTAGTATTGGGCTGGTTTCCTTACTGTGCTGATTTACTTATTGGGCCTCATTTGCTTTTTTTATTTTTGGCAAATCGGTTACCAGAGGCTATGAACCGAATTACCTGGACAAAGTTCGGTTACCTGAAACTCAAAACCTAATTAGGGGCCAAAAATTTCGATTTCAGTCCTGGTAATTTGGTTCAATCTTTGGTCATTGGTTAATTATGCCCACCACTATTGTATTGCTCTTGTTATATTGTTTAGTGTTTGCTTTGTCACTTGAGTGAGATTCGATCTTTATGAAAGCCACATCTGCTTGAGGTAAAACAGGTTTTCCAATCTGTGATAGAATATTAAGTGTTTCATGAGCCACCCAGCTGCCTGAGATTTGTTTTTCTTTCCCCATGGTTATTCTTGTCTTTGGTCACAGTGCATTGCGTCGACAACTCTCGATGAACACCGTTTGCATTTTGAGAAGGATAAGGCTTTGGCCCGCAGATTCCAGCCAGTATTTGTCAATGAGCCTAGCCAGGTAGCTCAAATTTCTCTTCCAAAAGCCACTTGTTAGGGTTCGTGTCAATTTTCTGATATTAATTTTTTACATACTTCTACAGGAGGACGCTGTCAAGATATTGCTTGGTCTGCGTGAGAAATATGAGGCTTACCACAAATGCAAATACACTTTAGAAGGGATCAATGCAGCAGTTTACTTGTCAGCAAGATACATCCCTGACAGACATCTTCCTGATAAGGCTATTGATCTGATTGATGAAGCTGGCAGTAGAGCTCGGATGGAATCATTTAAAAGGAAGAAGGAAGAACAATGCTCTATTCTCTCCAAGTCACCAGATCAATACTGGCAAGAGATTAGAGCTGTTCAGAGTATGCATGAAGTGGTAATACAATGTTCATGGTAGAGCAGTTGCAACTTCCAAGTGTTTCATATACTGGTGGATGTTTATATTTCACTGTACATTGCATTTCAGGCACTGACTAACAGGTTGAAGTATTCTCTAGATGAGAATGAGAAAGAGGATGGTGTTAGTATTGAAGTCATAGGTGAAAACAAGATTGCTTCGCCATCGATGCCTCCAACTTCAGTTGATGAGTAGGTTCCCTCATGTAGTCAGTCATGCCTACAGATTAGGCTTCACACCCTGCCGAACCATATAACTTATGGTCACTCTTAACATGCAGACCTATTCTGGTTGATTCAGAAGAAATTGCAAGAGTCACATCATTGTGGTCAGGGATACCAGTCCAGAAGTTGACTGCAGATGATACAAAGATTCTAGTTGGACTAGACGATGAGCTTAGAAAGCGTGTCATAGGTCAAGACGATGCTGTTGTGGCCATATCTAGAGCTGTGAAGAGATCACGTGTTGGCCTGAATGATCCTGACAGACCTATTGCAACACTACTTTTCTGTGGTCCAACTGGAGTTGGAAAAACTGAACTCACAAAAGCACTAGCAGCGAGTTATTTTGGATCTGTGGGTTATGCCTTCCTTCTCACACCATTCTCTTGTTATTTATATATATGTATTACATGTTGCATGGATCATGTTTTGAAAAAGATATTTCTTCCATTTACAGGAAGCAGCTATGGTTAGGTTAGATATGAGCGAATATATGGAGAGGCATACTGTCAGCAAGCTGATAGGCTCTCCTCCTGGGTACATGGGATTCGGTGAAGGTGGAACTTTGACTGAAGCAGTCCGAAGAAAACCATTCACTGTAGTCTTGCTTGATGAAATAGAGAAAGCTCATCCAGATATTTTCAACATTCTTCTCCAAGTATTTGAAGATGGACACCTGACGGACTCACAAGTACTTGTTCCTGACATCCGCCATTATATTTTTTGTGCAAGTCTTTTCAGATCTTAGGGGGCTATACTAGCCAAATCATGCACCTAGAAGGTTATACTAACAGCTCACTAAGATGATTGCTATACTTGTACTGTTTTCTACCTTGCTAATGCCTTTGGTGAAATGAATTTGCCGACTCTAAAAATAGAAATAGATGTGTCTAAGTTATTTAATACTAGCAACTTGTTTCGCATGGGTCTTATCCTCTCTGTGGTCCGATAGCGATGTGCGTCATTGAACTTTTGCATTAACTACAGGGGCGCAGAGTTTCCTTCAAGAATACGCTGATTGTCATGACATCAAATGTTGGTTCTACATCAATCTCAAGTGGAAGGAGGAGTATAGGTTTCTCGACACAAAAGGATACAGAGGAAACCACCTATGCTGTGATGAAGTCCCTTGTGATGGAAGAGCTGAAGGCATTTTTCCGGCCTGAATTGCTCAATAGATTGGATGAAGTGGTTGTATTCCGTCCTCTTGAAAAGACTCAGGTCTGTGGTTACACTTACTGTTTTGTTGATATTATGTGGATTTGAATATCATATCACTCATTCATGGAAGGTAGGAACAAAAAATGTTAGCTTAATACAATACACTTGCACCTAGAATAAATGTGCATCAATTTTTTTTCCATATGTAGTTCAAATGGGACAATTATACTCCCAACATTTTGCAGATGATGGCTATTCTCAACCTAATTCTACAAGAAGTCAAGAGTAGGCTTCTAGCCCTTGGGATTGGCCTAGAGATATCAGATTCAATGAAGAACCTGATTTCTCAGCAAGGGTATGACAGAAGCTATGGCGCACGGCCACTTAGAAGAGCCGTTACTCAGCTGGTTGAGGATGTTATCAGTGAAGCAATTCTCTTTGGACAGTTCAAGCCTGGTGACACGATATTGATGGACACTGATGCCACAGGGAAGCCATGCTTGAGCCGGCTGAATGATCAGACCGTCCAATTGTCTGACCCCGCTCCAACAATGTGAACATCCCAGCACCCTGTGTATATAGTAGCAGCTTACACATTTATTCCGTACATAGGATCCCCATCTCAGCGTGTACATAACCTTCCAGTTGTTGGTTTCTCTCCACAATATTATAATGTAAATTTGATTCTTAAATCCAACTGTACATAATTTTAATTTTATCATTAAAAAGGCATACATTATTTACATTGGCCAGGTAAGGGTACATATAATTATGTATGCTCCAACATGTCAACCTAGCTGATGAATCTGAACTGCGATATGCTCAGCTTGATGTTAGCTAAAAAAACATACATTTAACTGTTGTTTAGAGGATTCCAATGTTGTAGGAAATTTTTTTCATATGCCTCCTTGGAAAAAGAAGAATTGAAACCCTACGTAATTGTTAGATTCCTACGGGATGCATGGAATTTCTGTATTTTTCATGTGATACATCTAAAGGCTACATTAGAAACTTCACTGCATTTCAAATTCCTGTTTCATACAACTCCAATCCGTGGTTCTTCTATCCGTACATTCAGAGAATCACATTTAATGCAGAAACTGATCAATCCATTTGAAATTCCAACATGTGTGCTTATGTTGATTCTAGCAGCTTGTGGCATATAATCAGGGCGCAGAGCATTAAGCAGGGCACAGCTTCCCAAAGGGCTTACCGGCTGAACGATACAGAACAGAACCAAACTATCATCCAGAAGCCACATAAAATGTGTGAATTGCAGTTTCCCTTCGATTGGCATGCCCCAAACTAGTAATGAAATCTTGATTGATCAGCATAAACCTTTGAGATTACAAAATTTTCCAAGAACAGAGTGATTTGCAAACACTTAAACGCAGAAAGATGCGTACATAATGACTAGAAAACATATACTAGTAGTACAACCAAATACTAGTTGTCACTGAATAGCTAAAATTAAACTTTTCTCCTGGCCTAATTTCTGCAACTCAAGGGGGGGGGGGGGGGGGGGGGGGGGGGGGGGAAGAACTGGCACCGCGGGGCGGGCAGTGCCGATCATTTAATTTGCTCTTGTCAGCTCTGGATCTCTGCAAAATGTATAAAGATCAAGAAAAGGAAACACTAAATGCTAGAAAACCAGAATTTTTTTTTTGTCAATCATTCCATACCTTTTAATGTGATCAAGAATGAGGAGTCTGGGACCAGGAGGGATCTTCACATCTCTGAGTGCACTGGCATGATAAATGTATATTTCAAATAAGCACAGCAACAGTTTTCTTTACCCTCAAATTGTTTTTCTGAGTTGAGCGAGAGAGACTATATGGACCAAATAATAATAAACTGCATAAATCCTAGATACTGCGGCACAAGCTGCAAAAGGATCCTAGATAAATAGCACAAACCTCAGGTTCCATTACCTCGTAATTTCACATCTTGTGCCACATAGCTCAGAATTATGTAATTTAGGGGTTTTAAAGAAAAACGTTTACCTGTCCGTAAGGAGGCCCAAGGTTTGATCAGTCAGGAGACCCTTCTTGAAGTTTTTCTCATAGTTCTGAAGGCCTAACTTTTGCAGCATGCTTCTTCCACGAGAATAGTATGTATCTTCACTCTTTGGCTGTGAAAACTTTTGACCGATCTACAAAACAGATCAAATTGGCAATGGTTAGAATGATCTACTCAAGAGTTGGGTGGCAGTTTATAAAGCAGAAATTTTGCTGCAGTACTACACAGGATACAGAAGGCAAGGACTGGTAACATTTCCAACACAGAGGAAACAACATCGACAAGACAAATGATCTACTCAAGAGTGGGTGGCAGTTTATAAAGCAGAAATTTTGCTGCAGTACTACACAGGATACAGAAGGCAAGGACTGGTAACATTTCCAACACAGAGGAAACAACATCGACAAGACAAATGATCTACTCAAGAGTGGGTGGCAGTTTATAAAGCAGAAATTTTGCTGCAGTACTACACAGGATACAGAAGGCAAGGACTGGTAACATTTCCAACACAGAGGAAACAACATCGACAAGACAAGACTTAATGAACAACGAAGCAATTAACATCAGCAATAGACATTCCCAGATTCTTACCATAAAAAAACCACCTTGAAATACAGCAAAAGCAACACCAGTTGTAATTGCATTAGCTACCGGATTTGGTGTCCCCATTCCACTCACGATGGAGAATAGAGCCCCGGAACCAAAAGCTGCTGCCATGCTACATGCAAAAGAGAAATCGTCAATCATGTAAAGCAAAAAAATGATCTATAACTGAGACAAACATCTAAACAAACCTGTTGAACATAACTGCAATAGTGCAATTTGAGCACAACGAGTTCAAATGGAATCAAATGTGCAATCTACTTTATTTTTCTTGAAGTTTAAGCTGAATGGATCAGTGCAGCATTGCTTAAAACAACAACCAAAAAAAACTTGTAAAGTACAAATTAGTAAGGTTAACTGTTAAGCTACTTGTCATTGACTACTGGAGGCAGGGAATAGAAGTAAGGTGTGTACTGTACAACATACATCAAGGCCATGGGACCTGCAACTATTCTTTTTGATAAATGGAACTCAAATATTAACAGAACAGTAAATTAAACAGAACCCAGAAACCCTTACCTGCCCTGGACATCCTCCACTCCTCTTATTCTTCTCATAACACAAGATATGCCTGCATTCGCACCAGTCATGACCGCAAAGTTTCGTGCTTGCACCAGGGGTCCACCGGCTAAAGCCTAGAATTCAAGTTTATACATTAGATAAATGCCCTAGATAAATTGCTTAAAGGAAGTGGACGCATGGGCGCGCCAGGGGTATGCACCTGTATGCCATGGAATACCCATGTTTTGGGAACAAAAACAAGTGTGTATACATATGTATAATGGTATAGCATGTTGGTATACTAAAAATGGCCCATAAGTCCAATAGAACAACTCGCAGTAGCAGCCCATGAAGTCAGAGACTCTAGAAAGGCAGAAAAAAACTATTGACATCTCTCAATGCTCCGTGCTCCTGTCCGTCGCTCCTATCGAGCCATCGACCGGAAGCAGAGGAAGTGGCCGGTGGTGCAGACTGGTGCACAGCAGCACCTCCTACTCTCTCCCTCAGCCCCCCTCGCCTCTCCTAGCTCTGCTCAGCTGCGCCTATTTGGCCCTAGTGGCCGGTGTCGAAGCCTGCTGGTAAAGGAGCTTGCGGCGGCCTGCAGCAGAGCAGCAGCTCCCCTTCGGGCTCTGACTGATCAGCACTCCCCCTCTGTCTCCGTCCCAGCTTCGGCTTGAAGAAGTTGCTAAAAAAAGTAGCTTCGGCTTGAAGAAGTTGCTAAAAAAAGTAGCTTCGGCTTGAAGAAATGTGAACACAAAACACCCCTAGATCCATTATGCTCATTCAAAAGTTCAGACTTCAGAGAGAATAAAAATTTCACTTTTTTTTTTGCATTGTATTTGTAATTAGATGAAGAAGAAGGGTGCTATCTTATTTGCACTTTGCTTATTACTATTGCATATTGTACTTCGCTTATTTATTACTCATATTTGCGTCGGAAATTTTTTGAATGGAATACCCTGACGTGAAATCCTAGCTCCGCCACTACTGGATGGTATTTTCCTTCGTCTGTCCTAGATGCATGACAATTGCTTTTAGAAGCAATAGCCGATGTGTGCAAAGTAAAGGGATCCTCTGGGACACTTTGGCTTATAAATTGAAAGAAGAGCATTTGCCTTTTCTCCTTAAAGAAAAATGCCATCACATGCATAGAAAAGGAAAAAGAAGCCATCTTGCTTTTGTTCTTGAATAAAGACCTAGAGTTTGCTTGCTCCCGGGGCAAACTAAAAATCTATCATCTCGACAAAAAGATGTCACAAACCCCTTTCGTATTTCATATCAGATATTATCAGTGCCCTATTACATATAAACAGTTACCAATTTCTTAAGATTCTAAACAAATTCATAATAACATTAGTTAAAACGATGTGTTTCGGCATCGTAGTTCAGATATCCATTGCCACCCAAAACTCTTCACATCAAAGCGAATTTTGTAGAAGTAGTAACATTCACTGCGAAATGGTTGCGCATGGGGACCGGGCCAGCAGTACCTGCGCTTGCTTGAAGGAGGCCAAGACCTTAGGGTCGGCCCCAGGCGGCGGCGGCGGCACGGGGAGCGCGGCCCCGCCGTCGGGCGCGAGCGTGCCCATGAGCCCGCCGAGCGCGGCGCCCTGCACGGCCCCGGCCACCGTGACCACCGCGGCCTCCACGTGGGTGGGCTGCTTCGCTAGCCACGCCCGCACGCCGGCCTCCAGCGACCTGACGCGGCCGGTCCACTCCGCCAGTGGGTTGGCCATGCCCATGCCCATGCCCCGCGCCGCTGCTACCTGCGACGATGAGGATGCCATCACCGTCAGCGGCCGTCGCTTCTGGTCCGCCCTCTCCATCTAGCCCGACCAAGAACTCTCGCCCCGCCTCTCCCCGGTGCTTCGAGGCGGTTGCGATGGAGGGGGAGGGTCTGGCCTGGCTGAGGGAGCAGCTGCAATGCTGCGTTATCCCCTCCTGGCTCCTGCCCTTGGATGCCCCGCCGCAGCTTTGTAGAGAGAGAGGTATAGGGAGGGAGGGAGTCAGGTGAGGGCGTTGCGAGCCCGTCGGCCTCGCCTGAGAATTGACTTTGTTCCGTTCCACTCCCACCAAACCACCACACCTCAAAGTTGCGAGTGTGGATCACATGGGCCGGTTTGTATGGGCCGGTGAGTCATGGGGCCGTGTGTTCAGACGGGGAACTAAAGAACAGCCCCCTTCACTGGTCAAAGGAAAAATGCTCATATTCCGGAGGCGGCTAATGGACGGTTAGTAATAGACTAATAGCTAATAGTATATAGACATAGTAGTAGGTAACTAAGATACCACAGCACTTTTGAAATGTAAGAACTTGTTTACATCCAAAAAGTTTTTAGATTTTAAAACTATAGTACTTTCGTTTTTATTTGATAAACGATGTCCAATTATAGAGTAACTAGGCTTAAAAGATTCGTCTCGCGATTTACAGGCAAACTGTGCAATTAGTTTTTATTTTCATCTATATTTAATGCTCCATGCATATGCCGCAAGATTCGATATGACGGAGAATCTTAAAATTTTTTGACTTTTAAGGTGAACTAAACAAGGCCTAAGGCTATAAGTTCACTCATTAGGATTAAAAAAATTCTAGCGTGTCCACCCATAAACTAAAGCGTTAGAAGTTTATAACATGCGGATCATAAAACAAAGAACCTTATGATGCAGTCTGCTAAAATCGGTTAGCCCAGTATGACAAATTGGGTGATCTTTGTTTTCTCGTGCTGCTCCGGAGTCCCAGATAAATATCATTGTTACATGGCGGTGGATAACTAGGTTTATAAGCAAACTAGTAAAGAGGTAAATATTACGCATAAGAGATGAAAAACGACTATTATACAAGAAAACTAACAAATAGCGCGAAAACTCTCGCTTAAGAGGGGCCGTTAGGGCATGGACATCCCCCGTGTGCCCTAGGTTTGCTATCAGGTCCATGACGCCATTTGTGGTCATGGAGATCAGTAGATGCACTGGCGGAGCTACGTTGGGGCCATGCTGGGCCCTGGCCCCCCCTGCATCCACATTTTTCTGAAGGAGCCCATATAATATTTAGCCCAAATCGTATAACACACGCACAGCTTGTTGTGTCCACGTCTCGACGACTCGGCGAGGGCGAGGCACAAGTGGCCGGTGGTGCTGAGGCAAATCTGCGAGTCAAGTCAACACCTCAAACACTGCGGCCCTCAGCAGGGCCATCCCGGAGAAAATGGAGGCCTTGTAGGAAACTAAAAAATGTGGCCTATTAGCCTAGAAAAAAATATAGTCAAATATATAAACCTATCCATAGCTCCTGCCTGAGATTTGACTAATTTCTCTAGTCTCTGTTTTTTCTTACGCTTTTTCCAACTCGATTCAAATTTTCTAGAATGATTTGTGGAAGACGTAGCTTTAATCTTTGAACACAACTCCAGTAGGTGTCTACTCTCTAGATGAAAGAAATCAAAAAATAAAATTTAGTGATCGACCTACCACGCACCACTCATAGTTCGATGCTTTGCACTGTGCTTATGAATGAATTGAAAAAAGAATGATTAACATTACCTTAGAGCATCTCCAACCATTATGCATTTGAAGTTATGCATTTTAGGCAAATTGTAAACCCCCAAATGAAAATGGCAAGGCTAAAATCGGGTGATCTCCAACCGTTATGCAAAATGCCAAGTCCATCATCTTTTTTTTCTCGGAAATTTTGTTTCGTGGCACTCCTTCCCGCGCGGCCAATCGATCCCGCGCCAAACAGCCGCGCCGTACCGATCGTACTGTGCTTACCATGATCCAATCCCCAAGCCGCCAACAGCAAAACCCTAGATATTGCATTGATAAAGAAGGCGTACCTGGCCGGCGTTGATGAGGAAGGCGTCGTAGATTCGTCCTATCGCGCGCTGCGTCGTCCTATTGTGCGCTGCTTCGTCCAAACGCGCGCGCGAAGCTGGCGAAGGAGGACGCGCGAAGTGGTGGCGGCGCGAAGGGAAACTGCGCGAAGGGAAGAAAAAAAGCCCGCGAGGTGGAACCGAGAATCCCGTGATCTCTATTTGCATAGGCGGACTCCTTTGGCATATATGCCAAGTTTCCCCCTCCAAATGCATAGCTATGTAAAATGCAAAGTCCAAATGCATAACGATTGGAGGGGTTTTTTTTGGAGTTTTATGCATTTTGGTAAATGCCAAGTCCATTTGCATAATGGTTGGAGTTGCTCTTAGGGCCTCAGCGGGGGCACCTCGCTATGTGTTGGCTGTCGTCGTCAGTTCCTCATGGTTGTGGTCGCCGATTGCGGCCAGCCCCCGGCGGCAGAACTGGCGGCAATAGGAGACGTGAGACGAGAGGTGAGACCTAACTGAGCGCTATGAATTTGGATCGTCACAACAAATTGATGCCAATGTCCACCATCCAGACAGACTAGCGCTAGCGGCCGGCCAACAAGTTATTGGGCTGTAGTGCTGCACGCTGCATAATTTGGCTTACTAACGGGCCAAAGGCCGTAGCTAATGATGTGCTTATATCTTTATAAAGTATTATATATTTGGAGGCCTACAACATTTGGAGGCCGTGCGCCGTCGCTCATGCTGCACTTGCCCAGGGACGGCCCTGCCCTCAGTGGTGATTGACAAGCCGGCGGCCGGCGGCAGGCGGGCCCTGGAGTCCTAGACAGCTCGACGACGGCCAGCTGACGAGCAGGCGCCTTCTCCTCCGATTCTCTTCTGTGCCGCTATAGGTACATTTGATTTCTCATTGATTCTTTTTTTTTTCTTTTTTCTTTGCTTCTAGATGAAAATGGATAGAATATATATTAATATATATACTATATAAGTGGCTGATTAAGTGCAATTTTATACTCAGTTGAGATCTTCTATTATTTTTTAGAGAATTTTAGATGGTTAGCCCTAAACCAGTAATCTCTAAATTGAGTGATTTTTCTTTTGCAACTCAATGGAAGATACACATAGAAGGTGAAATTGCAAGAGCCTACAGTTACAAAGATATAATTTCTAATTTTCAAGATTTAAAGAAAAGGAGAGTGGACTTTTGACAAGTGATAGTTCTATCTATATGTTACATGTATTTTGGGATGTGTATATATATGTGATGGTCTTTATGGAAAAAAAATAGACCACACAGTCAACTGTATTTTATTTAGTGTGGCCTGATTATATAAGTAGTAACTAATAAGACTAATTTCTCCACTATCTATGTACTTATGGGTTTAATTGGCAAATTGCCCCCCCCATACTTTGTTTCTGGCTCCGCCACTGAGTAGATGGACAATATGTTGAGGTACTAGGCCAAAAGAAGGCAAAAAGTAAAGGAGATAGATTTGGTTTTGAGGCGGTGTGTTTCAAGTTGTCTTGGCCCTTTTATATCTATAGGGTGGGAAGGTCTTGCCCCATAGAAGGTCTAAAATCATGCCCAAACAGATGAACCAACCCTATTTATTGCTAACAGCGATGATTTTCTGAGATTTTCATTGCTGCTAATTGATGCTCATACCACTGCTGCATGATCGGGCATTAGCACCGGTCGGGAAGGGCCTGTTGCCCCGGTTCCCGAGCCGGTGCTGCCCTTCCGGGACTAAAGGCCCACCCTTTAGTCCCGGTTCGGCCAACCGGGGCTAAAGGCCCCCCCTTTAACACCGGTTGGTAACACCAACCGGTGTTAAAGGGTCCTGCCAGGGCTGCCACGTTGCAGGACCCTTTAACACCGGTTGGTGTTACCAACCGGTGTTAAAGGGTTTCTTTTTCTTTTTTTTTAGTTCACTTCTTCGGTTCTGTTTATTGTTTATATATAATATATAATAATAGGTTTTTCAATACATGTTTTGCTGATACAATAATATATTTATATTACACGCATATTAAGCATATATAAATGAAAATTATAGGCTAAGCTTAATAGTTAAGCTTTGCCTATAATAAAATGAATAGACCACATCAAAAATTAAATAGATATGTAAAAAGCTTTATATATATATAGTTTTATATGTACAAAATTCGTAACACATATATACATAGAGTTTGTTCTCCCAATGTCTACAAACGATACAAATGATCATCGTTGTTTGGTATAAGAGTTTCGTTGCCGTTGAAGTGAAACTCGCCGTTTGGATTGATCACTTGGTCGCGGAGAAATCCTGCTATCGTCTCTTGGATAGCTTTGATTCGGTCTTGTTGTAGGACCTTTTCCCTCAGCCATTCCGTCTTTAATTTGAAATAAATAAAAAAGGTATTAGTTATCTAAGTTATTCAATATAATTCAGGAGATAATGAAAAGAGACATGTAACGTACTCTGAGCGTCTCTGTGGGTGTTTGATTGACTTGTGCCATCATGAATTTGCACACGTAATATGCACATAGATTGTTCCCTCCTTCTTGTCTTAAACACCACTGTACGATGTATATATATATAAAAATATTCATAACCACGACAATAAGAAGGCTAAAAGTTAGCGAAAGTTTGTTAGCTAGTAGAACTTACTTGTGGATGTATTATGTTAAGCGGCGCTTTACATCCACTGAGATGTTCACGGTCAATGAATCTTTCCCAAACCCTATACACAGCCATTGTGGATCGTGAACTAATAATTACAGAGTCATATTATGATATTTTTGTAGCTGAGATCGACATTACGTACCTTTGAATAATGTTTACCATTTGTTGATAATTTTCTTGTGGTTTTCTCATTGAGTCAAAGATTATCAATCGGTTCTTGGGAATTTCAATGACCATGAGTATCCAGTGAAAGCTGTTTACACACACATATATAGGGTCAGTCCTATAATGTAAAATAAAATATGCATGCACTTAATAACTATATAACTCACTCGAAGTTGAAGGGGAAGAGTATTTTTTGTTTTTCTTTTTGGTTTACAAAGAACCTCATAAGATTGGTGCAGATTTCTGTCTCATAATCTGCTGTCCACACTGCCTGCGGAGCCTTGAAAACAATATAAGGGTCAACGAACCCAATACTATTGTCATTTCTCATTCTGAGCTCTCTCATTTGGTGCCTGCATATATACATACAAATCCTAAGTGTGTAAGGATTATATACATGTAATTAAAGAAGTTAGAAGTATAATAAAAAGGAAAAATACTTACAGACAAAAGCAGCTGACAAGAGATTTGTCAAGAGCGTCGAGGTGGCATAATTGGTGCAATTCTTCGAACTGCACGTATATGAGGTCATCTCCACGGAAGTAGTGATGTTGTCTAATACGAACAGAAATCCAATTCTCTCCCCTTTTAGACGCCTCAATGCACCATTTGTTTATTGCAAACATTTGTGTGCCGAGCTCGTGTAAACGCTTAGGGTCGAATAGACTCCTGCCCGGTTCATATCTTGCCCTCCATTGATCAACTACCTCGGCTTTTTCAAATGTATGACATCCAAGAATGGCGGTAATTTCTTCTATATTTAAACCGCTCTGTCCAAAGTAACTCTCAAGCGAGTCTAGCTCAGACAACGCTAAGGATTTCTTTGGCATCAAGTCTTCATTTGAGCCGTATTGATTTGGCACAATCAAAGGGGGCACCGGTTTTGATACTTCTCCGAGCTGTGGGACCCCCTTTCCTACTCTCTTCTTAGTAGGCTGTGAAGACTTGACCAGAGACCGCTCATAGTCCGAAAGTGCTGGCTTTTTCTGAGCTTCGCGTTGCTTCTTTTGATGGTCCGCCACCTTCTGCCTCAGTTCCGATGGCTTCACATAAAAGTACGGCTTTTCTGGGTTAAGCCGTTTTTTCCTTTCCTCCTTTATTTTATCAAAAAATTGTTGGACCTCAGCTTTAGATGTAGCAATTACCTCCTCTTCACTCTTTTCGTAAGGTAATTTTTCTGGCGTCTTAGCTCTCTTTGCTGAGGCAGCCTTCTTTGGAGGTGGGACCGATGACTTCGGTCCTTCTTGGACGGACCGCTTCTTACTACCTCGCTTTGGAGGCGAGGGGACCGACCGTGCACTCTTTGGAGAGGGCGGTGCAGGCGGTGGAGGGGGTGGGGCCGATCTTTTTGGCGTTGGAGAACGCGGTGGAGGAGTTGGAGAACGCGGTGGAGGAGTTGGAGACCTCGGTGGAGGAGGTGGAGACCGTGGTGGAGGCGGTGGCGGGGTCGGTGTGGCCGCCGCAGGTGTTGGAGGAGATCGAGCATTGTCACCGCCCGCAGCACTATGATGCGCTGAGGAGAGAACTGGACTTAGGTTGGAGGAGTCCCTGCAAAGAAAACAATTACAAGTTTTGTGAGTAAACTTTTTTTAAATTTCAATACATAATAAATAATATAAGAAGTAAAATCACACACAAACCTATGCTGAGGAATAATTATGAAGCGCTTGCGCCAACAAATAAATGTCTTCTCAGCTTCACCTAAGGTCTTCTCTCCGTCTCCCCCTTCTATGTCTAGTGGCACATTGCCACAACCTTTCTCAACCCTATCAACCGAGACGCTAGCATATCCACCAGGTACTGGTCGATTATGGATTCTTGGAGTGCCCGTTCGGTCGATAGGGTTGACAACAGCGATAGCCACCTTTTTGGTGGCATTCCCATCTGGTACATGCAGCTCACAGGTAGTAAAAGCCTCTGTGACATCATCCACGGGGAAGTGTAGCTTCGTGTCATCCTGAATGGTTGGTACTTCCGTGGATGCGCAGCTGCTTTTCAACTGGCCTGGGGGGCTAACATTGACCTCAGGCTGTGATGTACCTTGCCCTTTCGTCATTTGACTAAGTGCTGCTTGCACTTGCCTTTGAATCTCTGCCTGCATCCATTCTTCACGAGCTTAATCGCGCTCTTGTGACTGCAGAACAAAAGCTTCCAGGCGGCGGATCCGCTCTGCCTCCTCATCCTTCTTTCTCTGGCAGCTTCTGTAGGTATCTTGATCGGCTTGGAATGATTGCAGCCACGGAACTGCCCCATAGCCTCTCGTACGCCCACCGTGCTCAGGATTTTCAAGCGCATAGGTGAGTTCATCCTTCTCCCTGTTAGGCCTGAACTCACCAGACTGAACCGCCTCTCGTGCACGGACTAGTCTCTCTGCTGCTCTAGAGATTTCTTGGCCCCAAACTAGCGCCCCGGTGTCTGGGTCCACGCTTCCCCCATGACCGTAGAACCAATGCTTGGAGCGCTCGCTCCAATTCTTTGCTATTGTCTCGGGTGTGACCCCCCTAGCAAGCATCTCCTGTTCCATTCGGTCCCACTTGGGAGCAGCACTCTTATAACCACCTGATCCCATATGATGGTGGTATGCCTTTTTACTGGCATTCTCTTTGTTTCTATTGGCTCGTTCCTCGCCCTCTTCTGATGTTTTGTACTGCACAAAGTCATCCCAGAAGGCCCTCAGCTTTACATATTGCTTGAGGTTGAAATCTGGAGTCTCGTTTTTCTTGACATATTTATTGTACAAAGACTTCTTCCAATTCTGGAAGAGTACTGCCATCTTCTTCATAGTCCAGTCATAAATTCGCACCTTCAACTCTTCATCGTTGGTGTCGAAGGTGAAAACGTCTGTGACGGCTTTCCAAACTAACTCCTTGTCATGATCAGAGACAAAACTGATCTCAGGAGCACCTCGCTTCTCTCTCCATTCACGACAACTGATCGGTATTTGATCTCTCACAAGATATCCACAGTGATTAACATATTTATTTGCATGCTCACCAAGTGGTCTGCCTGTAGCTATCTCAAACTCAGAGATTACATAGCGGCCCTCCAACGGCTTCTTTGGCCCTCGTGGAGGTACGCTTCTCCCCGTAGAGGTCGATCCAGAAGGCTACACGTACATATAGAAACAAAAATACTAAATTAATAACCAAGTAATAAGTCTAAAACCTAATGTAAGAGATGCATTATTTATATATGTTTACATTTACATACCTCGCCAGTATTTTCTTCTTGTTGCACGACAAGTTGTTGCTCAGGGGCATTGCCCTCTTGTTGCTCAGGGGCATTGCCCTCTTGTTGCTCAGTAGGATTGCCTTGCATGATGTCGTGGTAATCAACGAAGTACTGACTACCGTCGTCGATTATATTTTGAATGGCAGCTTCCATATAATCAGGATCATCATGAGGACGGTCAGCCATTTCTATGTCTGCAACCATACATATATATATTCTATATAAGATAAGAAATACACTAATACTACTATAAATGAAAGTGTTGGAGTGCTCTAAAAATAATACTAGGATCTTTTAAGCCAAGTAATACATTAGAATAAAAAACAATACTAGAATAATACATACATACAAAAAATATTACATATATATGTGTGTGTATATGTACAAAAAATAATATACATACATACAAAAAATAATACATATATAAAAAAATAGAACATACATACATACTATATACTAAAAATACTACAAGAATATATATTACAAGAATACTACAAAAATAATGAAAGTGTTGGAGTGCTCTAAAAAATAATACTAGAATCTTAAGCCTAGTAATACACTAGAATAATATACTAAAAGAATAATACTAGAATAATAGTACAAACAATAATATATACAAAACACTACAAAATAAAATATAATACAAGAATAATACAAGAATAATAGTACAAACAATAATATATACAACACACTAGAAATAAAATATGATACAAGAATAATACAAGAATAATATACTTCAAATAATATACTAAAAAAATAATACTACAAATAATATACTAAAAAAATAATACTACAAAATAATACAAGAATAATATTAATATATTACAAATATATACTAGCATAATATAATTTATAACAGGTCAACACTACACTTATACTAATGTACTAAAAACTATTACTAGAATAAAATACTAACATCATGCATTATTTTTTAGTGTGTATATATATATACTTAATATATATACTAGCTAGCATTCGTTAATTATTATTTTTGTGTACAAATATATAGAAATCACTAAAATTGCAAAGTGATTGACATATAATTCATAACATTTATTTATTTTATATATATAAACTGCAGTGGAGTATTTATTATATATATATATATGTATATATATGGTTTTGGATTATACATTGCAGTGGACGCGCGCGGGGCCGGGCGTGGAGATCGAGACGTAGATGGCGGCGCTGGTGGAGATGGTGGTCGCGGCGGCGGCGCTGGTGGCCGGAGCTGACCGCGGCGGCGCTGGAGACGGCGGCGCTGGAGATCGGCGAGGTCGCGCGCGGGCAGATGAACGGGCGGCGGCGCTGGATACGATGAACTCGACGAAGACGAAGACGAACTGCTCGGATCCAGGACGCCCATGACTTAAATAGAGGCGGACCCTTTAGCACCGGTCCGTGGCTGGAACCGGTGCTAAAGGGCCTTTAACACCGGCTGGTGTTACGCGCCGGTGTTAAAGGGTCACCCTTTAGCACCGGCTCGTGTTACCAGCCGGTGCTAAAGGGACCCTTTAGCACCGGTTCCAGCCACGGACCGGTGCTAAAGGGTCCTAGGCGGGCTCGGGCGGGGTCCTGAAATTTTCAGGACCCTTTAGCACCGGTTCCCACTATGGGCCGGTGCTAAAGGCCCATTTTTTTAGTTTAGGGTTTTTCAATTGTTTTATATATACAGTTTATATTATAAATTGTATAGTAAATTAAATATTTTGCATAATGTTTTTTAAATAGTGACATATATTGTAATTTGTTTTAATGTACACATGAAAATTTTTAAACTTAAATATCTTATTGTATTTTTATAATTTACAATGATTTTGTAAGAAATGTTTAGTATTTTGTTAATGCAAAAATATATTATTCCAATAAATTTACAAAAACTATATCCAATGAACTGGAAATTTATTTTCACATCATATTGACGTAAAACTTTTTATTTTTGTTATTTATTACTAGGAATGCTACTTGGGTATAATTTTCATCAAATAAAAAATCATATAAAAATATATATCTTGATGAACACACCCTTTGACCGAACCCTAGATTGTCCCAAATGGAAAAGTCATGAATACAAAGTTTGCTACACTCATCAAGTTCTACATTTTGTCTAATGGTCAACTTTTCATTTGGAAAAGTTTGAACCACTGAATTTTGAATTTTCATGGAACTCATAGCCACGCAGCGGTTTCGGAACCCTACATGGTCTCGAATGGAAAAGTCATGAATACCAATATTGTTCCACTCATCAAAATCTACATTTCATATATAGACCATTTTTGCATTTGACAAAGTTTTGGGAAGGTGTAGTTGAAAATCCACAATTGACACATATAGTTTCATATAGTTTGTGTGAGAACTTAGAATTGGTGGGTATTGTTAACTTAGATTTTCTCAAATGGAAAAGTTGTGTATATAAAAAGTTTAGATCTTGAAGATATCTAACAACTTGGTATTCAAAATATTTTCATTTGAAGTAATTTAATTTGTCATTTGACCAAGTTTGACCGAAACCCGTCTTGGATTTTATAGAAATGTAACTAGAATTGGCTCAAAATTATCCAAATGGAAAAATGGACAATATATAAAATATAGATTTTGATGATCTCTAACAACTTTGTATTCAAACTTTTTTCATTTCAAGTCATCAAATGGGCTATTTGACCAAGTTTGACCAAAGTCAAAGCATTGGTTTTTACAAACACACCCTTTGACCGAACCCTAGATTGTCCCAAATGGAAAAGTCATGAATACAAAGTTTGCTACACTCATCAAGTTCTACATTTTGTCTAATGGTCAACTTTTCATTTGGAAAAGTTTGAACCACTGAATTTTGAATTTTCATGGAACTCATAGCCACGCAGCGGTTTCGGAACCCTACATGGTCTCGAATGGAAAAGTCATGAATACCAATATTGTTCCACTCATCAAAATCTACATTTCATATATAGACCATTTTTGCATTTGACAAAGTTTTGGGAAGGTGTAGTTGAAAATCCACAATTGACACATATAGTTTCATATAGTTTGTGTGAGAACTTAGAATTGGTGGGTATTGTTAACTTAGATTTTCTCAAATGGAAAAGTTGTGTATATAAAAAGTTTAGATCTTGAAGATATCTAACAACTTGGTATTCAAAATATTTTCATTTGAAGTAATTTAGTTTGTCATTTGACCAAGTTTGACCGAAACCCGTCTTGGATTTTATAGAAATGTAACTAGAATTGGCTCAAAATTATCCAAATGGAAAAATGGACAATATATAAAATATAGATTTTGATGATCTCTAACAACTTTGTATTCAAACTTTTTTCATTTCAAGTCATCAAATGGGCTATTTGACCAACTTTGACCAAAGTCAAAGCATTGGTTTTTACAAACACACCCTTTGACCGAACCCTAGATTGTTCCAAATGGAAAAGTCAAGCCGACACAACAGTGAACTTCTTCTTGACGTATGACCCTTGGTTATGATCCTGCCGTAACCATGGAGTATCCTCATTGTTTAACAGAATGCTTGGGTCTTTGTTGACTATGAAGGGCGGAATTCGATCATCCCTTTCGTAATCGCCTGACATGTCTGACTTGTCCTCAATTCCGACAATGTTTCTTTTCCCAGAAAGGACAATGTGGCGCTTTGGCTCATTGATGATTGAGTGGTCATCATTTTTTCCTCTCTTTGGTTTCGTAGACATATCTTTGACATAGAACACCTGACTCACGTCTGCAGCAAGGACGAATGGTTCGTCTTTGAACCCACTATTGTTAAGGTCCACGGTTGTCATCCCATACTCCTTGTCGACTGTTACCCCACCTCCGGTCATCTTCACCCATTGGCACCGGAACAAAGGAACTTTAAAATTAGCTGCATAGACTAGTTCCCATATGTCTTCTATGCGTCCATAATATGTTTGCCTGTTCCCATTTGGATCCGTGGCATCCACGCGTACACCACTATTTTGGTTGGTGCTCCTTTTATCTTGGCCAACTCTGTAAAATGTGTTACCATTTATCTCGTACCCTTTGTATGTGAGGACATGCCATGATGGTTGCCTGGCCAACAAATAAAGCTGCTCATCAATGTTTTCATCACCTTGACATTTTTTGCGCAACCAATCGCCAAAAGTTTCCATGTGCTGACGCATTATCCAAGCTTCATTCTTCCCGGGCCACTGGGACCGTAGGTAATCTTTGTGTACCTCAACATATGGTTCCACCAATGAGGAGTTCTGGAGAACTGTGTAGTGTGCTTTATTGAAGTAATCGTTTCCCGTACCAATATATGTTTTCTTCCCAAGTGTTCCCTTTCCGCTGAGTCTGCCCTCGTGTCGAGATTCAGGAATGCCAATTGGGTCAAGGTCTGGAATAAAGTCAACACAGAACTCTATGACCTCCTCTGTTTCGTAGCCCTTGGCAATGCTTCCTTCTGGCCGGGAACGACTATGGACATATTTCTTTAGGACACCCATGAATCTCTCGAAGGGGAACATGTTGTGTAGGAACACAGGACCGAGAATACGAATCTCTTTGACCAGATGAACTAGGAGGTGTGTCATGATATCGAAGAAGGATGGAGGGAACACCAACTCAAAGCTGACGAGACATTGAACGACATCATTCTGCAGAGTAGCTAGTTGCTCTGGATTGATTGCCTTCTGAGAAATTGCATTGAGGAATGCACATAGCTTTACGGTGGCTAGACGTACGTGTGGAGGTAGAATTCCTCTTAAAACGACCGGCAGCAATTGCGTCATTAGAACGTGACAGTCATGGGACTTCAAGTTCAGGAATTTCTTCTCTGGCACATTAATTATTCCCTTGATATTGGAGGAGAATCCAGATGGGACCTTGATGCTGCTAAGACATTCAAACATGCTTTCCTTCTCTTCTTTGCTCAGAGTGTAGCTAGCAGGGCTTAAGTAATGACGTCCATCATCTGTCTTTTCTGGATGCAGGTTGTCTCGTTCTTTCATGCGCTGCAAGTCTTGTCGTGCTTCAAGTGAATCCTTAGACTTCCCGTAGACACCCATGAATCCGAGCAAGTTCACACAAAGATTCTTTGTCAGGTGCATCACGTCGATCGCGTTGCGGACCTCTAGGACATTCCAGTAAGGTAGCTCCCAAAATATGCATTTCTTCTTCCACATGGGCACGTGTCCCTTAGCATCCTTGGGAATAGGTTCGCTGCCTCGTCCCTTTCCAAATACCACTTTTATATCCTTGACCATTTCGAGTACATCATCCCCGGTTCGATTGAGAGGTTTGGTCCGGTGGTCTGCCTTGCCTTTAAAATGCTTGCCTTTCTTTCGTACTGGGTGGTTCACAGGAAGAAACCGACGGTGGCCAAGGTACACGACCTTTCGACATTTTTTCAAAAATACACAGTCAAGGTCTTCATAACAATGTGTGCATGCATTATATCCCTTGTTTGACTGGCCTGAAAGATTACTCAGAGCTGGCCAATCATTGATTGTTACAAACAGCAATGCTCGTAGGTCAAAGTGCTCTTGTTTGTACTCATCCCACACGCGAACTCCTGGTTTGCTCCATAAAAGTTGAAGTTCCTCAATTAATGGCCTAAGGTAGACATCTATGTCATTGCCTGCGGTGGGATATAGCGATTTCCTGTGGTCCTCTAGCATGCGCTCGAACTTGGCTTTCTCTTTATCACTTTCACATTCTCTTTGTGCATCACGGATGGCATCACCAAAAGCATCATCGCCCCGATCATCTTCTGCCGCCACCTCTTCTTCATTATCTCCCCCCATTGCAACATCATTGAAGCCACCGTACTGAGCAATAATATTGGCATGGTCCAATTCTTCTTCTTCTTCTTCTTCACCTTCATCCATTATAATCCCGCTTTCTCCATGTTTGGTCCAACAAATATAGTTTGGTACGAAACCAGACTTTAATAAGTGTGAATGAAGAGTTCTTGAGTTAGAATATTCCGTCAAATTCTTGCACACGGCACATGGACAGCACATGAAACCGTCCCTCTTATTTGACTCGGCCACACTTAAGAAATAGTGCACGCCATTAATGAACTCTTCGGAGCGCCGATCGGCATTATACATCCAATTACGTGTTACCATCTGCATTAAAGATAACATATATATTATGAAAACCATGCACACATATAGTTTCTCATCTTATTGCACAACATGTCTAAGATACATAGTTGATTAATTTAGAAAAGCTTGGCTACAACAAATACAATCGCAACTAGCATTAAAAAAACAAAACTAAAATGCGCTTAAGCAACATAATTAGTTCGCGTCCGATCCCAACTATAATAGATAGATCATTCGCTTGATCAACATCATTGAACTTCTTTCGTCGGCTCACTGCCTCACCACCTTCAGCCTCAACCACCTGTGCAAAAGATTTCTTAATGTGTTCAATGTATTCTTCCTCCCAGTACCAACCTGTACATCCGCCGGTACCGTCCCACTGAAATTAAAAGAGAGAATCAAAAGTTTAATTAATATCATTTAAAAAAATATGCACATATATAAGCAAATGTCTGGAAATAACTCACATTACGATCTGGACACTTGTAGAATATACGACCCTTGTTTACTCCCTCTTTCGACACTTTGTACTCCATCAAAATCTTCTGCCCACACTTGCCACAAGTAATGAGAGGGAGTTCCGGACGGTATCGCTTTTGAACCCGTTGAGAGACGGAAGACCTGGTCACGGTTGCCATCTACTATCCATACTCAATTTTAAAACAATTATAAATTCCACATTTACTAGTAAACATGTATGATACAATGGACATTATATGTAGTAGTAAAAATAAATCAAGTGATATTAACAAACCAATTAATTTGAACTATCCTACTTTCTATGATCATAAAAATATACTATAATTCATTCTTGCAAAATATATTAAAACTAGGTCAACCATGAAATATGATATATATATATGGATACTAATTCATGTGAATGATTCAAAATAACAAAGTGGATTTGAGCTAAAAAATGATGGGAACATCACAAGCCAAAAACAACATGAAAAAGACAAGAAAGGCTGAAGTTAGTCACCTCTAAGCGCGAAGAGACGATGACGGAGTCGAAGAAGATCAACGATGGGCGTTGGAGATGAAGAACAAATGAAGAACAAGCAAGAAGAAGCTCCAAGAACAACAATGGTGCTCTCGGTTTCAAATGGGCAGAGGGGAGGAGGGAGCCGGCCTATAAACCGGACCTTTAGCACCGGTTCAGAGCAAAAACCGGTGCTAAAGGGTTACCTTTTAGCACCGGTTTGTAACACAAACCGGTGCTAAAGGGTTTGCCTCGGCCCGTGACTCTGGCCGGTGCTAAAGGGACCCCTTTAGCACCGGTTCTTGTTAAAAACCGGTGCTAAAGGGTCCCTGCCCCGACAGCACATGTCAGTAGCCGTTGGGCAGGACCCTTTAGCACCGGTTTGTCACACGAACCGGTGCTAAAGGGGTCTTTAACCCCGGGCCGCAAAAAGGCCGAGGTTTTTGGCCATTTTGGGCATCGACCAATGCCTCATTCTGTAGTAGTGTACGTGAACTTAAGCTATGGCATATAGTACTTATGACATGAGTGAAATTTCGGCTGGATCCGCTATTGTCACAAACTAACTCGTTGCTCTTGGACTAACAAAACCAGGTGACAAGGAATGCATATCGGGTGACGTGGTTGATCAAAATTTGGTGGTCTAAAAAATAAATTCCAATGGCCGGATTTTATGAGTATGTGGGATCTTCTCACTGTGACGAATCTAGAAAAATATTTAGGAGAGGCTTCTGCTACCTTAAGATAACTTCAGTCCTTTCTCAAAGAGCATCAATGATAAAAATTTGTAGGAGGGGCTAAGGGGAGGCTACGTGGATTCTACGGTCGTAGGGGGGGCTCGAGCTCCACCAGCCCCATCGTTGGCTCCGTCGCTGCTTCTGAGCATCATAACTTCTTACAAGCGATTTGCATGTCTGTTCCGACCGTCTCATTGAGGGTTATGCTACAGTGAACTCTGGTGTGTGCCCCTATTTCGATGTATGTTCCGTAGCAGGCTGCTGGTTTGAGTGTTTGGACATCAGCACGTGACCTTCCTACTAGCAGTCTGGTTCTGTTAGGATGGCCGGACAGAGTTAAACACGGGCAACATTGTATTGCAGCGGGACAGGGTGGAGCAACTCATGATGATCGAGGATAGACGAAGGAATAACTTTAGCACTACTAGGTCGTGGAGCGTCAATCAGATGGTACACATGAATAGGATAGGGGTTATTGTCTCCTACTCTCTCAGTCCCTAAAATAGAGTCGAGGTTGCTGGTTTGGGCAAGATTTTGGCGTCAGCACGGTGGCCTTCCTACTAGGTCTGGGCGTTACCAAACCGAACAGATCGGTTCCTCGGTCATTTTGAAAGTTCGGTCATCAGAAAACAAGGACCGATCGGTTAGTTGAAAAAATAAAGACCAAGCAATTTCGGTCTCGGTTAGTTCGGTTTGGTCTCGGTCACGACCGAACTAACCGGACTAGCAGATTTGTATCAAATTTCAGCAGCATGTTTGCAAAAAATAATACAAATATCTTGGTTCTCCTTATTCAAATACTAACTACAGCAGCATCTCACAACTCACAAGTCACAAACTCACAATGACACAACAAAAACAACACACAATCAAGTCTTTAAAAAGATAAAAAAACAGTTTAGGACTCCCAACAGAGAATTTCAGTTAGTTCGGTTAACCGACACTTATACCTGAACTAACCATATAAAGTTCGGTTAGTTGGAAGCAGGGACCGAATTTATGACCGAAAAGTTCGGTCTCGGTCAGTTCGGTCTCGGTCTCGGTCAGTTCGGTTCGGTCTTCGGTTAATTACGCCCAGAGTGACTTCCTACTAGCAGCCTAGTTCTATAAGGATGGTTGTACAGAGTTAAACACGAACAACGTTGTATTGCAGCGGGGCAGGGCGGAGCAGCTCATGATGACCGAGGATACGCCGAAGGAACAACTTTAGCTCTACCAAGCCACAGAGCATCAATCAGATGGGACACACAAATAGGATAGGGGTTATTGGCTCCTACTCTCTCCATCTCTAAAATAGAGTCAGGGCTACTGGTTTGGGGAGATTTGGGTGTCGGCACGTTGTCCTTCCTACTAGTAGCCTGGTTATGTTAGGATGGCCGGATAGAGTTAAAACACGGGCAACGTTGTATTGCAGTGGGGCGGGCGGGGCGTGGCGAAGCAACTCATGATGATTGAGGATATGACGAAGGAACAATTTTAGCACTATCAAACCACAGAGCGTCAATCAGATGGGACATACGAATAGTATAGGGGTTATTATCTCCTCTCCCCGTCCCTAAAATAGAGTCATTACAAAAATCTACTAGTCAAACTTTCTTACCTTTAACTAAGTTTGTATAAAATATGTGCAACATTTATATTTCCAAATAAGATGGTTATGAAAGTATATTCAACTATCTACTTGATAGTACTAATTATGTACCGTAAATATTAATATTTTTGCTAAATATATTTGGTCAAAGTTAAAAGTTATTAACTTTTTGAGAAGCGACAGAGAGAATATCTTTAGCAAGGTTAATAATACAACGCACTAATGGTTGTATATACACGTATATTTAATCTATTATCTTACTTATACAGTAGTTAGCTCACCCATGGTCAATTTTATTTCTCTTAAAAAGTTTTTTGTCATCTAATTGATCCTTCTCAGTATCCAGTTCATTTATAGCCTTTTACTATATTTGCTCTTAGAAAGAGGAGAGAATTAGAATCTCTTTAAAAATAAAGGGAAAAAGGGATATGATAGGAGATCTGATGGAATAGTCATCTCTTCTATATTACAAAAATTTAAGGATAAAAGAGACAATGAGATGCTATAGGGACTTGAATAGGAACCTTGCTGGAACATATGTGTTGGTGCCCGGACGTCCGATGGGACACCGATCCATCGGATAGTGTCGTGGACGCTAACCCTACATCCACACGCAACCCCGCCTGTCCCCCGCATGAAATCGTGCCCCTGCCTGTCCTCCATGCGAAATCACGCCCCTGCCTGTCCCCCGCACGAAATCGCGCCCCCACCTGTCCCCCGCACGAAAAAAAGAAGAAGAAAAATAAAGATCGGAATTGACCCCACCCACTCTAGCACCGAGAACGCCAGGGATGCGCCCCCAACCCCCATGCACACCGATCCGTCCTGCCTCAAACCCTCACCAACCCTAGCACCACAACCCACAACCAGCTCGCCCCCCATAGCCCCCCCACTAGCTACAACAACGAAAAAAAGCTATTGCAAAATCGAGAGAACATCTAATGAAACAAACAAAAAAACTACTGCAACAAACAAAAAAACTATTACAACAATGAAAGAACATCTAATGCAACAAGAAATAAAATATGAATTGCAACAATAAAAAAGTCTACCGCAACAATAAGAAACATCCACAACAAACATCAAGAAAAAATTGTGGCAACACCAAAAAAAGTTGTTCCAACGTCTCAAACACTACTACTGCAACATTGGGGAAATCAGCAGCAACAACGAAGAAAAGCTATTACCATATCTTAAGCACTACTACTGCAACATCAGAAAACGCCTCTTACAATAACAAAAAAAATTACCATTGCAACATTGCAAATCATCAGTTGCAACACTAAGTATTCCAACAACGATGAGATCTGACCCCGAGAGCTCACCGAAACCCTAACCACCACCGTATCCATTAGATCCAGATCAGAGGAGGTGTAGGAGGAGGAGGACGAGGAGAAGGTAGAGGAGAGCTTGGCCTAGAAGAAGAAGAAGAAGAAGAAGAAGAAGAAGAAGAAAAAGAAGAAGAAGAAGAAGAAGAAGAAGAAAGAGGAGGAGGAGGAGGAGGAGGAGGAGGAGATCTAGACAAGGACCCCCACCTACCTCGCGAGATGCCGCCAACATCCATGGAGGTCACGGAACACCGCGAGCGAGAGAGAGTAGAGGGGAGGGAGATGTGTGGCTCACCAAAAACCACCTTCATCGCCCCTCGACTCTGGCTCCAGTGGTATGGAGGTCGCGGGGCGCGCACGATAGCCGATAGGAGGAAGGGTGGAAGGGAGAGAGGGAAAGCTTGCCGGCATCGCGGCGTGGAGCACGTAGAGGGAGGGGAGGCGCAGGCATGAACAAGAAGTGGAGGAGCAAGAGTAGAAAGAATATAATAGGAGAAAGGAGAAGCCGTGCGGGTGGATAATATCGAGCTACGGTTAAGTCAAGCCGTGCGGGTCGACGGTTCAGTCACACATAGACACGCGTCCGAATACATAAGACGCTCGTCCACTAGTATTAGGAATTGGTGCAACAGCTACACTGTTCATACAAGTACAGCAGGCTTCTGCACCATGCGACACATGGAGCTCACTGATACAGATCAATACCTACCTCTCTTCAAAAAGCATGGAACTGAGATCGAGCCGGAGCAGATCTCTGTGGAGTAATATATCTGTGACTCTGTCAAGCACTCAAGCTCAATCTTTGAAGATCCCAAAGGACGGGTTGACGATGGAGAAGCCCCCGTCGAGGAGCAGGTTGTGCCCGCTGATGTACCGCGCGTCGTCGCTGGCGAGGTAGAGCACGGCGGCGGCGATGTCCGCCACCCGCAGGCGAACGCCCTTGAGGTTAGCGACGGCCTCCATGGCCTGCTCGAACGCCTCCCCCTCCAGTCCCACGTACGCCGTGGCGAGCGGCGTGGCAGCCGCGGCGGGCGAGACGCAGTTGACCCGGATCCCGTGGCGACCCAGCTCCGCGGCGGCGTTCTCCGTGAGCGCCACGAGGCCGCGCTTGGCGCACGTGTAGGCGTGCGACGCGGCGCCGGCCACCGCGGAGGCGAGGCTGGACGTGCCGATGATGCAGCCGCCGCGGCCCGCGGGGACCATGACCCGCGCCGCGTGCTTGGTGCCCAGGAACGGTCCCACGAGGTTGACGGAGAGCACGCGCTCGAAGTCCTCCTTGGTGCTCTCCCGGATGCTGTGGCAAGCCGCGCCGCCGATGCCCGCGTTGTTGAACATGATGTCCAGCGCGCCGAACCGGGCCACGGCGTGGTCCACGGCCGCCGCGACGTCGGCCTCGACGGTGACGTCGCAGTGCACGTAGCTGGCGACGGCGTCGGCGCCCAGCTCGGCGCAGAGAGCGGCGCCGGCTTCGTCCTGGATGTCCGCCACCACGACGCGCGCGCCGTGCTTCACGAAGAGCCGCGCCGTGCACTCCCCGATGCCGCTCGCGCCGCCGGTGATCAGCGCCACCTTGCCCTCCAGCCTGCGCGCGCGCGCGTAAACACGTTGGTAACAAATTTGGCCACCCGTCATGTGATAATACAAGCAAAAGCTTACAAATTGGACAAAAAAAATCGATCGCCGGAAGATCGAATCAGCATGGAAGCGATTAAACGGACGGAAGGTAGTGTTCTTACTTCATTGCGGCTGGAGGAACTTGATCGGAGCTGCTGGCTGCCATGGCTCTACTCTGCCCTCTGCAGTTCTGCTCTGCTGCGAGGACGAAGATCTAGTGTTTCTACAACGACTTTGCTTGCACACCGGCCGCCCGGGAGGAAAATTGGGGGTAGCTAATGATTTTTTATACTGCTGCTGCTATGCAGTGCCTGATGCTGACCAAGGCAGGCATTTAAAATTAACTAGGCCTTGTCTAATACCGAATTTTTTTTAGATTTTAAGAATGTAGTATTTTCGTTTTTATTTGACAATTATTGTCCAATTATAGACTAACTAAATTCAATAGATTTATCTCGTGATTGACAAGTAAACTGTATAATTAATTTTTATTTTCGTCTATATTTAATATTTAATGCATATACCGTAAGATTTGATGTAACGAATAACTTTGAAAAGTTTTTTTTATTTTTTTTGGGTGAACTAAACTGAGTCCTGACAAGTCGTAGAGCGATGCCATTGTTTTGTCGGCGGGCATCTCCGAGTGTTGAGATGCCCCTCGATCTCATAGGGCAAGGCCATTGTCGGGTCGTGAGAGCTGCGACTGCGAAGTGGCGGCCATCATCGTTCTTGGATTCAGCTCCGGATCGAGAAGTACGCGACGGCGAGCCCCCGACTTGGTTGTCGTTTCCTCCCAAGCCGGCTCGCACAAGTGTTTTTAAAGGCAGTGGATAGGTGCTGCGATATTAGCTAGTGCCTTCGTCGATCTATCGATGGACGTACGTGTCGAGCCTACAGTGTTGGGTGCTTTTTTTTTTGCGAACCAGTGTTGGGCACTGTTGAGTTGCGGCGTTAACTGCGCGCAGTTAGGCCTTGTTCCCAATAATTTTTTATTTCGAATACTGTAGCACTTTTGTTCTTATTTGACAAATATTATCCAATTGTGGATTAACTAAGTTTAAAAGATTTATCTCATGATTTACAGGTAAACTGTGTAATTAGTTTTTTGTTTTTATCTATATTTAATAGTCTATTCATGTGCCGCAAGATTCGATGTGACAAGAAATTTTAATTTTTTTTTTGGTTTTTAGGCCTTGTTTAGTTTCCAGAATATTTTGCAAAATTTTTCACATTCCTCGTCACATCAAATCTTGTACCACATGCATAAAGCACTAACTATAAATAAAAAAATAACTAATTACACAGTTTACCTGCAATTTGCGAGACGAATCTTTTAAGCCTAGTTTAGTTAGTCTATGATTGGCTAATATTTGTCAAATACAAATGAAAGTGGTATTATTCATATTTTACAAAATATTTTGGAAGTAAACAATGCCTTAGGTGAACTAAACAAGGCCTTAGTGTGGCAGCAGCCGACGACCCTGGTTTTTTTTTCTATTGCTAGACGGTAGCGAGAAGTTCCTATTTTAGGTCCCTCAAATTTAGCATAAGTCTGTTTTTTATCCTTGAACTTCAAAACCGAGTAAAATACATCCCTCAAATTTTGAAACCATGCATATTACGTTCTTGACATGGTTATAAGCGGTTTTGAAGACAGTTTTGTCTTTTTCATTTTTATTTATTTTGGTTGAATATTTGTAAAATTATAGTAAATCACATAAAATTCATAAAATAGTAAATCTGATTTTGTTGGACTCCAGATAAGTAGATCTACACAGTGAACATATAATATAATATGCTTTAGTACAAAATTTTTATTGTAGCTTTAGATCTGTGTTTTTCTATAATTAATTAGAATAATTCATAGCTATAGTTTGTATGGTCCAATTGTGGTGAATTTTTTATGTTGGACTAATTGTTATATGTTTAAACTATGATAAAAATTTCATACTCATTAGATCATGTATAACTTAGTTATAGATTTATTATAATTTAACAAGCATAAACCTAAATAAATCTATAACTAAATAATACGTGATTGAATGAATATAAAATTTTTACTATAACTCAAACATAGAATAATTAGCTCACCATATAAATTTCGTCACAATTAGACCATAGAAAATGTAGCTATAATGAGTCTAATTAATTACAGAAAAACATAGATCTAAAGATGCATCAAAAAAAATATACTAGAACATACTATATTATATATTCAATGTGTATATCTACTGATCTGAAGTCCAATAAAATTGAGTTTTCTATTTTATGATTTTTATGTGATTTACTGTGATTTTTCAAAAAAAATCAGCCAAAATAAATAAAAAGAAAAAGGTAAAACCGCTTTCAAAACCAGGTCAAGGATGTAATGTGCACGGTTTTAAAAGTTGAGGAATGTGTTTTATCCAGTTTTAGAGTTCAGAAATGAAAATCAGACTTTCGCAAAAGTGGAGAGACCTAAAGTATACTTTTTCCTTCCCTGGAGATGGAGAGGAGTTGGGTGGATCATATCATCAATCAAAATTCAAAATGGAGAGAGACGGGTGCCTTGACAGAAAAAACTCAGCCTTGGACTATTGGGTTCTTTTGGCGATATCAGATGGCTCGGCCCAGTCCACTCTAGAAAATTGGGGTGGGCTGTCAAGAGGGAGAAAGCTAGAGGATTCAATTAAATTTTGTTTTCCTGTTCAGATTCGTCTTTGACAATTGTCTCGGGTTGGCTCCATGCGATGATTCTGAGTTAAGGCCCTGATGATACGGTATTAAAAAAACCATGATATTAAGAAACTATAGCTTTAAAATCCATAAATGTGCAAAACCATAGTAAAGTTTGAAAACAGCTAGTAATACTTCAGTTTCGAACCATAAATTCTATTGTACTACGGTATTCTGAAGTGACTATGGTCCGTTAATTTAAATGTCAATTATCACATATTGAGAAATATGTATTTATCTACTCACTTATTTTGAAAAAATAGGAAAATATAGATAAAATATCACATAATTAGATGTCACTTGTTTTAGAATGTGACATACATACATTGATCCATATATATATATATATATATATATATATATATATATATATATATATATATATATATATATATATATATATATATATATATATATATATATATATATGCGTGCGTGGAAATGTCTCTATGAAAAAAAAATATATTTTTTCATGGATGGCTGTTCTTACCCATCGCCACTAGAAATGCATTTGTAGATGTAGCTCATGTGTATGTGGAAATGCTCGCCTCTATAAATCATTTTATGTTACAATGCTTTAATTATGATGATCTAAAACCGAAGTGTTATTTTTTCTAAAACTCTAAAAATATTTTGCATCTAAATTTAGCGGATCCGTTCACTTGTCTTATAAGCTGTACTTTTTACCAGCATCAGCAAACAATATTTTTAGTTATAGTTTTAGGCTGTCTCCAACAGGAGACCTATTTGGGAACCCAAACCCAAAATGGGTCTCCATCGCAATACCTATAGCCTCCAACAGAGTACCCATACAGAAGACCCATTTTGGGTATCAGGAGAGGCATAATCCAAATTTGGGTATCCTCTCTCCTCGAGACCCATTTGCAGAGAGTATTGTCTTTTAGGTCTTGTTGTTGGAGAAGACTAAAAATAGGTATAGAACCTTTTACCTGTAGCGCTACCCAAAGGACAAATGGGTTTTGTATTTTGGGTGACGATTATTGGAGATAGTCTTGAGGCTTAATGAGATCGTGGGGTCGCTGAAGACTGGACTGGACAGTTGGCCGACCGTGTAGTACAGCTCAACTCGGCACATATATCGCCGTGTTATCTGCCGCCTGTCCATTCAGGATGCGGATCTTATCAAACTGAGGTCCACCGTGCACGGCACCAGCTGCTCACAGGATGACAGGGAATATCATCATATTGTTAAGCATGCATGATTATGTACGCATATACATGCATGCATGGTCTCACACTGTGTGACAGCTACGCTTGAGCAACAAAACCCCAGCAGCTCGTGAGCTCGATCGTCAGCTGATGAGAATGAACGCAGTTGAGCAGCATCATGGCAGGTGATGGTACTCGCCCCTCGTCCCTGCCTCCCCCTGCTGCTTGTATTTAGGCCTTGTTTATACACACCTAAAAATTCAAAACTTTACAAGATTTCCTATCACATCAAATATTACAGTACATGCATGAAACATTAAATATAGATAAAAAGATAACTAAATGCACAATTTACATGTAAATCACGAGATGAATCTTTTAAGACTAGTTGCTCTATAATTGAACAATGTTTGTCAAATAAAAACAAAAGTGCTATAGTGTCAAAATCCAAAAAAATTTAGATCTAAACAAGACCTTAATCAAGCGCCCCTTGAGCACGTACGTACTGTGTGTGTGTGTACACTCCAGTTCCAGGCACGCACTTAGCTACCAACCTACCTTGAGCTGGCGATCGTGTGCGGTGGTACATTGCTATACTGACACTGTTGATGCACATGCACATTGCACGTTGTGACGTTGACGTGAAAAACGACATTTATCTCGTAAAACTGCAACCGGGTCGATCGTGGTCTATTGATTTGCGAATTTTCTTTTCACGCAGCCTTGCTCATCAGTTTTGCGACGCAGAAACAAATTAGGCATTACGATGTTTGTTTAGTTTTCAAAATTCTCCGTCATATTAAATTTTTCAGCACATGCATGAAGCATTAAATATAAACGAAAATAAAAACTAATTGCACAGTTTACCTGTAAATTGCGAGACGAATCTTTTGATCCTAGTTAGTTTATGATTGGACAATATTTGGCACAAACAAACAAAAGTGTTACAGTAGCGAAATTTAAAATCTTTTCGCATCTAAACAAGACCTAATATTTCCTCTGTCCTGTGAAAGCTTAGAACTCCTAGAATCCATGTCAGTCAAATATTTTTTCTAAACTTTGACCAATTTTATAAAAAAGAACATTAATATCTATGATATAAATTGAGTATTTTATAAAAATGTATTCTATAATAAAACTAATGATATTAATTTGAAACTATAAACCTTAACGTGTTTTTTTTATAAATTTAATTAAAGTTTTAAAAGTTTAATTAGAACAAGTAATTAACACTTTGCGCGCGCGTAGGCATAGACGACACTGATCAAGGCCTTGTTTAGTTTCCCAAAAATTTTGTAAAATTTTTCAGATTCCCTGTCACATCGAATCTTTAGACGTATGAATGGAGTATTAAATATATATAAAAATAAAAACTAATTGCACAGTTTGGTTGGAATTGACGAGACAAATCTTTTGAGCTTAGTTAATCTATAATTAGATAATATTTGTCAAATACAAACGAAATTGCTACTATTCCTATTTTGAAAAAAAATTTGGAGGTAAACAAGGCGCAAAGCACACGCGCGCACGCGGATCCGCGGTGCATGCCAACAAACGCGCGATCGAGGCAGGCATACATAGAGGCATTGATTGGACGTGCACATGCACACATGCACGGCGAGCGGGCAAGATGATGGGGGTGCACGCATCACGTGGGCCGTGCCAGGCGCGCGCACACCTTGACGCGTTTCGTTTTCATTATTATTCGGGAGCGAGGAATCTGTGGGCACTGGCAGTCACGCAAGCGAAGCAACGAGGCGATCGAGCGGCCGGCCGGTCTCTGCTAATAATCGCGGCGCGCGGCCTGTCACGAACTCACGATCACGCACCAGCACCGTCGTGCCCAGCATCGGCGGACCACACACACCACAGCCACAGGGTCCACGGCTGGTCCACCGTCAGCAGCAGACGCATCTGAGGCCTTGAGTTTAGTCGGTGAAATTTTTTAAGTTAAGTGTAACATTTTTGTTTGTATTTTATTAATAACTATACTTAAAAAATTTTATCTCACAAATTATAGACAAATAATATAATTAATTATTTTTTATATATATTTAATGTTTCATGCATACGTCTAAAAATTGATATGACAAAAAATTTTAATTTTTTTTTAAGATTTTAGAGTAAACTAAACAAGGCATGAGACTCAGACGGAACAGCGTGCGCATGTACGTACACGTGCACATGCATGTATAGCAGCCCCACGCCCCACTTCCCTGACTTGACTTCCATTGCACCCATCACCCATGCCGGCCGGCTCTCGATCTCCTGCAGGCCTCTGCTAAACACGATGACTACTCGTCCAGAGATGGCGAAACGTACGGGTGCTCGATTTGGAGGCGCAGCCGAATGCCGAGGACCGTCCGTGAACCCGCACACTACGGCATACCGCAACAACGGCACGGGCGCACCGCCGGCTTCTGCTTCTGCCTGCACTGGTGCACGGGGCTCTGGTGGGTAGGCTAGGGAAGCGGTCACACTCCTCCGTCCCCAGCAGTCATCAGCGCATGGCAGTTGGCAGTGGCAGCCATACCACGCCGTACTGCACGTTGTTGGAGTACGCTGCTCCTGTGCTGCTGACACAGGGCTAGCCCTACCGGCACCCGGCAGTAAAATTCCTGGAGCTACCACTATTGAACCTGTACAGTAAAGTAACAACTGTACGCTGGGATATATGTTTAGGCCTTGTTTAGGCCTTGTTTAGTTCCGAAAACTGAAAAGTTTTCGGAAACCGTAGCACTTTCGTTTGTTTGTGGTAAATATTATTCAGTCATAGACTAACTAAGATCAAAAGATTCGTCTCGCGATTTACAGTCAAACTGTATAATTAGTTTTTATTTTTGTCTATATTTAATGCTTTATATATGTGCCGCAAGATTCGATGTGACAGGAAATCTTGAAAACTTTTTGGATTTCGGGGTGAACTAAACAAGGCCATAGTTTGTAAAATTTTTTAAGATTTTCCGTCACATCGAATCTTTAGTCGCATACATAGAGTATTAAATATAGACAAAAATAAAAACTAACCGTACAGTTTACCTGTAATTTGTGAGATGAATCTTTTGAGCCTAGTTACTCCGTAATTGGACAATGTTTATCAAATAAAAACGAAATGCTACAATAGCCAAAAACAAAAAATTTTGCAAACTAAACAAGACCTTAATACTGTCCAAAAATTTTCAAAATTTCTCATCACATCGTATCTTGCGACATATGTATGAAACATTAAGGGCCTTTTTGGTTCTCCTTGCTAAATTTTAGCTACTCTTAGGTGACTAATAAAATTAAACTATTTTAGCTCCTTTTAGTCAATGTGTTTGGAACTTTAGCTACTAAAGTGACTAAAATTTAGCTAACTAAAATTTAGCAAAGGGAAGCAAGCAGGGCCTAAATATAAATAAAAAAGATAGCTAATCACAACATACCTTTTAAGTCTAGTTAGCTAGAATTGAATAATTTATTTTTATTTGATAAATATTATATAATCATGGACTAACTAAACTCAAAAGATTCATCTTATAATTTATAGGTAAATTGTGCAATTAAAGTTTTTTCGTCTATATTTAATACTCTATACATGTGTCATAAAATTTGATGTGGCAGACAATTTTAAATTTTTTTATTTTTTTGGGTGAACTAAACAAGGCCTAGAGCCAAAAGTGCTATAATAGCAAAACCTAAACTTTTTAGCGAACTAAACAAGGCCTATAATCGAACACGTCAAATCTAGCATCAAGGCCCATTGCCATCGTGATAAAAAGAAAGGCCCATTGCGATCGCCACATGCCTCATCCAATTCGCCAGAGTACTACACCATTGTACAGTACCATGGACGGAGAAATGCCATCACCTACTACTGACCTATACTGTCAAAGGCTCAAAGCGCAAGCATGGCTGACGTTCGGGAGAGGATTACTGAACGATGAGAAGCGATGAGTTTCGGGAGAGGATTACTCTGAACGATCTACAGCGAAAGCAGTAATAATAACATAGTAAAGCATAGTACGATGAATTGCCGAAACAAAGAGGGATTAAACAGACAAGGCAGTAGCTATAGCTAGATCCATGCATAGGAACATTTTTTTTTTTCAACATAACAGGATCGACCAGGTTCTGCTTAAAAAATCGTAAGACATGAACTGATGGACACGACAACACCAAGAAAGATCGCAGACATTCGTAGGAGAGTAGTAGTGTGGTTCAGGGATGGATGATTCACCGGCCATTGATCGATCGTTGCCTCCCTCACGCAGCGGCATCGGTGCCGTTCACGCGGCTGTGGGCGCGGCCATGATGCTCTTGCTGGACGAGGAGCTGGTCGGCCTCAGCGCCCTCATGGGGCTCGCCAGCGCCCACGCCCAGCTCCGGTGGCTCCGCGACGACCCGGTGCCCCTCGCGCTCCCTCCGCTGGCGCCGCCGCTCCCGCCGTCGGGTGCCGAGAGCCAGTAGGACGACGAAGGCGCGGCGCCTAGGCCGCCGCCGCCGCCGCCGCCGAAGAACCCGGCGCACTTGATGCGGTGGTGCTGGTCGTGCTCGTGGTCCTCGCCGCCACCGCCGCCCAGGTGGTGGCGGCCCAGCGCGCCCGCGCCGGCCTTGTTGGGCTTGGGCTCGCGGTGGGACTCGACGCGCCGGAGCGCGCAGTCGCCGAAGCCCGTGGAGAGGCGCTCCAGGAAGTCGCCCGAGAAGCTGCGGCTGCCGCAGCCCACGGAGCGCGACCGCGCCACCTTCCGCCCGAACGACGACGACGAGGAGCCCTCGCTCCGGCGGCCCGGGCTCTCCGTCTCCGGCTCCACGATCGCCTCCAGCCGGCCCCCGAGCGAGGCCGACGAGGCCGACGCCACCGACACGGAGTTCCTCCTCGCCGCCGCCGCGCCGCCGCCGCCGCCGCCACCGTTGGCCGCCGCCGACGCGGCCTTGTGGTGGCTGCTGCTGCTGCCGGACGACGAGGAGGAGAGGTGGAGGAAGGACCAGAAGCTCTTCTTGCGCGGGCTGTCCGCGGTGACCGCGTGCGCCGGCGCCGGCGCCGCCGCCGCCGCCGGCAGCGGCTCCTCCGGCCGCGGCGCCACCGACTTGCTCCTCTTGAGCCCGCCGCCGCCGCCGCCCGCGTTCTGCGCCGCGGGCATCACCTTGCGCGACGCCGCCGCGGAAGAAGGGTAGAGTGGCAGCGCCGGCGCGTCGGAGGAGGCGCGGTTGGACGACGGCGGCGGCGGCGGCGTCGAGGACGACGGCGACGCGGACACCGGCGGCGGCGGGTGGAAGGGGCTGGACTTGGACGACGACACCAGCATGCCGAGCTTCTCTTGCAGACAGAAGGCGCAGATGCCGCCGGCGCCGCCCGTCCCGGCCGCCGCCGTCGCGCCTGGCGGGTACGGGTGCTCGCTGCAGTACACCGCGCCGTCCTGATCCGCCGCCGTCGCCGTCGCGTCCGCCGCTTTCTCCTCCATTCTTGAATGAATCGGTCAAGCTACCACCGCTGCTGGACGGATCTTGGCTAGCTAAGCGAGGACAAGTCCCCGCATCACAGCCGCTGCTGCTTGCTCTTGACTCGGCGAGCTAGCACCTCGATCTTCTTGGGACAGAAGCAGCAGAGGATACGCAGCTGAGGTCCGGCCTCTTCAACCCGATCTGCTGCTTCTGCGCGCACGGACGGACGTGGAGACGGACGAGCAGGGGAGGCAGAGAGCTTGGGAATGGCGCCAGTGAGCGGCACGGGCGCACAAGCGGATGCGGAGAGCAGCAAGCTGCGAGCAGGAGCAGAGAGACAGGCAGGCAGGGGTGGCGTGGTGCGCTCTCTTGTGCTCCGCTCTCGCGCTGCGCCTTTGCTATATTTTTAGCGCCACTTCCGCCTGTTTCTTTTTGTCCTGTCCTGGTTCGTCGCCGCAGACAGTCTGGGGGCCGTGCGTGACGAGGCTCCATCAGGCGGGAGCACGTGGGGGGTGGGGGCGCATCTCTCTGCGCCGCTGCAGCAGCCCTGCCCCGCAAAGAGTCGTCAGCCAGGCGTTGATGGCAACGGATCCCCTGCGTAACCACGCTTGGAGCCCAGAAATTACCGTTGCTGATCCCACGTTTGGAGCCTACTAACAAATTGGGTGACAGCAGCCACACCGGGACTGCTTGTGATTTGACTTTTTCAGTTCTTCTTGTAGGATGCGAGTAGCATGTCACATGTAGTAGTAGTAGGTCTAGTGCGAGTCTAGCAGGTTCTTCACTCTGCTCCATCCATTGCTGTGACTGCTTGTGAACTTCGACTCTCTCAGTTCCATCGTGCACTGTTGGACACGCAATGTGCGCGAGTCAAGGCGACCTCTAACGATGTGCCCTGCCCACAAGCGGCGGGCCATGGAGGGAGCGGATGATCCAAAACGGCGGCTGTTCTGTTCCATCGCCGCTTGCAAATGGCAACAGGCCAGGCCGGACATGCCATGTACGTACCCCAGTACCTTCCTCCTTGATCGATCGGCTCCACAGTTTGGTACTGGTATCAGACCAGCAGCGGCCACATGCGTGGTGGTGGTCGGACGGAGCCGACGACGCTGATATGCGACCGGACCTCCACTGCCCGCATGTGCCCGCACGAGACTGCTAGCGAGGCAGTTTTCACTACCACCAATTAATCTTCATTCACATAATATTATATATATATATATATATATATATATATATATACTAGTAGTATAGTCTAGTACTAGTGCATTATACATATCTGTAACCTGTACGTGTATGTTACACTCCAGTTAAAATAAATACTAGTACTTGATTGATGTCCGTTGCGGAAGGAGGCAAGCCCACACAAAATCAGCATCGTGACAGCAGCGAGTGGCGCTGGCCGCCTTGTCTGTGCCGGGGCCTAAACCGCGATCATGCACGTCCTCAACTCTCCTCCCATGGTCAAACGTGCTACACCTACTAATAATTATTACTCCTAAAGAAACGAATCTGTCTAGCTACTTGTAGCGCTATCCAGGGTGGCGCTGGCGCATCGAACAACTGAACTGAGGGCTTGTTTAGTTACAAAATATTTTGTAAAATGGACACTGTAGCTTTTTCGTTTGTATTTGACAAATATTGTCCGATCATGGACTAACTAGGCTCAAAAGATTTGTCTCGTCAATTTCGACCAAACTGTGCAAATAGTTTTTATTTTTGTCTATATTTAGTACTTCATGCATGTGTCTAAAGA
Source organism: Sorghum bicolor (assembly GCF_000003195.3). Taxonomy (NCBI): domain Eukaryota; kingdom Viridiplantae; phylum Streptophyta; class Magnoliopsida; order Poales; family Poaceae; genus Sorghum; species Sorghum bicolor. Next base: position 42,539,922 of record NC_012875.2, read on the forward strand.
TTCGATGTGATGGGAAATCTGAAAAATTTTGTAAAATTTTTTGGGAACTAAACAAGGCATGATGTGAAGTGGTAACGTGTCCAGCCTTTGGACGGATCCTGGACGCGACTCGAGGGTGTGACACTGGCGTTTTTCATGTCATGCCGGTTGCCGGGCGTTTCCTCTCCCCTCCGATCTGCAGCAGGGAGAATGAAGGTAACATGTACTGTGTACATTCACATGGGGCCGATGAACGAACCTACTACCTGTTCACATCAGGGCATCAGTAGTATCTTCTCTTCTGCGATGCGCAACACCGTCAGTTCCGCTGCCAAGAGCCGAAGATACTGCACATGCGTGGACGGAGTAAAAAAAAAAAAACAGAGGCCGTCCATGTTCATCGGTATCGACGGGGTTCCAGTGGAGCCCTTTGGCTTTCCTGCGTGCTGGACTGGATGCCTGAATGCTGCTGCGAAACTGCGTACGTGCGACAGCCATTATACCCCCAAGCCTTGTTTAGTTCCAAAATATTTTGCAAAATCGACACTGTAGCTCTTTTGTTTGTATTTGACAAATATTGTCCAATCATGTACTAACTAGACTCAAAAGATTCGTCTCGTCAATTTCGACCAAACTGTGCAATTAGTTTTTATTTTTGTCTATATTTAATATTTCATGCATGTGTCTAAAGATTCGATGTGAAGGGAAATCTAAAAAATTTTACAAAATTTTTTGAGAACTAAACAAGTCCCCAATACCCCAAGGCCAGGCATGGCCATGCGTGCGCTTTCAATACTGGCAATGGCAGTAGATCTTGCATGCATGTGCCTCCGTTCCAGGTGACACTTTGATAAAATTAAGCAGCAGGAGTCCAGATTCAACATAACTCTCAACTCTCGTTACGCTAACACCTTAGTGTGGTGACGCAACACAATAGCGTGATAGTATAGTTAAACCGTAAAATTCACACTAGAGCTGAACTTTGCTGCCAATGCTCATCACACCAGATAGTAGAGACGACCTCATCATCGTTGCTTTAGAGCCTGTTTGGTCCCCTTGCTAAAATTTAGCTAGCTAAAATTATTTTAGCTACTCTTGGATGACTAATGAAACTAAACTATTTTAACTTCTTTTAGTCAATGTGTTTGGAACTTTAACTACTAAAATGACTAAAGTTTAGCTAGCTAAAAATTAGCAGGAACCAAACAGGGCCTTAGCCTCGAGTTGGAAAGGCCCTCTTTCTCTTCGGTTAATAGTCTAAAGATGGCCGACTATTTTCACCAAGCTGGCACCAGTTTTGGTAAACAAATACTTTTGTGACACTTCGGCAAGCACTGCACAAGGCATGTAACACAGTAACAGCTTGAAAGTAAAAATCAATAGCCACAACTGTAGCTATGAACGAAACAGGCACATAAGGTTTGGCCCAACTTGTGTAACTTTAGACGGGGAAAATATATTGGCAAACTGTGTAAATTGAGGCTATGAAACAAAACAGGTCCAATCGTCTTCAACACAATTTTTTTAAAGAAATATCAACCCCCAGAAAAAAAAAAGAAAAGAAAATCAATATCGAGAGCATTGCTGCCGAGACGTATCGATCAGCCTCAATGTCAGCTTAATGTCAACTTGTTCACTTAAGATTATCTGCCAAATCTACCAGCCATGTGTTTTTCTCTCACAACAAATTAGCAAACAGTACTTTCAGCCATAACTTATCAACCAAGCCAACATTTTTTTTGAACTGTACATTATCAATCAGTAGTAAAACATCTAATGAAGAGAGTGGACGTCGGTTGCAGAGACGCCAAATTGGAATTACGTGTCAACGGCAATATTCAAGGTGCACAGAACCACAATTGTGATATGCACCTTTAAGAAAAAAAACTTGATATGCAGTTTGATCAACACCACAACTCCACAGAGTACCGAACAAGAGTGAAGCCGCAAGTAGACTTAATCACAAACAGTAGCAAATAAACCAATTCCCAAAAGAGGAACGTAATCAGCAGATGACAAACAAATTCCGAGTTCTAAATATCAAGTAGCTAATGTTCAACACACAGATACTAAGAAAACTAAGTGCATATTTTTCTTTTCTATTCAGTATTGCAGTCAGGGTTTAGGGTTACCCAGCCTTGTTTAGGTCCCAAAAATTTTCAAGATTCCCCGTCACATCAAATCTTGCGGCACATGCATGGAGCATGAAATATAGATAAGAAAGATAACTAATTGCACAGTTTACCTGAAATTTACGAGACAAATCTTTTGAGCCTAGTTAGTCCATGATTTGACAATAATTGTCAAATAAAAACGAAAGTGCTACAGTAGCCAAACCCAAAAAATTTCATGAACTAAACAAGACAGAGCCTGACCATAAGACTATGATAATGATTTTGCTTTCAGGTAGATGACAAACCAGTGAATAAACTGATCAGCTGAAAAAAAAGTGTTCTGGCTGTTATACAAATAAGTTTTGCAAACCATGAACTTGCAGGTAATATGATAACATTCTGTGTAATTTCCTTTTTAAAATGTTTATTTACCATTTATCGAGATATTTGATGTAATGGTGCATGGAATAATTCAAATGGTTCTTTTCCATAGACTGAAGTCTTTCAAGGATGATCCATATATTAGTGACATTGAAAAAAAAAAAACTGGAAGGCAATTCTGTCTACCTCCTATATGGAAAATGTCCACATGCTATGCTGTTGAATCTAGCAAGTGCAAAATCTCAATATAGGAGGTAGATGCATGTCCAACAAAAAAAGATAGATGTTAGAGTCCACTACACAATATTGGCTACAAACTGTGAAGAACACTGAGAATGCCTTCATGTAAAAGACGTCTTATGTATAACTATGTAGGTTAATTTCATTGCCCATTTACTAGCATCTCTTACATTTTGAATATAAGATTTTAATACACTTAGTGGGAAGAAATATTCTTACTTAGGAACCTTATAAGCCTATATTGTTTACCTTTAATCCAAATTGATTACAGACCAATAATCTGAGGAAGGAGATCTTGCCTTTGCCAATGGGTTTAGATTGTCCACAAAAGCTCCTATTGCCAGTGCCATGCATCCTTCCTTCACCTGCAAGGTAACATAATGCCCTAATTGCCAATGTCTCGTATCATCTGTCAGCACAATAGAACTTAACACGCTCAACAGATAATAGATCACACATGCTAAAATGATAACACGGATAATAATATGCAGCTCAACCAGTGTATCTTCAGTACAGAAGCATACACTTTCCATTGCTGCAGAAGGATCAATCTGAAAAACCATGACACAGTCAACATTTCTGTGTTCTAATAAAAATCAAAGTAGGCACCAGCGCCCAGCGGTGAGACCGTGATTAGGTCATATAGGCTATGGCCTATGAGGCTAGGCATTCAGACGCCAAGGTGACCATATGGTTAGGTCAAATTGGCATCAGGAGTTGCTGACCAGGACTCACCTGCTATCTGCCACATCCTGCTATTAAAGGGTTTGTTCCTAGTTCCAATTGCTGAATCGCCAATTATTGAATTGCCAAGACTCCTTCATACAGCTTAGCAGTTTTACCATAGCCAGAATCTATCATTTTATTTCTATTCCTTAAGCTTCCTTCTACTAAAATATCTTAGTTCAAAAATACACCATCTAAATACACATCTTCACTTTTTTCTGAACTACAGTATGGATCTAAAATACTAAGATGTCACACTGAAGTGCAATCTAACTTTTTCGGAACTCACAATTCATCAGTGCAATCATGTCGCTCTTCACTGTTACTAACATTTATGTACGCAGACTGCTGGGTGATCATGGGCGAAGTAGTCTTGGACCAGAATTTGAAGATATCCATGAAGCAATTACATCAACAAGAGTTTCAATGTCTTTTGAGATCTGTGCTCGTAGAATGCCTGAGTCAGTACCCAAACTGGTACCAACCTCCTTAGCAACAGCCTCCCATGGTGTGCCCATTGTCAGATTTGCCAGAAGTTCACCTCCACGGTTCACTGCATCAGCCATTGCTGGTGGAACATCAGGAAGAACCTGAAGAAACACAACACAATTACTTTTCCAGAATTATAGAATCTTTGTTCCAGCAATGGCTTTGCCAACAGCTCTGAAACATGGAAGCCTGAAAAGAAAAATAGTACCTGTTGCAATGGTAGCCCATGATCCCCAGGAAGTGATCGAATTGACATATCAAGCAACGAGCTAATAGCTGCTTCGGAGCTTAGTACTTGTGCAAGGGTAGAGGTTTCATCAATTTGATCATCTTTGAACTTTATTAAGAGATTCCGAGAAATCCCATAGTAGGATTTTATCTAAAGAAAATTGTGATGCGCCAGTAAGACAACAAGCATATAATAATTATAGAATAATTCACATAAGAATCTTGGTTATTCAGCATAAACAGATTGAAACATAAACACATAAGGGAACCCTAAGATTGGTTATAAGTGAAGATTTGAACTGAGAATTCTGATAATCTCTAATAAATAGGTACTGACAGAGATGTCACAGGCTTACAGCACTGTAAAGCACCAGACACAATTTGAGATAATGTTCATAGATTTTATATGTGTGTTGATAAACTCAACGTATGTTTAGAGAAGGTGTCATTTCAGAAGTAAACTCACATTAACTAGTATAACAATAACTGTCACCATTTCTCGCGTGGGTGGTTTACATATAATTTTAGATTTCAAATATTCAAAAGAATAGTGCTAACATACCAGGCGGCGTGTCTCTTCTGGTTTTGGAATGAAGTCCTCCCTCCCATTTACTAAGTCCATATACAACGGAGGAAGTTGTTGAAGTAAAGGTAGAAGTTGCTTAACCACAGGTGGGCTTAGATTCTCAAGCTGCTTAATGGCTGCTTCTGCCTATTATGCCAAAATTATAAGCTCGTAAGCTACATAGATTGAATGTTTCAAGAAGGAAATATAAACGCATCCAGCTAATCTTTACATGAGAGAGCAATACATGTTATGTGTTTAGGAGAGTGTCATCTGTTAGAATACTTAAGAAAAATAATCTTTAGAATTCTTAATTCACATCCTTCAGTCATTGTTAACTGATGAATCCCAGGAATTATCTTCCATCCTGAGTATGACACTTCTAAGAAATTTAGCTAAATGGAAGACGTCAAGATAGTAAATAGGGTAGAAGGGCCGAAATGGTAAATCATAAAGCACACTATAAAAAAGAGTGAAAAACAAATTCTACATTTATATGGAATGTGTGCCACCTCAATCGACATTCTTATGAGTAGCAAATCCTCAATTTTCCAATAAGAAAAGTAAATGAATAGGATTTATCCAACAAGAAAAGTAAAAGAAAACAACTTGGCCCTAAAGAAAACGTATATGAAAATTCATGGCGAAATAGCCATCTTCGTCCTTAAACTATCGCCTGAGGCTCAAATTGGTCCCTCAACTTTCAAAACGTCCAATTTAGTCCCTAAACAATCGATTTTCAGTCAATCTCGTCTATTGCTGTTAACTACTCGCCACGTGTCGAGAAAGTCATGCCAAAAGTCATTCCTGCCCCTTCCTCCATCCTTTATGAGTCACGTTAGATGCATTCAAAGAGAAAAACTATGAACACGTTAGATGCATTCAAAGAAAAAAACTATGAACACGTCAATCTCGTGCTTGTCTTCACGTTAGATTTTTGGTGCCAAAAGGCAGAGCAGCTCTCCTTAGAAAAAAAACTATGAACACGTTAGATGCATTCAAAGAAAAAAAAATAGTTTCAAGCCAATGATATTAATGCCTTTGTATCACCCAATCATTTGTCTGTGAACACTTGTCTTTGTTATGTCAAAACATGAGACAATATGACAGACATTGTTAGGAATTTGTTTCTGCATGAGGCATCTATTGCGAGACCTGAGATAAGGAGAGGGGAAACGAGGAGGAAACAGTAGACGGGGACGCTATGAAGACTGGGCAGCTCGGAAAGGATGGGCGAGGGGCAGCGATGACTTTTGGCATGATCTCCTAAACACGTGGCGATTAGTTAACGGCGATGGACAAGATTGACCCGAAAATCGATTGTTTAGGGACTAAACTGGGCGTTTTGAAAGTTGAGGGACTAAATTGAGCCTCGGGTGATAGTTTAAGGACGAAGATGGCTATTTCGCCAAAATTCATCATACCATGGAGTGGAGAAGAAAAAAACCCTCATACTATCTTCCACTTTTCTTTTTTTTTTTTTAAAAAAAGTCATGCCATTCCCATGTTTAAAAGTCAGAATTATGAAATAGAGTGCCCTACGAAGCTAAAAAATTAATATTGTGGTAGTTTTTTGGTCTTCAATAAAAGTTGTTATGTTTAATTGGACAGACAAGACATTCTAGTTAATACAAAAAAGCTTCAAGATATATTTCTGTTACTCGGGACTGTTATGGCCGACGTACTGGCACCATGATTAATGGGCTGATAGCCCAGCCCAGTTATCTTTATTAGCTCAGCTATCTTTGTATTTGCAATTCATATTAGTCCCAAATAGGTTATTTAGCAAAATAAGTGGAGTAGAAGGGACATAAATATCTGTAAACTCTATTGATACAATTAAGTAAGAGCAATCATATTTGCTCAGCTTCCTTTAGGGAGCCGGGAGACCCCAGCCCTCTGCCCTAGCCGCCTCTCCTCTCTCTCGCGAGCAGCAGCACCCACGGCTCCTGTTCGTCATGGTCGCGGGTACAGGCCACGACCCCCGATCTTCCACCCTTACAATCTTCGTCGAGTCTCCGATAGGATCCGCAATCCTATCAGTCTGGTATTGGAGATGTCAGGTCCTCCGCCCACCACCACCCAGCCGCCGCCACCCCAAGCCACCACATCTGCGCTGCTGCCCTCCACGAGCGGCGTTGGCGCCCACCACCGCGGTTGTGCCGCTCCTCCCGGCATCGGCATCCTTGCTAGTTGTCGTCATGATGTTGGAGCAGATGACGGCGGCCATCCTAGAGCTCGGTCAGGCTATGGCCGAGATTCGATCCTTCCTCGTCGCGCAACAGACGTCGCCACTGCCGCCTCCCCCTCTGCCACTGCTGTCCTCCGCAACCGCGGCGCCCCCCATCTCCTACCAGTATGGGATGCCCTACGACGGGACCAGCGCGATCAAATTTCCAGGCCGCACCGCCACCGTCCCAAGGTCCGCCGATCAACCAGATTAGATTTCCACCATCACCACCTCCATTCAGGCTTTGGCCCTCGGTTCATCGGCACCCATCTACATGACAGCGAACCCTCAGCCGCACTTGCTGCAGGGGCCGACCACCCAGGCCGTCGTGAGCCACGGCGGTCTTCCGGCCTCGGGCGTCCTCTACTGAGGCGTGGATGAGCCCCTCTTCCATGGCGGCAACCTCCTGCTGGCGCACTCCGCCGCTTCACCGACGCTGGATGGCATGGGCGCAGCACCCTTCGCTGTCGGCCAGGATCCACCGCCGCCCAAATTCTACAAGCTGAAGTTCGCTACCTATGACGGCTCCGTTGACGCTCTGAATTGGCTCAATCAATGTGGACAATTCTTTTAGGGTCAGCACACCCCCGATCTTCCACCTCTACCATCTCCGTCGAGTCCCCGATAGGATCCGCAATCCTACCAGGGACAGTCCGCAAAACATATGCTACCCCAAAGTGCACATGGATAGAGTAAGCATGAAAAAGTAACCTGCATATAATGTGTTAAACATTTTGAGGAACAGTGTTCACATCAAAGTCACAGAAACATATCGTACCCCAAATCGGATTGTTGGATATGATGTCAATTGGGACAGTATCGGGCCAAAACTTTGTGCCATGGGAACAATTACAGGTGAAAATAGTGGAACCGCGGAGCTTGCCTCCTGCAACAAATGAAGAGCATATTATACTGGTAGTTTTTTCATAAGTATATTTTTCTGGAACAGGCAAATTGAGAAGAAAAGCACTTGGACACAACCTTCTCTAACTTGAAGCACAAAAAAACGAGATGGTGCCAAACACCACCTGATAATGGCATATATGGTTCATAAAACTAGTGTTTGCAATTTTGCATGTCACATTCAAAGAGCCACATCATATGTTAAAAATGATATCACTGTTGTATAGACTCATACAAAACATCTCACATGTCTTTGGCATTTACATCCAATGATGTATGAAAATGGAACTTGAAATAGCAAGAAATATCTCAGCTAGTGAAGCAAAAACATCTGGAATATGCAGTTCTGAAGTATCACATGCAACCAATTATTTTAGATATAGTACCGGATATCCTATACCTGTTTCACGGACCAACTTCAAGCTTATGTATATTGGGATGGAGGACTAAAACTGAGTCAAATTTGTAATGATACATGCAGCTAAAAGAAATAGTAACCATACCCACATGTGGATAGGATGAACGGCGAGATATGCAAAAACATACCTTGTTGTTAAAGGACATCAGTACATTTCCACTTCGCTGCACAGCATATCTTGATCCTGGAATACAAACCATTAGGAAGACAAATTATACAATTGTAGCCAAAAGAAAAGGACAAAAAGAGAGTATATCATAAACAGAAATTGAAATTAGATGCAAGGTAAAGTCTTACCAATCAACATGTGGATAACAGATCCCAAGGAATGTCCAACACCAAATGTTGGGATATCATTTACCTGTTTAAAATTTCATATACTTAGTACAATGGACAAGATCCTGATTTATTAAACAGAGAGCTTTACTTACAGGCTCATCCAAGTTTCTCAAACACCTATCAAACTTAAATTGAACTTCATCTGCAATGAAGAAATGGTCAAAGCCGCTCGCATAAGGCGTAGCAATCACCAAAGCTCCCCTAGAAAACGAAAAGATAAGTGAGAATTTTTGCATTGGAAGTAGGGATCCTAACTTTAGCTATACCAGAAAAAAAAAAGTGAACAACTGTATAAGTAATAACAGAAGGAATTGGATTAGATCAGCAGTCAGTTAATGACAGAGTTATCTGAATTTTCTATCCATAGATGAACAAATAGGAGTATTCCTTAAAGCTCACATGAACAATTCCTTCCGTTTAAATAATGTTTTCAGGTCGTCCGATAAATCGCGATTAATCGTCCTGGTCGGTCAGGAGTGCTCGATTAGGAGGTCCGACCCGACCAGGTCGACCAAAAACCTGGTCGTCTGATTAGTCGTCCACTTATCGCAATTAATCGTCCGATTAGGACATGGACGACCAGGTTGTGTGCTCTGTTTTTGGGCTTTTTTGACTGGGCAGATATGTGGGGGGTATAGAGATGCTGTTGGTTGTCCCAGTTCTCCAGAAATAGTTAAGAAGGAGAGTTCAAGGACTGTTCTAGAGGCGCCAGCACAAGTTGAAGATGAATGTTGGTTTACACTAATGCAGTCTTGATGCTTCCTTTATTGTGTATAATATAGTGTATATATATATATATAGGTCGACCAGCTGATATGCCTGGACGACCAGGAGCGACCAGGGGACGACCAGAGTCGATTAATCGACCTGGTCGCTGATTAATCGCGATTAATCGCTTGGTCGGTCCCAGGTCGACCAGGGTCGACCAGCCGACCAGAAAACATTGGTTTAAAACACCTTTGTTTCAGGACATTCATGTGGCAATGCTTTGTTTGAGAAAACAAACTCAAAACACATGGAAGTACATTCCAAGTACAAAACTTGAGCTAACTCTGAGTACTTTTCATAAAGTCCAGATATTACTCTTCCTCAATACAAGAGGATCACATAGCTCATTCATAAAAAATAATACGTAGAAATATAAAATAGCTCATAGGAAACAAACTTGGGTGATTTGACACTGCTTTCAAACATACCTGTTCGCGAGACATTCAAGGAAGAAGCGGTATGTGATCTGGGGAGCGGCTCCGACAAAAATTCCTCCAACAAAGTGGACAACAAATGATGGCTCCGAGGACTTCGGTCGCAATACCCACGCTCCCTAGTATACCAATTAGCACTAATCAATATATATAATCCGGATATAAACACAGAACGCAACCGCAGTAAAGGCGAGAGCCACCGAAACGCACCTCGACTTCGGTCCAATCTCCAGTCGAACCCCAGCCCTCCCGGGACTGCTTTGCCGCCTCCGTGATCACCCTACGCGCCGTCCCCCAACAGCGAGATAAGAGCGGCGCCGAGGTTCGAGAAGAACAGATGAAACCACCGCCTACCTCTCAATCTGGGAATAGAGCTGTATCGACCCGTCCGAAGGCGCCGCGGAGGTCGGTGGCGCGGCGGGGCGTGGTCCATCTGCGTCCGGAGACGAGCAGCACGAGATGGCGCGCCTCCGCTTCCTCCCCTTCCCAATCGACGCCGCGACTCTACCCCGCGGCGACCCCGTGAAGGGGCGCGCCGACGACACAGACGCCGCGCCGCCGCACCCGCGCACCCGCACGGCTGACGATGGTGGCTGAGACGCCGCCGCCGCCATCCTTATCATCTCTCCCGCGCGCCCCGACTCCTGCCGCCCGCGACCCGCGACAGCCGTACGTATTTTTCTCGTTGCGTCTCCGCTTCAACCACCCAGCTAGAGTGGTCACGCGGCACGCGCCCGCGACACTCGGAGCGGAGCGCGTGCGGCGACTGACTTGGCGAGCCCGCCTCGTAACGACCTGCGCGGCACGGGAGCCGCACGATGCCAACCGATGGGGGGCGTGCGGACCGTCCGATCCGTCTCTCAGGAGCGACCCAACTCGTCGTCGGACGGGTCAAACCCCGCAGAAGTACCTTCGACTTTGTTCCCCTTTGGCTTACCCTGCACACCACTCCGCAGCGCATCGCACCGGCACACGTATAACTTTGCTTCCACGCCTAGTCGCCACAGCTTGAGGCAGCTGCCCACCGGCCGCGCAGAACGACGACGACGAGAGATGCGGCCGTGGGAGCGGCGACGTGCGGACGATGCGGGAGGAGAGGGGCCGAGCTGTTCGAGCACTGACGGAAACACCAGCAGCGCTAATGCGAGCACGAGCTCCAGCACCGCTGCTAGCAGCGGCGTGAGGCGGAGCGGTGGCGCGGCGGAGGGGCGGGAGAGGGAGAGCAGCCCCAGGTCGGCGCCCACCATCAATCTAAGCCAGGAGTACAGGCTCGCCATCCACACCCAGTCCTACCAAGAGATCTGGGATAAGATCCACGTAGACGGGGACGGGGACGAACAACGGGAGGAGGGCTTCGGCGGCAACGGCGAAGAGGAGGAGGAAGGAGGAGAGGGGGAGGACAGGGTCACCCTGGCCGGCGTGCTCCGTCCGGAGGACGCGGTGGTGGAGCGCGCTCTTTCGGACGCGCCCGACACGGAGCTCACCCGCCTCGCCGCGGACTACTTCCGCAGCACGCACCACGCGTCGCTGCTATGCCTCTCGCTCCGCCGGGCGCTCCGCCGCGCGCGGGCGCTGTACGGGCCCGTCGCGGACCTGCTCGCGCTCATCCCGCACTCGCCGCAGCTCGCCACGCCGCACTGCGACTGCGCGTTCGACGCCTTCCTCCTGTTCGACCAAATGCCCAATCCGTTCCCGGCGCCCGCGGCCGGGTTCCAGGGCATGCGCCGAAGCTTTGATGGCCTCAAGAACCACCTCGACCTTCGTCTCCTCAGTGTCCGACGCAGGCGCCGTTGGCTCCGCTGCGCCAAGCGCGGGTCAGGTATCTGCCTCATCGCCTGCGCCACCGGCGCTGCCGTCGCAGGCCTCGTGCTCGCGACACACGCCATCACCGCACTGCTGGCGATGGCCCCTGCTTGTGCCGCATCCAATTCTTCCTGCTGTCCACTGGCTGCCTCGATGAAACGCCTGCAGAAGCACATGGACCGGCTCGATGCCACGGCTAGGGGCACCTACGTCTTGAACAATGATGTGGCCACAATTGAGCGGCTGGTGGGTAGGCTCCATGCCACTGTGGAGAGCGACAAGATGCTTGTCCGCCTTGGGCTGGAGCGTGGGAGGGGGCAGCACCACACCATAGAAGAGGTGGTACGGCAGCTCAGGAAGAACCACCCCAGCCTGCTACGGCAGCTTGCTGACCTTGAGGAGCACATTTGCCTCTACTTTGCAGCCATCAACCGTGCCAGGTTACTCCTTGTGCACCACCTGAATGCGCAGTCTGATGCTGAAACTGAGTCTCCAATGTCATGACTCATGAGTTTATGAGTCTCAAGACCCCATTAGCCCCAAGCAATCTGACACTGGGTCGCCATGATCATGAGTTTGAGTCTAACCACTAGCCATATGTTTCTTGAAGAATTAGTTGCCAAAATTTCTTGTTTTAATAGTTCAGGCCTTTTTATAGTTCAATACATTTGATGTTCTGTACTTTCTGAATTATTACTGTGGCATTGTAACAATGATTCTGAATTGACACAAAGTCTTAGCATTCTAAGAACCGGATATTTGGAAAATTGCCTCCATATGTTATCATGACAGTTACGTTGCAAGCAATGTGTTGCTTCTGCTATTCAGAGTTGCCTCGAATACTCAATCAGTCAATCTTTGCATCACATATAATATCTGCATTGGGGTTTTGAAACTTGAAAGGGTCTTCTTGCTTGCAGTATTAATATTGGGTGCCAAGTTTAGTATGAAAATTCTACGTTGCTTAGTTGATTAAGGAATTATGCAAGGATAATGCTTGTGAAAATTGTTCTAAGTTTAACCTATAAACTTTTGTCAGTGGTCACTGATCAGTGATTAATTTGGTTGAACTGAAAACATCCTCTTGCTTGCAGTGTTGATAGCGGATGTTTTATGATTTGTCAATCTTCACTGATGAACTTTCCTTTTACACCTTCATTTTTTTTGTTGCGTTTTAATTTTCTTTCTTTCTACCAGGCACTTGGTTCTATGCTTTGGAATGGATAAGATTCACACTTTTTTTTTCTGCATTCTCATGGATTTTACCTGTAAGGAATGGTCCTGGAAATATTACTGTACAATCTGTATTCAGTATGACCCTTGGAACATTTGGCTGGGTGCAGATTATTGTTACACGATGCTAGTAGTTAGCACTCTAATTAAATCTTTGTAAGTTTAATTGACAATCCTATTAGTAAGGTGAAAGTTTTGCAATTGTCTCCACATTGAGCAGAGAAGCAGAGTGGCTTCTGTTTCTGGTGTTTCACACATTGCTGGTATTGTGATTCTTTAGTGGACTAGTAAAGGGAAAACTTTGCAATTGCAACTTAGAATCTGATATTGCGGAAGCAACTATCTACAAAAGGTAGGTTCATAGGCCCACAGGGTTATGGCCTTATTGGAACTGACAGTTCAGTTTGAACTTAACTAGTATACAACTTGGCATTTCGAGAGTTCCATTCGAATGAGTTTCGATTCCCACAGCTACACTGATTTCCAATCCCCAATGATATATTTAGATCTGCAGTTCTGCACTTCGTCAGTTGTAGCTAGATACTTCCAAATATTACAGGCAATACGTTTGCTACGTTTCAATGTTCTTTCGATATTTATGTTGTCCTGTAGTGTCATCCTTCGCTTGCAATACATTGAATTCTATGAAAAATACAAACCTAGCTGGGAATTATCTAGTTTACGCAGTTGATATTTTAACACAATTCGGCAAATCATGACATAATCGATTGCCCCCTTGGTATTGTAATATTATGCTACCATAGTGTATTTTCCATATTCTAGCCTCTAGGAGTTAGAATCTTAACTCAAAAATTTGGAACAGTCATCCTGTTCTTTCAGTTGTTGCTACTTAGACGGTCTCCAGCAGCATATCCATAAGGTGACCCATACCCAAAATGGGTGATGCACAGTAGTTTAGGGGCAAAAACTCACTTTCCAACAGAGCAGCCAAACATAGTATGCATTTTGTGTTGCCTCCGATGGGAGAGGCAAATATGCGTCTTCTTCTCTCCTCTTTGCATCTCCATGACTGAAGCCCACCACCACCGCAGCAGGCCCACCACCACCGGAGCCGGCTAGCCATGGCGGCCGCGCGGCTGCTCCGCCTCGCCGCCCTAGATCCGCAACACACCACCACCCGCACCCGCCCCTGCTCGCCGGTCCGCGCCCGCCTGTGCTCGCCGGTCCGCGTTGCCAAGGCTGGCCTGGATCTCGCCGGTCGTGCCCCGAGGTTGGCCTGGACTCGCCGAGATGGAGAGAGCAGAGGGGTTCGGAGCGCGTGGCGGTGGTGGAGCAGAGGCCGCCGGGAGTCGGAGTTAGAGCAGAGGGAGGGAGGGAGACTCGTCGGCAGCTTCGAGCGTGTGAGATGGAAGACTCGGCGCTCCCCTGCTCGGTGCTTGGTATGGAGAAAGATAGCAGCGGTGTTTGGGGCTGCTGCTCGTGCTCTGTTGGAGAAGCCAAAATTTGGGTCCTTAACTCTTTCACTGTAGGCGACCTATTCTATAAAATGGGTCTTATATTTGGGTTGTATTTGTTGGAGATAGTCTTACTACTTTGTTGAGGTTCAGCTGGATGCATGCAATGCAATTATATATTTCAGGTTTGTAGCACGTGGAACTGACGTACCCTTGCCCTGCTGTAGAGAAAATATGGTTTTCTGCTCCATTAATTGCTTTGTTCTCCACCGCAGTATCCATCTCTGGTGTTGACTGTTTGATTGCAGTTCAACCCAAAAACCAAAATTTTTTTAAGATTTTCCGTCACATCGAATCTTACGGCACATGCATAGAGCATTAAATATAGATGAAAATAAAAATTAATTGCACAGTTTGTAAATCGCGAGACGAATCTTTAAAGCCTAGTTGCTCTATGATTAGACAATGTTTGTCAAATAAAAATAAAAGTGCTACAGTGTCAAAATCCAAAAAAAAATTGAAATCTAAACAAGGTGTTTGCCAACAGCTACCCAGCACAGCACCAATGCATAGTCCATGATTGGTGGTTGCTACGTAGAAGAAATTTTAGCTCAATCTTTTTCTTTTGTTTTACAATAGGGTATTGTATCGCTCCCCAATTTAGGTCATTTTAGTTTTGCTATATAGGTCAGACTTCTTTATGCTTAAACCAAGTTTCTAGGAAAATAAATATATTAGAACATTGATACCAAATAAATGCACTATTAACATATTTCATGAAACTAGTTGATGTTGTATATTTTGTGTATTTTTCAATAAGTTTAGTTAGATCTAGAAAATATAGGAATAGAACCGTTTGACAAACTATTTTTTTTAATAACTAGGTAAATGTCCATATGTTGTAACGAAAAACTAAATGATGTCACGATCGTTACCGATTATTTGAAACACTTGGTGATTTTGTTTCCATTTTGGAATCTAAATAAGGCTTTGTTTGGATGTTCTCATATTCACCTCAATCCATGTGTGTTGGTTAGAATTTAGTTTAGTTTTCACTCTAATCCATCCCTACACATGTGAATTTATGCCAATGCGACTACATCCAAACAAGACCTAAAGAAGTATTTAAGACAAAATGTCATGCATATATGATTGAAATGGTATTTTGCTTGTCTCTATACTTGTCTAGTCATATATAGACATAATGGATAGAAATCGGTGTTTCTTCAAAATAAGTTTTGTCCAAACCGACATCATCTCTCGTATTACCTACGTACCAAAACTTTTAGGAGCCATTTGGATCTCTTCATTTTGGAGGAGTTGAAATCTACATAATGAATTAGGCTATTTTGCTTGGAATTTGACATTCCATAACTTTTATAAGCTCACAATAAGCCTATCTCAAATTCATAGGGCGAGAGATAGAAAAAATAATTATATTCTCCAACCTATAGCACACTTTTCAACTCACTTCAATATAATAGAAATACAACATATAAGCATGTCGTATCAAATATTTTCGCACATGCATTTCAGTAAAATCCATCTATACCAACCACTAAGTGATTGTAAAATTTGCAACTCAATTCAATATATAAGGAAAAAAACATAGCAAACATTCAATATGAAGATTATATGTAAAGTTGTATAAACTACAATACAAATATAACGACATCTGATGTTGAGCAAATCTCCAATCTCACGGGCCTACTGCAGGCATTGTGGCATTGACGCATGACTAATGAAAGATCAGAGATAAAAAAATTATGGATATACTAGAAAAAAGAGATAGATAACTTCATAAGTATGCAAGTCTTTTTCCCGTAAGGGCTCGTTCGTTTACTCCGGAACAGCTTTGAATGGTAGATTTATTGTATGAACATTATTTAGTTGGAATAATTCCTGGCTTCAATCCAGGCCAAACGAAGATGCCAATGCCATGGCTCCGCTTCTAGCCTTCGCGACGTGTGAGGCGCGACGATGCCATGAGCCCCAATTTTTTATAATTTGGCCCTTTTTTGAAGAAAGTTCACAATTGGACCTCCAGAAATGGACCCAGGGGGTCGATGCCATGGATCATGGCGTCGAGGTCCCTGGCCGAGCCCAGAGCATCGTCTGCGTGGCCGCTCGCGTGGCAAAACGTGGCAAAAAAAAATCTCGGCGCCGCAGATCACGGCGTCGAGCTCGACGCCGCAGATCTTGGCGCCGAGCTCGGCGTTTCCAAAACGGGCAGCCCTCTCCCTGTTCTCTCTCTCCACGCGCCGACGCCTTCTCCCTGCTCTCTGCCGCGCTGCTCGCCGACGCCGCGCTGCTCCTCCTCCCTCCCTGCTCGCCGCGCCGCGCTGCTCCCTGCTCGCCGCGCCGCACGTGCCCCCGCAGCCCCGCAAGCCTGCGCCGCGCGCCCCGCAGCCGCGCTCACCGCGCCCCGCAGCCCCGCAGCCCCGCACCGCGCAGCCCGCCCCGCGGCCCCGCGCACCGCCTGCCTCGGTTGGTTGCCGGCCTCGGAAGGGCAGCGGGGCCTCTGCGGCGTGGGCGGCTCGTGCCGCGGTCCGGTGCGGCCGCCAGCGGCCCGGCAGCCGCTCCCCACCCGAGGTATTTTTAAAATTTTCAGTTTGTAGTTGCCTTTTTTTATCATTTAGGTTAGTTATTAGTTTTATTAGTGTTATAATTTAGTTAGGTAATTTAGTTAGTTATTAGTTTTATTAGTGTTATAATTTAGTTTTATTAATTACCAAACATAGTTATATAGTTCGATAGTTAGGTAAATGTAATAATATTATGTATTTTCATGTCGTATGTTCTTATTAACATAGTTATGTAGTTTGCAAATTTAGTTATATAGTTGGGTATGTAGATTCTTATTAAATTAGATACACATATACATAATAATTCGTATGTGTACTATAGTTCTAGTTGTATTAGTTATATGCCTAGTAACATGGTTGTTTTGTATATCAATTAGATGGACAATTTAGTAACTCTATATCACGGAGGAAGTGTGGAGAAAGATCAGTTTGGCAATGTTGATTTTGTTGGAATGCAAACGGTCCCTTTGATGTTTGATGAGCGGCCCTTGTTTTCTGAATTGATGGGTAGTGCTCGTGATGAGCTTAAATGTAATTCAAATGAAGAAGAAATCTTAGTTGAGGGGGTCATTCACCATGGCGGGGCAGGGATAATTTTTAGGCGGTTGGTCCCAATTGTATCCGAGGTTCAATGGGACAAATATGTCAAAACTGTCATGAAGAGTGATTTTAAATGTTTGGATTTGGTTGTGCGCAACTTGTCCAAGGAGCCAGCCCCTCTAGTGGATTTTCCTCTTAATTGGCAACCACCCATTGGTGGGTTCTCGCCGGAACCGGACAATCCGGCACCCTCAGCTTCTCCGATACCCATTCAGGAGGTGGGTGTGGAAGATGTGATTGTCGTTCCTGATGCTCAATCCGGTCCCAATGAGGTTGGCTGCCTACAGACCCCTATGACCCAGACAATTTCATGTAAGTGGCGTAGTTGCATTATTCATTTTGTTAGCCTTCCTTCGTTCGATTTAGTTGTCTCAATTGTATCTATATTTGTGGTTTTGTTGTAGGTGACAATCCAAGTAATAATTGTTGTCATCATGTGCCTCCATCATTTAATGTTGACGCAGCTTTTATAGCATCTAATAGTTTGGATGTTAATATTGAGGATGATGAGGAGCCTTATGGCACAGCTAGAGCTATTGATTCCGATGATGACCGCCCAGTTGTACCTTTAAGTGAACAAGAAATGGAGCTTATCAGATGTTTTTGTCCTGATCGTGATCCACTAGTTCACGAGTTTAGTGACCTCAGTCATTCTCAAAATGCTTATGCAGAGGGAAGAGATGATGAGCTGCTGGAGGCTCCTGAGCCTAGTGACAGTGTGCAAATTCAGAAGGGCATGATCTTTAATGACTTGCCCAGCTTAAGAAGGTGGTTACAACAATATTCTGTAATACGTAAAAGACCCTTCAAGGTTATGCACTCCCATGTTGAGCGCCGCTACACGCTTGTGTGTGAGATGTCAGATTGCAACTGGAGGGTCTGTGCTCGTAAACAGAAGGCGACTGGGAAGTTCAAGATCACAAAAATTGTAGGTCCACACACTTGTGCCCAGACTGACCTTCAACAGAAGCATCGACAGTTGACCTCTACACTTATTGCTAGTACGTTATGCACAACTTTAAAGGGTCAGCCCAACTTGAAGGTCACAACAATTATGGACATGGCTCAGAAGATATTTAAGTATGATATAAAGTATGGCAAAGCATGGAGGGCAAAGCAAAGGGCCTGGAAGATGATATATGGGGACTGGGAGGAGGGATACGAGCAGCTTCCAGCAATGTTCAATGCAATGAAAGCAGCAAATCCAGGAATGCATAACGAGTACATTCCGAAGCCTAATGAATGGAGGAATGGGAGGCAGATATTCTTTCGTGCATTCTGGTGCTTTCCACAGTGTGTCCAGGCCTTTAGGCACTGCCGTCCAGTGTTATCAATTGATGGTACTTTTCTGCTTGGCAAGTACATGGGCACTCTTTTGGTAGCCATTTCCTGTGACGCAGACAACGCATTGGTTCCTTTGGCTTTTGCTTTGGTGGAGAGAGAGAACAAAGACAGCTGGGGTTGGTTCATGCGCCTTGTTCGGATACATGTCATTGGCCCACATAGGGAGGTTGGTGTCATATCTGATAGGCACCAGGGCATACTCAGTGCCGTACAGGAGCAGATTCCTGGTTATGCACCTTTGCACCATCGTTGGTGTACTAGACACCTTGCAGAGAATTTACTTCGGAAGGATGGTACGAAGGACAACTTTCCTCTATTCGAGGAGGTAGCTCGAATGCTTGAGGTGCCGTTTTTTGAGGAGAAGTTGGAGCAGTTAAAAACCGCAACAAATGCAGAAGGTAGGCAGTGGCTGCTAGGTTTGATGAGGGAACCTGAGAAATGGACAAGAGCCTATGATGATGGTGGATGGAGGTACGAGTTTCAGACTAGCAACATGGCAGAGTCATTTAATAGTGTGCTCAAGGGTATACGTGCCATGCCAGTCAATGCCATTGTATCTTTTACCTTTTATAGGCTAGTGGCCTGGTTCAACGATAGACATGCTCAAGCATTGCAATTACAGAGTAATAATATGAAATGGGCACCTAGACCTAAGAAGCACCTTGACAAGGCAAAGGATAGGGCTAGGACACATGACATAGAGTGTTTTGACCATGCCACTGGCAAGTACCAGGTCACTGAAAGGGGTGGTACAACGTCAGATGGTGAGATCCGACCATCAAGGAGTTATATTGTTGTCCTTACTGATTTTTCATGTGGATGTGGGAGACCAAGACAGTACCACTCTCCTTGTTCTCGCTATATTGCAGCAGCTAGGCATCGCAACTTTGACTACGAGACCAAGATACCATGGGAGTTGAGTGTTGATAGCCTTGTGCTAACTTGGTCGCCCCGTTTTGAGCCTTTCCTAGATGAGGGGCAGTTGCCAGAATACATTGGCCCAAGGTACATTGCAGATCCAGGTGCTCGCTGGAACAAACGTGGAACCAGAAAGCGGACGAGGCATAAGATGGTCATGGACCAGATTTCAGGTAGAACGAGGCGAGGGAGAGCAACCCCGTTTGTTACTGACCCCGAACAAAATCAATGCGGCAAATGTGGTAGACTTGGACACAACTCGCGTACTTGCCATTGGCCGCTAAGTCAGGTGCACTTAATATTCTATGTACTTTAGTTGTTAAATACTTTCATATGCAACTTACTTTTTCGCAGACATACATGTTCTAGTGCTCCTTTGTTTAATATAATGATATTGTAATGTATTATTTTTTTTTGCTTAATTACTAACTAATGGATCAAATTTGTTTATAGGATGGAGCAGTTCCACCTCCTGGATCCATACTACGAGGAGAAGCACCGAGGACGACTCACTGCCGAGGGGGCGGTACTTACTTTGACCTTTGCTTTTCAGTTATTATTAATTTGTGTACTTATGCATTAAATAACTTGATTGTATGGTTGCAGGAACTACCCCCGCTTCGACCTCGAACGCATGACAAGTTCGAGGAGATGCGGTATGATGACAGGTACACACCTCTGCTGTAGAGGGCTAGCCTGGATGTCATATCGTATCAGGTTCGTCGTGGGTTGCCTCCAATTAACCCCGCGGCGATCACAGCTTTGGTTGACAGGTGCACCATTTATCCATAGTAATTGTATGTTTTTTTCAACAAACTTTATCTAGCTTTCTGAAAACCCTAACAACAATGTTCTTTAAATTGTAGGTGGAGGCCAGAAACTCATAGTTTCCACCTACCTTGTGGAGAGATGACTGTTACACTCCAGGACACTCAGAAGATCCTGGGTTTGAGTGTTAGAGGTCGTCCAGTTATCGGACACTGCAGGCCCGATGGTTGGAGGGTCAGAGTTGAGGCCTTCCTTGGAAGACCACTTCCTCCGGAGGCATCGACGCAGCGCACCACTGGGGTACCAATTGCTTGGCTTAGGCAGAGCTTTGGTAATTGTCCGGCACATGCGGACCAGGAGACAGTTGCCTACTACTGTAGAGCTTGGATCTTGCACCTATTTGGGTGTGTTCTTTTCCCTGACGCGACAGGGGACACTGCATCGTGGATGTACCTCCCGTGCCTCACTGACTGGGACACCACAGGTAATTTTCCCTTACACAGTTATTATTAATTTGCTTACTTATGTTTACTTATGCATTGATTAAATTGATTGCAACGGTTACAGGTACTTACAGCTGGGCTTCGGGAGTGCTGGCTTACCTATACCGTAGTCTTTGTGAGGCGTGTCGTCGGACCGCAAGTAGTTCTTCCGTTGGTGGTTGTGTTTACCTACTGCAGCTTTGGATGTGGGCTCGTCTCCCAGTTGGACGGCCCATAGTTGACGCTCCTCGGGAATGGTTTGCAGTGGGCAACCCTCGTCACCGTCCGACGTTTGCCCATCATTGGGACCAGGCGAAAGTCCCCTTCAGCAGGACTTCACGTGCGTACGTACAGTATGCCAATGAGCTCGACACGCTTAGGCCCTCCATGGTGAGTAAAATGCAGTAGTTCTTGTTTAATGTATGCTCGATAGTTTCTCTAACTTGCCATATACATGTCTTATGTTTGCAGGTGAATTGGGAGCCGTACACGGCGAATGATGCGCTGCATCTTGGAGTAACCAGCATGTGTAGCGAGGATGAAGACTTGTACTTGATGATGTGCCCTCTGATTTGCTTCTATGCTGTTGAGTGGCACCTTCCAAATCGAGTAGCCCGCCAATTTGGCTTGTGCCAGCAATGGCCTGTCCCTCCATTTGATACTTCCGTGGAGCTGCACAAGTAAGTCATTTTGGTAATTTTCCATGCTTGCTCAAAGTTCAATATTTATTCAATGTTCAATACCATAAATGTTGCTGAAATTTACATGCTTGCTGAAAATTACATGCTTGCTGAAATTTACATGCTTGCTGAAATTTATTTGCTACTTTTTCATTCAATGTTTGCTGAAATTTATTCAAAGATGCATATTTATTCTAAGTTCAATACCACAAATGTGCTAGTGCCTATCCATGCTTGCTGAAATTTATATCCTTAGTCATGAAGGAAGTATTTGATGCATTCAATTCCAACCTACTTGCTGAAATTTACATGCTTGTTGAAATTTATTTCATACTTGGTCCTATATCCATGTTGCTAGTTCAATATTTATAACCCCCTACTGAGTTTTTGAATCAATGTTGTTAAATCTGTTTTATTATTTTCATCCTTAATATTTAATTTTAGGATTGATCGTCAGAAGCAGAAGAAGACAGTTGAGTTTCAAACGTTGCATCATCACCACATAGAGGTGTGGGACCAGTTTCATGACAACCTCTACGAAAATGAGCAGCCACATACCAACTACAATTTTCGTGCATACCTTACTTGGTACCTAGGTGTTACACGAACAAGGTTGAAAATTCAGTGGACCCAAGCAGATTATGCGTATCTTGAATCATCTGAGGATGAGGACACTTCCTATGACCTTGCAGCACGACAAGGGACACTTATCGAGGTAGCACCTGTCTTGGATCGAGTGGTACATGTCCTTTCCACTTTCCAATTATACGGTTGTTGTCCTTTCCACTTAATTAATTGCACCTATATAAACTAATACAAGTCTTATCTTATAGGGCAACACAATCAAGCAATCTGTACTTGATATCGAACGGTTTCCAAGAACAGGTGTGGATGAGCACACACTAAACAACTTTCTTGGAGTAAGTACTTGACATCGAATTTATATAAGAACAAGTGTTACGACCCTCATTTATTATATATCTAACAATATAAATTTTAATCTTTGCATAATAGAGACTAGCACGTAGGCTTAGGCGTGCTGCAGCTCGTTGCGGTTGCAATGTGCATGTGCCACAGGAACAACAATGCAACACACCTGTTGTGCATGGTACATCTTCTTTGGGAGGTATAATTTCATTAAATTTGTTGTTTACTTGAACTGAGCAATTTTCATGGTATGATATAATGAATTATGTGCACACATCATTTGAACAATGTTGATAGGATCTGGAGGACAGAGCTCGTCTCGGCCAACCATGGACACTTTTCAAAGCGATGATGATGAGGACGAAGAGGGGGTGGGCGAGGAGCGTGACTATGACGAGTTTGGGTTATCTCAGCTTTCTGATGCTCCTTCTACTCAGCCTACGCAGGTTGCAAGAAGGCGACGTCGTTCGCCTTCTAGGTACACTCCAGGCACCGATGCTCTTGGCCACAAGGGTAAGGGTAAGACTAGGAGGCAGTGATGAGGACTTCTGTGCTAACACCATGGTAGCAGCTTAGAATTGATGGCTTAACTTTTGTTAATTTGCATGTATCGACACTGTGAACTTTGTGGACTATTTGTACTATATGAGACTTTATGGTCTCTGTGGACTATTTGAACTATCATTTCTGATGGCGTATGTGATTGTGTTGTGATATTTGGATGAATCAATGTTTGTATTGTACTGTGATGTCTATTTATAACTGTGGATGTACCAAAAACAGGGAAAACTCTGGCAAATTTTTTCCATAAATTATTCAATGAGTGCACATTTTCTGTGGTCCATTCCTATTGGTTTTCGCAGTGTAGGCTTTTCAGAAACAGTGAACCAATATGGGCTTTTCATTGAATCATCACATCCAAAACAGTGAACGAATCTAGCCTTTTCAGATGACAATCCAAATAGACTTTTCAGTTTTCAACTAGCCTTTTTAGTAATCGAATCTAGGCTTTTCAGATGACAATCCAAATAGACTTTTCAGTTTTCAACTAGACTTTTCAGTAATCGAATCTAGGCTTTTCAGGTGCATTTATTTTATACTACAACGGCTACCAACTATTGGGTTCCTATATATATACGCAGTGGTGAGAGTGTTGCTACTCACTTGAGATTGTTCAGTTGAAGTAAAAATGTCTGGAGGGTCGTCTAGAGGGAAGGGAAAGGGAAAGGCGGCGATGAAGGGTAATCCCTTTGTTTGGGAGGGTCCTCTTGGTCCTAAAGACTTTGAGGAAGCAATTTATGATAGGTTCCCCCTTGAGAGCAAACATGATTTTACTAAAGAGGTACCACTGAGGGCATATGATGACCGAAAAGAAGAGTGGCCAAAATGCATGCATGGTGAGGATTGTTTGGTGCAGATGTACACAGAGGGGATAGATGGAGGGCGTCGTTTCTTCAAATGTCCACGAGCATGGGTAAGTCATATTAGTAATTCAACCTTCAATAAGATACTCTTTTGTGCTAAAGCTACATACTTATTGCAGTCATCCTTGTCAAAAGAGAACTGTGGCTTCACCAGATGGGTCGATCCTAGACCTATTCATCCCCATGCAGAGTACATCTACTACCTGCAGGACCGTATCTTTGATTTAGAAACGAAAGTTAGCAGTGGTTACAAGGACGACGAAGAGGACGACAACAGCAATGCTACTGGCTCCCAAAACACAATATGCAATGATCCATACTGCACATGCCCTAATCACAAGAACAAGGGCCCTCCTTCACCACCACCCCCACCACCACCACCAACAACGGGAGGATACTATGGAGAAGGGGCAACAGAGTTTGCTATGTGGCCACACTACTAGATCGAACTGAACTAAGGCATATATTTGTTGTTTGGTTTAATCACCTAAGGCATGTTAGGGTTAGTCGAAAGAACTATGTACCTTTGTGTGGTATATGTTCTCACATGCCATTTCTTGTGCTTGTTAATTGCTTGAATTACCTAAGGCATGTTAGGTTTAGTCTCGGACCTCTGCACCCTTGTTTGGTGCATGTTTTGACATGCCATTCAATGTGATGTGTGCTACTAGTTATGCAATATACTAGTTCGTTAACTTCCATTTCAACTAATTATCCTCATTTCATTGCCTATGCAATACTCAAATAAAAATATTGTCTACTAATAATGAAACCAAATTAAAAAAAACAAAGTGCATTACATGACAATAAATTGAAAAGTCCAACACAAAACAATATTGTCCATGAACCAAACAAAGAACAAGAAGGTAATGTAACTACTGAGTGCAACGAGGCCACTTTCCCTTCCTCTGGGCATCTGGATTCTCATCCATCGCTGCCTTCGCTCGGCGCACACGCTCAAGCTTCTTTTCCCTCTCCTCCCGAGCCGCAGCAACACGTCTTCTTTCCTCCTCTTCCTTGTGCTCCCTCTTTTGAGCCTCCTCTCTACATCTCTTCTCTAATATCTCTGCACGCTCTGCATCCCACTCCTTTAGGCCTTGTAGAAGCCGCTTGTCGGACTCCTTAATCTCAGTGTCGATCCACTGCTCAAAATCACACAATGGTGGAGGGGTCTGCAACAAATATATTTGTTCAAAAAATTAAATCATGCTTCATAGGACACAAAATACTAAGTGCACAATAAAAAAATTAACTTACAATAAAGTTACTGCGGCGTTGTTTTGGCGTAGGCTCTCAGGCAAAATTGGAACACATCCAATACCTCTGCCGATAGGTTTCCTCGTCTTCCGAAATTTCTACCTTGCAAGGATCACCACAAAAGCACATAGGTACTGGAACACCGCTAGGAAGCGGCTTGTGGATGTACGGACTTCCGGTCGTCCGACCATAGCTACAGTTCAAAGAATTCAATTCTAAGAACTCATAGGAAATAATGATTCAACCGAAAACTAGAATTTACCAAATGATAAATAATAATGAATGAAATTTATCGAAACATGTCGAAAGGTTACATTGGTTTGCTACTTTTTCCACGACGTGGCATTCTACGATTGCATAATATAAATATTAATCATCCATTCAAAAATCTAGAAATGGTATATCTAAGTTTACAACATACGTGTAATATAGGTCAAATCAATGTGTCAAAAACTAATATGTGAAAGAGTATACCTGGCTCTTCAAGATCTATGGAACAAATCAAACTTTTGATGGTCAAAATATTGAATCCAAATTCGTGCTCGGTTTTTGGAGAGAAAGAGCCGAGAGGGGAGATGAAAATATGAACTGCGTCCACGGGTAGCGAAGGGCGTCGGCCGGTATGTAGTAGGGAGCTCGGCGCCGTGATCTGTGGCGCCGAGCTCCCTGCCACGTCAGATCCGCGTCAGAAGCCCCGCTGGGCGCAGCCAGGACCTCGACGCCATGATCCATGGCGTCGAGACGTGATACCTCGACGCCATGATGCATGGCGTCGACCCCCTAGGTCTATTTCTGCATTTAAGTTTTCCAAGGGTCCAATTGTGAACTTTCTTTAAAAAAAAGGCCAAATTGTAAAAAATTGGGGAGAGCATTATAAGGCGCTAATCAATCGAGCATGCTCGGCCTTCGGTGATAGCGCGATTCGTCAACCATCGACAATCTGCGCGATCACAAGCAACCTCGGAGAGTCTCGAAGTTTGCGACTCCATTCTCCAGTGCTTGATAATTCGATTTCCAACTGGGAATACTTGGTTCGTGAATCCCGTTTCTATGCTGTATTTGTTGTATCCAAACGTCAGAGACCATGGTAAGCAAGTGAATAATGTGAATTACGGTCATGCGCGAGACGACAATTGACTCGGTGAGTTACCATACATGGATCGACTACATTGGCATATACAACATACTTTATAGATCCGTCAATGGCGTGTAAACATAATATCTTGTCTAAAAATCCATTTTCCCATCTCTCTTTTTAATTATAATTTTTTATATTATTTTTTTAGTTGGCATCATAATAAATGAATCTAGAAAGCATCTAGCTTCTTAATTAGTTGAGGGTGCACTAAGGAGACCATTGTACAACAAATTCTAAGCTGTGTTTGGATCGTAGGATTTATAAAGGAAATAACTCTTCTATAGTTTTGACTCTTTGTAACAGTATTGGGAATAAAGGATTGCTTCGTTCCTTTTTATCATTGGAAAGGTTCTTGCACCTATACGATTGGGAGCAAACAAATAGTCTGTTCACTTGAGATTGTCGAATATGCCAATCATTCAATAATATTTTTCTCTCATAATAATTCAGCAAACAGTACTATTAGCCAAGCAAACAGGCTGAACCAAACAGTACTATTAGCCAAGCAAACAGGCTGAACCGCAAGCTTATCAAATTCTTGTTTGTGAGCCATTCATCTCTTGTTTGTTTTTCCTTCACGAAGTCTTAAGACAAATCTCAGGCTGATCGCAAGCTCATCAGATTCTTACCATAGTGGATGCCCAAACTATATTTAAGAGGGATCAGTATTGATATAAGTATTGATATATGGGTAGCTATTGAATGGCTCATATTTCTATGTTCTAAACGTCCATCAATAAAATTCTTATGTTCTTACGTTCCTCTGTGTTTGTCATTATAGGTGTACTATGTGAATTCTCTGCGCGTTGCTGCGGGATTTTTTAAAAAAAATTATTATATACATAGTATATAGTCTATTATATATATATGCATATGAATTTGACTTGCATGTATTTTATTGTATTAGATCTAGTAAAAAAATTGCTAAGCTAATAGAACAAAAATTAACATTTAGTTACATTATAGAGGAATTAATCGGTGATGAAACAAATAGTGTATGTACATGACTTGTATGTTAATAGATTAAAGATTTAAAGTATTTCACATGATATAGATGACATAGTCATTTTTTGTAATTAATATGAGATGACATGGACTTAGTGGGGAATGATGTGGACACCTTGCATGAAGAGATAGAATATTTAGTGGGTCACTTAGTCAGGAATGATGTGGACACCTTGCATGAAGAGAGAATTCATCTAGTGGAGTTTAGCTTTATAAGAGTTATAGATTAGGATAGGTGGCTTAGGTCTATCCAGGCTTAGCTAGCACAACAAGTTCGTGTTTGGATGCCTCGCTGAAAGGTCCTAATATGGCTAGAGGGGGGTGAATAGCCTATTTAAAAATTCTACAAACCCACTAGAGCAAGAGGTTAGTAAATAACAAAGTGAAGCTTTTTGCTCTAGCTCTAAAGGGGTGTTTGCAAACCACCTACCCAACAATTCTAGTTGCTATAATCACTATGCACACAAGAACTAAGTCTCTACTTACACTAGAGAGCTACCTAAAGTTTCTATACAAGAAGTAAGCTACTTTAGTTTGTAAGAAACTAAGAGAGAGTGTTTGATCTTTATACCACCGCGTAGAGGGGATAAACCAATCACAATAATATGAAGTCCAATCACCGGGAGAAATCCAATAAACAATCATAATGGAGACACACAATTTTCTCCCGAGGTCCACGTGCTTGTCGGCACGCTACGTCCCCATTGTGTCGACCAACACTTGGTGGTTCGGCGGCTAATAAGAGGTGCAGCACGAACCTCGTCCTCACTAGGACACCGCAAGAACCTACCCACAAGTGAGGTAACTCAATGACACGAGCAATCCACTAGAGTTACCTTTCGGCTCTCCATCGAGGAAGGTACAAGACCTCTCACAAACACTGGGAGATGGCCACGACCAATCACCAACTCATGCCAAAGCTCCTCTGCCGCTCCAAGCCGTCTAGGTGGCGGCAACCGCCAAGAGTAACAAGAAAACCGCAGCTAGAACGATCCCAAGTGCCACTAGATGCAATCACTCAAGCAAATGCACTTGGAATCACTCAATCTCACAAAGATGTTTAATCTATGAAGGAGATGAGTGGGTAAGGCTCATAAGAATGTCAAGTATGATAGAATGCCAAGGATGTGAGCCCTAAGCCGGCCAACACGTATTTATAAGCCCTTCAAACAAATAGAGCTGTTGGCTCTTTCACTGGGCAAAACTCGGGGTCACCGGACGCACCGCAGGGGGCACCGGACACTCAAACCCCTGTGTCCAGTGCTTTGGAAACAGCCACGTGTCGCCTTTTGAATCTCACGCGTCGGAGTCTAACGGTAACCTGCAAAGCACAGGACTCACTTAAGTTGGCACCGGACGCGTTCGGTGCACACTGGTCTTAAACTCAGAGAGGTCTGCAAACGCGCAGGGTCACCGGACGCTAAGCACCGGACCGTCCGGTGCTCACCGGTCTCATACGCAGGGAGGTTCGCAAAACGCGCACCCCACCGGACGCACCCCACCGGACGCACCTTGAGCGTCCGGTGCTCTTAGTCAGGATTACTCGCAGAAGTTAGATAGCACCAGACGCAAGAACAGGAGCTACCCTGCGTCCGGTGCTCACCGTCCGGTGCTTAACCCTAGCCGAGCCAAGCACCACAGCACACCGGACGCATAGGCTCAACGTTCGGTGCTTCTGCGGCTAGCATCCGGTGCGAGAAACACTCCCACGACTTCTCCAATTTTCCCACCGGCTCAATAGAGAATATGCACTTCATTTTCTAAAAAAGCACTGAATCCCGCCTCGTAAGTTCGGTGGGAGGGAGAGAGAAACCCATCCTCTCTCTACCCTTCAAACTCCACCTCCTTCTCAAGGTGTGCCAACATCACAAAGAGTGTACCAACAAGTGTACGTGTGTTAGCATTTTAATAAACATTTTCTTTGAAGGAGTTAAGTTAGCTCACTAGGTTCTAAATGCTGAAGGGTCGAGATGGCGGACTAGAGGGGGGGTGAATAGTCCTTTCTAAAACTTTAACACGCCGGCTAACCGAAACAAGTGCAGAATTAAAACTATCGGTCTAGCCAAGACTACACCCCTCTATCTAAGTTCTCTAGCACCTTGAAAAGATCCTAAACAAGCAAGCAAGGTGCTACCTTAGCAAGAGCTCACCTAACCAATTCTAGGTGCAAGGTCACACAAACCTATGCCACTAGTACTTTGCAAACCGGGGAGCTCCTACACAACTAGTAAGCAAAAACACAAAGCTCCTAAGCTCACTAGCAATGCTCAATAACAAGGCAACCAATGCCAAATTAGAGAGCGTAAAATACTTAGCTACACAAACTAAGCAATGTGACTAACAAGGTTACACAAACCAAATTAGTCATGCAAGGGAACTACTTCTAGCTACACAAGCAAGAAGGTAACTAGCAAGCTACACAAGCTAACTAATTACAAGAGCAACTACACAAGCACAAATATATGAATGTAAAAACAAGCTTGTGTTAGGGACTTGCAAACCAACGGGAAGAACAATGTTGACACGATGATTTTCTCCCGAGGTTCACTTGGTTGCCACCAAGCTACATCCCCGTTGAGACAAGCTCCAAGGTTGCCGCCGGTCCTCTTGCTAGTGGTGACCCGCAAGTCACACTCTCCCACGTGGAGTGCTTACCACAAGCTCTAGCACTTGACCCGGCCGGACCACTTGTTGCTTTTCACGTCTCGCTCAACTAGAGTTGCTCTTTGCGATCCCCGCGGGGTGAGCACCGTACCCCTCACAATCTCTTCTCCGGAGCACCGCACAATTTCCTTGCGTGCTTCGACGGAGTCACAAGCCACCAAGCCGTCTAGGAGGTGGCAACCTCCAAGAGTAACAAGCACCACCGGCTTGCAACATGAACACCTAGTGCCACTCGATGCAATCTCTCAATGCAACGCACTAGAATCACTCACTCACACAATCGGATTATCACTATCAAGCATATGTGAGTTAGAGGCTTCACTAGCACTCCCCAAGCATGGGCACTAAGTCCCAAGGGTGCTCAGCACCGGCCAAGACCGGCCACCACTTCTATTTATAGCCCCAAGGGCTAAACTAGCCGTTGCCCCTTCACTGGGCAAAACATGTGGGCACCGGACGCTCACAGGGAGCCACCGGACGCTCAACTCCCAGCGTCCGGTGCTCAGGCGTCAGCCACGTGTCACTAGCCGTTTGAATTCGACCATTGCCGCCAACGGCTACTGCGCACGCGCGCCTGACATAGCACCACCGGACGCTCAGCTAGTCCACACCGGACGCGTCCGGTGCACACCGGACCCGTGCGCAGAGAGCTCCGCAAACTTGCAGGGTCACCGGACGCACCCTCAACGTCCGGTGCTCTCCAGTCAGAAACTCCTCGCGCGCACTTGCTGACGTCACTCCACACCGGACGCACAGACAGTAACCGCCCAGCGTCCGGTGCCAGCGTCTGGTGCGCTCTGCACACCTGAGCCACAGACTGACACCACACCGGACGCTCTGGACCAGCGTCCGGTGCTGCCAACACCACCGTCCGGTGAGTGTTTCTCGCTGGTGCTGCCAACACCACCGTCCGGTGAGAGAAACACTCCCGCGACTTCTCCAAATTTCCCACCGGCGCAATAGAAAATATACACTTAATTTTCTCAAAAGCGCCGAAGGGAGAGAGGAACCCACACCCCTCTCAACCCTAGGAACCCCACCTCCTTTGAAAAAGTGTGCCAACACCACAATGTGTAAACCAACATGTGCACGTGTGTTAGCATTTTCACAATCATTTTCTTTGAAGGAGTTAGCCTCTCAACTTGCCACGCCACTCGATCCTAATACGTATGCAAAGTTAGATCGCTCAAGTGGCACTAGATGACCGATATGCAAACAAGTTTGCCCCTCTTGATAGTACGGCCATCTATCTTAAATCCGGTCATAAACTTCTCTACACACCTATGACCGGTGAAATGGAAATGCCCTAGGTTATACCTTTGCCTTGCACATTCATTGGTTACCTCCAATGTTGATGCAACACATGCACCAACCAATCACCAAATGATATGATCCACTTCATATCATCACGTGACCGTATTGGTTGATTGATCTTGACCTCACTTGCTCTTCACCGTTGCCTCGGTCCATCGGCGCCAAGTCTTGCTCAAGCTTCATCGTCACACGCGGTCCCTCGCTTCAAAGCCTCCGACTTGGCCTTCACTCTTGCAACCGGTCCATCGAGCCAAGCCTCATCTAGTCATCTTGATCTTCTCCACCTTGGTCACATGACTCCATGTCATGTCTCATATGCAATGAGCTCCTCCATCATCACATCATCACCTGTGGACTAATCTCCTGTGTATCTCACATAAACACTATTAGTCCACCTAAGTTGTCACTCAATTACCAAAATCAAACAAGGACCTTTCAAATGCATGCACATGAATAATGACACCTAGTGGCACTTGATAACCGCTTAGCCAAAGAATTTTCCTCTTTATAGTACGACTATCTATCCTAAATATGATCACACCCTCTATGGTGTCTTGATCACCAAAACCAAAACTCTAAGCAATACCTTTGCCTTGATCTCCATAGGGTTTTGTTTTTCTCTTTCTTCTTTTCCAAGTTGAGCACTTGATCATCTTGTGGTCATCACTATCATCACCATGATCATCACTTGCTCCATCACTTGGCATGTACCAACCTCATTAAGTCTACACACACTTAGTATAGAGGTTAATACTAGGGTTTCATCAATTATCCAAAACCAAACTAGGGCTTTCACTCGCTGAGGTGCTTAGCCAGGCTTTAGCCTGCCAAAAGAGGAATCAGAACCTGCTTGGGGAAATGACAGATGTGAGCATTTTTTGCGAAGCTAGGCTAGGTCTATGTGACCGTACAAGAAGTCCCCATGTATGTGTCACCATATAGTGCTATCTCTTGTGCCGCTATCGACCACTCGCGCTGGAGCGCAACCATGGCGCTGCCAAGCATGTTCTCATCCCACGTGCCACCGTGTTGCTCGGCTGTGCTTGCCGCAACCCTTCGCCCGGATGCCCGCACTTGCTTCATCTTCAAGAATCAAGAGAGCGCGGGGCCACCGGCTACCACGACGGCGACGGATAGAGAAAGTCGTCATCGCCTCCTTGTCGAGAAAGGAGGTGGCTGCCACATACTACATCCTCTACATCACTGAGGTTGCCATGTAGGTGTTGCCCCGCTTGGTTCACCATCCTGAGCTGCCAATGAGAAGCTAGTGTGGACGAGCATGTGGAATGGAGGATCTGGTGGAGCAGTTGCGGGTGCTACCTTTCATGATTTTCGTGTCCATGTTAGGCTACTGCATCCCCTCCGGCTCCCATGGTATTTGTAGAGTGTTGCTCCCTGCGCTCACCATCTGATCGTTGAAATGATTGTACGAGACAAGGTGGAGGTAAACTCACCCATACAAAAGATAAGATGAATCCACCCACACAAATTTGACAACTAAACAAGATCTAACCAGCTTATCTATAACAGAACAACCAAATAAGTACACTTTGCATTGGTTAAACCTAGTTATAGCTAGCCTGTTTTTTTTTCACTGGTCAGATTTTGCCTTAGGGCCTGTTTAGATTGGGGATGAAAATTTTTTGGGTGTCACATCGAATATGTCGGAAGGATGTCGGGAGAGTTTTTAGAAACTAATAAAAAAACAAATTACATAGCTCGCCAGGAAACTGCAAGACAAATTTATTAAGCATAATTAATCTGTCATTAGTATATGTGGGTTACTGTAGCACTTAAGGCTAATTATGGAGTAACTAGGCTTAAAAGATTCGTCTCGCGATTCTCAACTAAACTGTGTAATTAGTTTATTTTTTTATCTACATTTAATGTTCTATGTATGTGTCTAAAGATTCGATGGGATAGATGAAAATTTTTTAGGTGGGGAACTAAACAGGACCTTATAAAAAAGTTTCTCAGAAATCCACTTGTAGCAAGCAGTGGCGGATCGTCTGTTCATTTTGGTTTCTTCCCGTTTGACCAGCCGACCAATGGGACCCACTTTATTCTTTTGCCTCTGGGCAGCCTCGCCGACGCCGGTCCCACCCTTCCCCGCAGGGCCGCAACGTGTAACATCCCCGCGGTGACGGAGCCGTGATTGAGCCGTAACGGCTCCGTGGGTCACGCCCGCCGCGGCCCGCCCCATTAACCCGCGCAACACCTGGGCAGGGGGTAACGTCGTCACCCTAACGCCGCCGCCGTGGCTGGGAGCGGAGCCCGCGGCGTAACCCTAACGCCGCCACGCGCGGCCATCCATGGCCTCCTGCGACGACGACTTCGGCCTCCTCGGTGACGACGCCCACCAGCCGGCAACTCCCCCGCCCGCACCCCCCATCGCCCAGCAACCCGCGCCGCCGCCGTCGCAGCAGGCCGCCCATCCCTTCAGCTTCACTGTCGCGCCTGCGGGGGTTGCCGCCGGCGCCGGCTCCTTCGCGCAGGTCCAGGAGGACAGCAACCACCACGCCGAGAGCGGCAAGCCGGCGCAACACGCCAAGCGGGGCAGGGAGCGCGCCGAGGAGTTCAGCAGCGATGGGGGCGAGTACTGTTCCTACATCAACAGCAGCGGCAGCGGCGGTGGGGGGAAGAAGGGCTGTGGCGGTGGAGGGATTTCGAGCGTGCGCGACCTCTACCGTAAGGATCGGGAGGAGTGGACGGACGGCGCAATCAGCAGCCTCCTCGACGCCTACACGGACCGATTTGAGCAACTCAACCGGGGACACCTGCGGGGTCGGGACTGGGAGGACGTGGCCAGCGTCGTGACCGACGGGAAGGGCAAGACTACCGGGGGCAAGAGCGTGGAGCAATGTAAGAACAAGATCGACAACCTTAAGAAACGCTACAAGGTGGAGTGCCAGCGTCTCACCAGTTCCGGCGGAGGCGCCGTCAGCCACTGGCCCTGGTTCAAAAAGATGGAGCAGATCGTCGGAGACTCCATGTCTCCTGCCTCCTCCAAGCCTCTTGCTGCAGCCGAGGATGTGAAACCGAGGCAGCAGCAGCAGCAGCACGGCAGCAAAAGGTGGTTCATTTTTACATCATTGCTTGATCAATTTGGAGATCTACTGGTCTTAGCTAATGTTTGTCACTGTAGGTATCCTCTTTCCAGCACTGGTCCTCCTACTGGGGTTGGTAGCTCTAGAACGAACCCTCTTTCAAATCCAAGATGGAAGAGGGTGCTTCTGAAGATTGGGGGCACTGCCTTATGTGGAGAGGCTCCTCAAAATGTTGATCCCAAGGTAGTTTATATTAGCTGATGGTGATAGATCTATTTTGATGTTTCCCTAATTGTTTTGTACTACAATTTTGTCAATTTTTCAGGTGATTATGCTGATCGCTAGAGAAGTTCAAGTGGCGTGCCATCATGGTGTGGAGGTAAATAGAGTACATCCATTTCAGAGATGCATTTTTCTGATATCAGGGACACTTGTCAAGTTAATATTACATACAATCCTATCAGGTGGCGATCGTGCTAGGAGGGCGGAATATATTCTGCGGTGACAATTGGGTAGCTGCAACAGGCACTGATCGAGCCTCAACGTACCCAATTGGGTAATTTTCTGCCATTGTTATTTCCCTTGCTTCTGATCTATGTCTGCCTTCTGTTCCGCTCTACACTTTTTATCATATATAGCAGGAATCGTGAATAATGATGAGCATGCAACAAAAATATTTGGATGGGTCCTGGACCCCTATAGAAAGACTAGTAGCAAATTGTCAGTTCTTCTAATGCAGACATCCATAGTTTTGCTGGTGAATGTTGATAGTATAGGACTCGGCCATGATCGTATTCCAGTCACCTGGTTGACCCTGCTTATTGGTTAGAATGGATTAGAAGTTTCCTTATGCTTATGTTTTGTGTATAATGCATTCCTGATCTGGCATTTATATTGTCACAAGTGCCACTTCAAGTTTATAATCTCACATAGTCCCATGCTGAGGCAGAAGTTTATGCTTGTGTAGCACGTCATTGACTTTAGGAAACAACAAGAGCTGGGATATTTAATTGTTTGCCATTTTTACATTTGGCAAGGGCTCAGTTGCCAGCTTTGGGTGCGTCCCTACGCTTTCGTTTTTGCTACCGCACCGACAAAAACTTTACCGTTTTAGACATTTTGCACGCATGGCTGGCCAAGTAACCCTTACAACATGGCAGGGGCACACCAAAAGACCTCCCTGCCCTTGCCCCTTATCTCTTTAGGCACGTGTGGGCTCAACACCCATTCCCCCGACACCACTCCCTCTCCACCAGGTGCCGCCCCCATTCTTCTTCAGCCCTGTTCCTTTGTTGGCGGCGGCGCGGCACGACAATCTGCAGTAGTGGCAGCTGGCAAAAACAAGTCCGGTGCTTCTGACCCATACGTGCTCGTGGGTGTAGGTGAGCCCATGGACCCTCCTCTCCCCTCTGTTGTAGCTAGGGTTCGCTGTGCTAGGTTAGTTTTTTTTTGTTGTTGTTGTTGTCTAGAGTCGTTGAATTTCATGGTTTGTGCGTTACTGCGCTTCATAGGTAGGGAATTTGTTCATCTTGCAGAATGAAGTCGTCTGGTTGCCCTCCTAGGTAAGAAGGATACTGTATAGATTGTATTCGCAGTGATGCTGTGGAGTTGGATCTGTTCTAACTCCGAAATGTTTTGATTTTCGACCTGTGTCAGGATTGATCCCTGGCAATGCGTTTAGAATTGTTGTTGATTGTGCTAAGTTTACTGCAAATCTAGAGTATGGTCCACTTGAAATGGAAGATTCAAGGCATGAGGTCTTGTTTGACAGTAGGTCTGTTCAATCTTTCTTACTTTGTTGAGGACATGGCTAGCAACATTATCTGGGGCCCTAGTCAGCAGCTTATTGTGTGGGGGAGTTGATAGCGATATTGTGACCGAGTGGAAGGTAACCACAGACAAACAATTTGTTGAGATGGTTGGTGCTAGGCTTTGATGATAGTTGATGTATGTTTCCTGTGAGGTAATGGAAAGGGGTCAGTCAGGAGCAGCAGGCAATGATGGTAGTGCTCATGCAACATCTAGGGTTACTGGTCAATCTGCAGCAGTCATAAGCAGCTGGTGAAAGAGCTATGTCTCCAGAAGAACAACCTTTCAGTGATCCAGAACCTGCCGTTGATTGGAGTACTCTAACCAGTATACCCAATGATGATCAAGATGGTACTATACTATGTTTGCAGATGAAGATGCAGTTTTTGAGGCATATGGGTTCAAAGCTGCAGAAGAGGCAGCAACAGCATCTGGACCTGAAGAAGTTCCCATCCCAAGTATCCCAACAGAGATCCAGCAGGAGATGAAAGACACAGCTCTCCATGCTGATGACAAAGCAACTGCAGAGCCTATTATTGACTGGGATAGGGACAATCCAGCTATGGATGTGGGGCCTATTTATCCCTTAATGCCTGAGTTCGGACTGGCAGTTAGGCAGCATGCAATTGTTGGTGTGTGGCGGTGGCAGGGAGAGGGGTTGTATTTTTTTTATTCTATTTTATTTTGCCATGGTCAAGCTTCAAAAAATAAGCACTAGGGTCAACTATGTTATATGTTGTTGGATTTGTGAATGTGTACAAGAAGCTACCTAGAGTTGTCAACTCAGGGCACCAACTTGTTGACTTGGATGACTAGCTGTGTAATAGCCAGGCCAGCATGCTAGGAAATGTATTCAATATTCACTAGTGAAGAGTACTGAAAACTGAAGTGCAACTGAACATGACCATTTTGAACTTATGAATTGGTAAACTTGTGTAACTTAATAGTGGCCAATGGAGCTCATATGATTTAGTCTTATTTTGTGCACCTTTACGAACAGAAATCCCATGTCGCTTCAAATTGCATTTTGCTGTTACTTTGGATTGTAGATTTCCTTTTGTACTATTCAGGGAGTTCTGGACTTCTGGTAGACTGGTACTTATGTGGCATGTGTATATACTTACATCTTTCTGTTTTAACTGTCAGAATGATGGCATCAGTGATGAATTCAGTACTTCTTCAAGCATCACTAGAAAAGATAGGTGTGGAGACACGAGTCCAAACTGCATTGATGATGCAAGAAGTTGCAGAACCTTACATTAGGCGTCGAGCCATACGCCATCTTGAAAAAGGGAGGGTGGTCATCTTTGGTGGGATTGGTGCGGGCACTGGGAATCCATTGTTCACAACAGATACAGCTGCTGCCTTAAGAGCTTCAGAGAGTATGCCATTGCTTCCTGTCCCTAACATCTTTCTTTTTCATTCTTATGATTTTTCCATTGGACTTGCACATACAGCTTCCCATTCCCCGAATGATTTAATTTAGTTTCTATAAAAGCTTCAGATGATGCAGAGAGGAAACTGACTAGATGTATTTGCTAACCAGTCAATGCAGATGTTGTCCTTAAAGGCATTGTTGGTGATGATGAATCTGGTTGTCCTCCTAGGAGCAACAGTAATGCTTCATTTGAGCACATCTCCTTTAGGGAGTTAGCAGCAAGAGGAATCACCAAAATGGACATGACAGCAGTAACATGTTGTGAGGAGAACAACATTCCTGGTTAGTACATCTTATTAACTACTCCGTCAGATTCCGAATGTAGGTTGGAGGTAATTTTAGCCTCCTCAACTCCGTCCCGCTAAGAGTGACAGTTTAGCTGTGTCTTAAATCAAGTAATCTCAAGTTTGGTATGACACCAAAATATGTATGCTGTGAGAATATATTTCATGCTGAACCTAATGGTACTCATTCATTGTCATAAATTTTGTAGTTTTTTTATATGAACTTGGTCAAACTTGAGATAGTTTGACCTAAAACTCATTATCTTGCGGGACAGCAGTCTCAACCATGAAACTACCATGTGGTTTCTATCCCTGCCACATAAGCAGCACACCATGTATAGAAACTACACCTCCATCCCATCATTTCCTCATGTGGGTCCCAATTGGATCTTTGGCCATAGTTTTCTTCCCTCACCGTTGCCGTGTCATCTCTCTTCATGCCCTTCTCTCTCCTGTCTTGTCCCCCTGCAATCAGCAGGCATGGCCGGTAGCTCCTAGCAGGAGGGCATCCAAAGCATCGGACGGCAGCAATGCGTACCGCAAGCGACCAAGCAAGCCAGGCATGCGTGTGGTGAGGCGGGTGCCACAGCCGATGATACTCGCACGGCAGGTGTGAAGGAGCAGCTTCTGCTCCCAGTCGTCCTTAGGGTACATGCTAGGATGTGTTGCGGCCAAGAAAGATACAAAGAAGCTAGAAACCTACACCCCAGCTAAACAACGAAGAAGCAAGCAACTCAGTGGTATCATCATCAGCCTAGTTGGCCGGTGGCGTTCATGGGGATGTGCGGATGGCGAGGTCGGCTGCGCCTGCGCTCGCAAGGACGTGATAGTAAGCAGGGGAGACCAGGCAGCATTGTTGGGGATGCCATTATCAGCGAGGAAGGCTGGACGCGCAGTGGCTCTTGTTGAGACGCGGTCGGTGGCGCGTGCTCGGACTCATCTGATGGCGTCATGGCGATGCGGGCCGACAACACACACCAAAGAAATCACCCACGAGGCCCAACAAATAGAATCCTGTTTCTCACATTGTTGGAGCATGTGCCGAAATCGTTTCAATTTTCCTCCTCTTTTACCCTCTCTTCAGTAAATCAAGTGCCATGCAGATTTTTTCTTACCTGGCATAACATACGTTAGAATTGTTCTTATCTGGCATAGCATTTAATGTATGGAAAACATCTATAGTTTCAGGTTGGCTGCCCTTAGGGCGTCCCCAACAAGACTTTCCTAGCTAGCTATTTGATTACGTGGAGGAGAGAGAACACGTAAAAACCTGATCGCTAGGGCTTCGCTCGTCGCTCAGCTCCCGAGAAATCTACTGCCCCTGCATGCATGACCCCACTTTCCTTGGCTGGCAGCCTTTTCTATTTCTTATTCCGCCCAGCTGGCGATTTAGTCCTGCTCATTGAGGACGCCCTTAGGTCGTTTTAGAAGTTATATCCATGTTTTACCCTTTTCTTCAATCCTTGCTGCTAATAAATGCCACTCTCACAAAGGAATGACCCGTCTTTGATGAGATGCATAATAAGTGAAGGGTTCTAAGGTCATTTGATCTACTTTATTAATCTTTGTGCACCGAGTCGAAATTCCATATTTGGATTGGTGGGGGTCATTCACAGCAATATTTTGGCAATGCGTTGTGGTATTAACAGTTTATACATAAGATGACATTTGTACATTTCTTGCAGTTGTCATCTTTAACATGTTAGAGCCGGGTAACATCTCTAGAGCAATTTGTGGAGATCAAATAGGCACCTTAGTTGATCAGTCAGGAAGGATCACATAAAATTAGGAGGATTAATGGTAGCAGAGCTCCAGGACATGCTGATACTCTGGGGGACATCATGGATTATTTGCTCTTGGATCTTTTCCGGATAGAAGAGAAGCATGTTCATCAGATGGGAAGCCTTCACCTTGATTTGCCTGGGATGCCTGTTATGTACTATGCGTTGTGGTCGCAATTGCCCACATTGAAAAGAAGTATTTAGCTTGTAATATCTATTTGTAATTTTCTGTAGATTAGTGGAAGAGCTTATGTAAAGTGGTTCAAGGGTACCAAGATCAGAATGTAGTGTTGTAAGTTGTAAGGCTATTATTTGAGTCGGTAGTGTTTGATGTATCACCTTTTTGCGCCATTAATTTGCCTGTGGCTTTCCAGCAATCAATCTTTTTGTTTGTTTGTTCAATGATGATGCAAGAATATCGTGGATAAAAAGGGGATGTTGATGCTTGTTTCACTCTTTACACATGATGCTATGTAGTAATGCTGAGAGGGCAAATAGCTTTGATCTCAATGCAGAGCTCTTTATTGACGCCAGTGTTGGACTGCCAATCTGGTTTTCTGTTCAACATGAAATAAACCAATCTGACTTGACTGTCTCCCTGCATCGTACTCCGGACAGCGTTCTCAGGATTGGTTAAATACCAAAGGACTGCTATATTAGGCGTTGAGTATTCATCAAGGGCTCAAGGGATAGTACTCATGGATTCGAAAGGGCATGTTAAATAACTTGCAGCAAAATTTCAAACTTCATTGGACGATAGGGCCACGCATGCTGCACTTGCTTAAGAAACCACAAGATACAAGGTCATGTACATGCTACGATACATTATTGAAGGTTAGTGCTACAAACGTCAGCTTGCAACCACAGTGGCGTCGATGCACGCAAAACTGCAGTGGAACGAATCAATGACAGGGACGCTCAGCACTTGATTAATGCACGGGCTCGATCATGCGGAATTAGACCCGCTCGGTGGGAATATCAGATTGAGTTATCCCTTCATATCTTGAATGGGTTCTCCATATGGAAAACAAAACTACTACATCTGGTTCTCCAATGGTTTCAGATGTTCTACAAGACCGAGATGGATGGTATCTAGCAACTTAATATATCATCCATCTTCATCAAAGAGCAAGATAAAACAAAGATAGAGTTGACAGTGTGGATATTGAGACAATTTCTTGCAAAATTCAAGTCCTCTATTTGTTATAAAACAAGGGGGTTGGAAGGATTGAATTCCTTATAAGGGCTCATTCGGTTGTTCCAGGACAAGGCCAAGATTCGTTCCGGCTATTCAATTGCTATATAAATTAGCCTGTGGTTCCAGGTGGAAAATCTTCCAGGGCACAATTTCGAGGGAAACGAACGGGCCCTAAGTCAAAATTCTCCTTAATCCCCTCCACTCCCTCATAATCCCTATGGTTTAGGGATAAAATGAACAAGGATAAGATCTCCTTGGGGGTTTAATCCATGTGAACTGAACAAAGCCTGAGTACGTGTTCAGAACGACGCTGGTAGCATCATCTAGCAACTGATGGTCATCTATCATCTTCGTCAAAGAGCAGGACAAAAGCAAAAGTAGGGAAAAAAAAAGAATGGCTTCGGTAGCATGGTTATTTAAGATATTTCTTTGCCACTTGCAGGGTCCATACAAGGTCAGTCAGTCATTTTCCTCTTCCACGCCATTGCTTCCTTATCTGCTGGAGGTGTAGAATAGTTAATTTAAACAAGATGACCACAGCAATTTTTCGCCACTAAAACTGCTTTAAAAATTTAAACTTTTAATTACATACACATTTGATATTTTTATCTAAATTTGGGCGTAACATGAGCCACAGATGATTCGTGCACCATTCAAGATGCTTACACACACTGCTGTCTCATCTCCCTCTAAACATACTACAAATTTACAGTGTCCTTGTAGCCATTTGTCTCACAAATGCAATACTTGGAGATTCTTTTGGACCTGTTTCCTGAACCGATGCTTGGTGACTGTGGGTGGAAGAGTCTCGGGCGGGGTGCTAGCCGATTACATCGTCGGCCAGAACGGCATGTTGCTCAGCCAGGCCGGTGTTTTCCCTGAAGCCGCCCTGATGACCCCGTTTGCTGTGCCAGGGGAGGACGATGAAGCATCCTGACCAGCAGCTGAAGATCTTGGGCACAGGAAGAAGCTCCTGGAGCCCAGTTCCATAATCTTCTCCTTTGGGTCCAGACCTAAGCATAATTAAAAACATAACGAAATGGTCAACGCAAGACTTAAACATGTGCAGATTACACTAGAAAGCCCATCCAAATATCTAGCTTTTTTTTTGTTACTATCTGTGCTAGTTGAAAATTCCTAAAAGAAAAGAAAATCCTAAAAGAAAAGTTGGATGAGATATGACTATCTATGAGTTTAGCTATACTTTTGGTTTGTTGTCAAAAAAAAAAAAGCTATACTTTTGGTTGAATGGATGTGAAAAGGATGGGCGGTGTGAGAATAGTTAACTAATTACATCTATTGTTTAAAATAATGATAACTAATTATATAGTAATAAATATGTACTACTACAATTTTTTTTCATGATAATCACTAATTGAACATGAAATATGTTAATTATCACTACTATTATACTTGTTGGCGCTTAAAACGTACCCTACTCACTATATTAGCTCATGTCAAAGTTAATCTTATCATCATCATAATAACTAATTAATAATATAACTTATTAATAATCCAGTTACTACTGATAGATTAGGAAACATGGATGAGCTCGGCCAATAATTTTTTGGTAACAAGGATACATATGAGAGGATATTTTCTTGTCAGAGATATCTATATGTAGCTCGCATGTGATCCCGTGAATCAAATAACATTTGTCCATAGATGATCATACCCCACCATCCAACACAAACGCACACTTGCCACCTGAATACACCATGGCAACCATTGTTGAATACACTTGTTATATGAATAGACCGTGGCAACCACTGGTGATTCAACGGTGGGGGGCCACAAGTCAACAAAATGAGGATAAGTGTTGACTTCAGGCCCTGCGCATGACGTAACTACTGAATGCATCGATTGAAGTTTGGATGAAATGATATTTTCTATTGCAGCAGCTTGAGCAGTGTAGTTGCGTTAATCTTGCTGCCTCTGTTTTCTTTTTTTTTTTAACATGAAAGCGGCAGGTGCTCTGAGTAGTGATTACCTCTGTTTCGATGTGAAATGAAAATAGAGAGCAAGCGATAGTGCAGTTTAGCTTAGAGCAAGTATAATAAGAAACTATAAGTGAATTGTAGGCTGACGTAAAGGAGAGAAGCTATAAGCTTATGACTTATGCACAAGAGGTTCTGCGGACAAGTGAGCAACCCGCTTACTATTATAAAAATGAGTTAATAAATTAGCTATATATTTTTATATAACCGATAGCCGAAGCCGATTATATTATTAGTCTTTACAGACAAGTAAGCTATAAACCCACTTACTATTATAGAAATGGGTTAATAAATTAGCTATATATTTTTATATAATCGACAGCCGAAGCTGATTGTATTAGACGAATTATTATAGTAGGCTACAAGCCAGCTAAATGCTGAGATAGAGGAGAGAGATGAAGCAAACTTGTGAGAGATAAATGAGCCATGTATTAATATTGAACAACTAACTATAAGAGCAAGTATTATGATGGGCTGTAAGCTGGCTAAATGCTAAGGTGGAGGAGAGAAGTGATGAGAGAGAGGAGAAGCAGACTGTAAGCTTATAGCCAGCTTAGGCAAAAAAAACC
Source organism: Sorghum bicolor (assembly GCF_000003195.3). NCBI lineage: Eukaryota > Viridiplantae > Streptophyta > Magnoliopsida > Poales > Poaceae > Sorghum > Sorghum bicolor. The sequence continues at coordinate 42,583,416 of NC_012875.2, forward strand.
AAGAAACTTTGTAAGAGGAATAAGTGAGTCATATATTAATAGTGAAGAGCTAACTATTGTACGAGTGGCTGATAGTGGGCTGTATTATTAAACTTCTTTTATTCTTATTGGCCTTGAAAGAGCGCTAAAACTGAGGAACGTAGCGTGATCCCTAAGAGAATTATTGGAGATTCAAAGGAACGGACGTACTCTCCAAGCAGAACTGGGAGTAGTGGAGGCCGAAGGCGGCCGGGTCGGTGGACGGCAGCAGCGGCCGGCGGCCTTCCTTGACGTAGAGCGCCACGGCGGCGGCCACCAGGTCGGCCACGGTCCACTCGGCGGACGCCATGACGTGCAGCGGCCACATGCTCTGCTGCACCGCCACGCTCACCAGAACCTTGCTCGGCGTCCTCGTAGTCCTCCCCGTGTCACCGTCCGCCGGGCCGGGCGGGGAGGACCCGGAACGGAAGCCCGCTCCCCTGACGCCGGCGAGCACGTCAGGCAGCGTCTTGGGCCTCTGCTTCTGGTGCGGCTGCAGGTGCCGCTGCTGCTCCGTCCCGCGCCCGTGGAACGACGCCGACCGCTGCTGAGACGCCGCCCCCGCCATCCCCTGCCGCTGATGCCTGCCGCCGCCGCCGCCGGAGCTGCTGCTCTTCTCGCCGTGCGGCGGCGCCTGCAGAGGAGGCATCGCGCGTGCCGCGACCGCGACCGCGAGCGCCGGCCGGCTGCAGAGCGTCGAGGGCGATCGATCGATCCGCTGGTGACGGACGGACGGACGGCGGACGAGTCACGTTCGGTGGTGGCAGCGGCAAGGCTCGCGGCGGCCGGACGGCGAGGCGGTCAATGCGAAGCAGAGCATGCTGCGCGGAGAGGCTGAGGCTGCTGCTGCTGCGGTCACCATGCAGGAGGAGGAGGCTTCCGATCGAGTTCCGTTGAGGATGCACCAGGCTCAGAGAGGCTACAAGTAGTAATGTAATAACCAGTCAGCGAGCGACTCGTCCTGGGTTAAGGCCTTGTTCAGTTCGCAAAAAACTCCAAAATTTTTCAAGATTTTCCGTCACATTAAATCTTGCGGCACATGCATGGAGCATTAAATATAGATAAAAATAAAAACTAATTGCACAGTTTATCTGTAAACCGCGAGATGAATCTTTTGAGTCTAGTTACTCCATGATTCGACAATGTTTGTCAAATAAAAACGAAAGTGCTACAGTACTCCGAACCAAAAGTTTTCGCGAACTAAACAAGGCCTAAGACTGAGAAAGTGAAAGACGCGAGTATTTAAAGACGTCACTGGCCTCTTGGCCAATACTATCCAATCGTCCCATCAATAATTGGATTAGTTTGGGGGGTCGCCTACTACACCATCAGTTGGCTACTTGAAAATTACCCAAGAATCTCCGAGACACTGCTGAGAAATACTAGCCGAATCTATCAAATCTATAAGTCATTTAACATTATTTTTCTCTCACGATAAATTAGCTAACGCCTAGATGGTCGTGGTCGCTGTCGAGTTGAAGGTGGCCGGCGAGGAGCAGCGGGATGGCGACCAGTGAGCTCGCGATGCCGCGCGGCGGCCTGCGGCCTGCCCGTTGGCGCGTTCCAATCGGCAGGACCAAGCAAATATACTCTCCCACGGGATGATTTGCTGCTAGTACTAATTCTACTAAGGCCTTGTTTTGTTCACCCTGAAAACCAAAAAATTTTCAAGATTTCCCATCACATCGAATCTTGTAACACATGCATGAAACATTAAATATAGACGAAAACAAAAACTAATTACACAGTTTAGCTGTAAATCACGAGACGAATCTTTTGATCCTAGTTGGTCCATGATTGGATAATATTTGTCACAAACAAACAAAATTGCTATATTACCGAAAACTTTTCACTTTTCGGAACTAAACAAGGCCTAATTGTTTTTAAGTGACTTGTCGTGCGCAAAGCTCCATCATGTCTCGGTGAAATGTTTTGTTTCCGGTACAGCATGATTGTCCTAGCTAACTGGGCGGTGTCGCGGCGGAAAAGAACGACGGGTTGGGAAGATGCCGCCGCGACAGACAGCGAAGGGACAGGCGCGGTGGAGCTCGCTACTGGGGGAGGGCGGGCGGGCGGGCGGCGCGGCGCCTGCCTGATTGATGGATGGCGACGAGACGACACGCTCCGTCTCCTGCTCGAACACCCAAAAATTCAAAACTTTATAAGATTCTCTATCATATCGAATCTTGCGACACATGCATAGAATACTAAATATAAATAAAAAAGATAACTAATTGCACAGTTTAACTATAAATCACGAGAAGAATCTTTTAAGCCTAGTTGCTTCATAATTGGATAATGTTTGTCAAATAAAAACAAAAGTGCTACAGTGTCAAAATCCAAAAAGTTTTTACATCTAAACAAGGCCTAATGCACTCTGTACGTCCGCACCACTCTCGTCCATCTGCAGCTTGGCGCTCGTGCTGCATCCACGCGCGCACGTGCGCCGAGGGCCGCTGGATGAGCATGATCAGCTTCCGGGATGGGTTTCGACGAAGCGAACGTCGCTGCGCAGCGCTATCGGACGTTCGGACCACACCCAGAACGACGCGCCTACATACGCTCGGCGCTCGTGGAACACGCCAGCCAGCTGCCAGCAGTCTTTACCTTACCGTCCATGGCCACCGCCGTAGGCAACTCACGACTGGGCTCTAGCTACCGAGATCACTTGCTGCTATGCTACGCCTGCGTCGCCAGATTATCTGTATCCTGCGGCGGTGATCCATCGATCGATCGGTCACCAGTGCGTAGCTAGCTAGGCCTAGGCTACTCCTGAGAAAGGTGAGGCGTCTCATCCTGGCATAGTCCCTGGCCTCGATTGGCCATCTCTTTCTCGCCCTAGCTATTGCCTATTGCTTCGCCGCCCAATGCATATCATCCATACGCGACCCTGCAGCTCCTGCTTCTCGCCGTACGTCGGCAAGCACCTGTGTTTTCTAAGGGCCGGTTTAGATTGGGAACGAAAATTTTTTGGGTGTCACATCAGATGTGTCGAAAGGAGGTCGGGAGGGGTTTTTAGAAACTAATAAAAAAACAAATTACATAGCTCGTCAGGAAACTGCAAGACAAATTTATTAAGCATAATTAATCTGTCATTAGCATATGTGGGTTACTGTAGCACTTAAGGCTAATCATGGAGTAACTAGACTTAAAAGATTCGTCTCGCGATTCTCAACTAAACTGTGTAATTAGTTTATTTTTTTATCTACATTTAATGTTCCATGCATGTGTCCAAAGATTCGATGGGATGGATGAAAAAATTTTAGGTGGGAAACTAAACAGGGCCTAAGCTAGCGATAACGCTGCACGCCTGCACCTAACGCCTTATTTAGTTCGAAAAAAAACTTTTCAAGATTCTTCGTCACATCGAATCTTACAACATATATATTAAACATTATATATATATATAATTTACCTTTAATTTATGACATGAATCTTTTAAGTCTAGTTAGGATTGGGCGCCTGGGGGAGAGGAATGACACTCTACTCACCTCCTCTAACATTTTAAAGAAAGATTAACTTCGTAGCTCTGCCACTAACTAGGATGCTCATCCCGTGTCGGTGACGACGTCAAGGCAGAAGCCTGCAACGTGGCGCCTTTCCTATCTTTCTTGTCGATGCTTTACAAAAATTGCATCTGCAAACAATAAAACTATCGCTCTGTATACGGTCCATGGAAATCAGCGAGGGCTTGAGCTTGATTTGGTACGATAGATTCAAAGAGCATAGATGTGCGGCCAAAAAAGGCCAACTAATCTTAACAAACTTTGTAGATTCGTAGCATAGGTGTCACTCTCTCTATTCTAAATTGTAACATGCATGTTTGACAGCCTTCTCTTCTGCTATTACTACAGCTTTGTAACCTCATGTCTCCCAACCATCTAAGACAAAGCAAGAGTTCCTTTCTCTCAGGCTGCTCTAGACGCACTACGCTCTAGACTGTTGTAAACGCACTTAGCTCCATACTACTTCAGACATTCAAACTCTCTCTTTCACCTTGTTACTACCACTCCAAACTCGACCCTTCGTTGTTCACGAATACAAGTGAAACCAACATTGGATGATGTAAAGGACATTGCCTGAACTAGTATAGATCATGTGAACAGTGACGAAGCATGATCAATAATTAAGGGGGGAGGGATTACCATTACAAATTTATCATTAATAGGAGATGTAAGATTAGTGAGAAAGTAGTAGACTTATAGTACAATTTATAATGACAGAGCCATTACGAATTTAGTGTCATGCATACAGTTCAACTGTTGCTGCTTAGTCCTGCCATAGATGCCCCTTTAGATGAGGTTAGTCGTGCCACTGCTCCTTTAGTGCAGGTTTCATGCAGATGCAGAGATTTAACAGCTTTTCAGTCGATCAATCTTGTAGCGCATGTTTGGTTCCCTGCATCCCCCTCAACCAGGCTCCCGGGATGCAGGGTATCGGTGTTTGGTTGCCTGGTCAATCGTCTCAGTCAGGCTGAGCGCGTGCAAAACCTCTCCCTCAGCCAGGCTCCCAAGGAACGACCGAATCGGGCGTTTTATTCGAGTCTGCCTCGCTCCGTGCTCTCTCATGCGCACGCATTGGGCAATTTCGGCAGGTAGGAGATGGCGCGAACTTGCTAGGGTTACCTCCTCTTTTCGCGCCATCCACCGCGTATCCTCCCGCTCACTCCCGCTCGCTGTCATGGCTTGTCGTCTCCACCGCCGGTAGGTGCTTCTCCTCTTCTCCCTCTTTGGTGGTGGTGTTCTTCATCGATTGGTGGTGTGCTCATGCTTCCCCTCTCTCTGTTCCTCTTGTAGGTGTTGCCTCTCGAATCAAGTGAGTTCTCCCCTTGTCCCTCTCCTTTTTCTCAGTTTGTAAACCCTAGCTCATGGTTTGATACTTGATCTATGTGCAGGCACACCAGATCTGAGTTCTTGGGTGTTCTTGAGTTGTTGGCTTCCAGATCTACTATACCATTCATTACTTGATCCTCTGCTTGTGCTGGTGCTCTTGCTAATCCTCCCTATCATCTCTCTCTTTGCTCTATAACTTGCAGTAGCCAATCCAGTGTGCTTCGATAAAAAAAATGTGTGGCTTTTTTTAGATTATTTGGTAAAATGATGATTTTGTCTGAGCTATTGTCCAAGTCAGTGATGATGTTCATTTGGTCTGAGCATGTCATAGCCTATGATGTTGTTGATTTGGTCTTAGCATATGTCCTAGTCTATAATGATTTGGTAATTTTTATTCCTTTCTCATGGGGTTGATGAGCTGGTGCCTGCAGAATTTGGGTGGGGCTTATCATATCTAGGAATTTTGCTGCTACTATCCGTCACTGTATGTCATCTTATTCTGGAGAAAGCATTTGTTGTGAGGCTATGACCATATGGTCTGAGATTCTAGACATATGCTGTGATGACTTGTTCATTTTTTAAAGTAAATTGCTCTGAGATTTTGGACATATGCTATGATGATTTTTTGCTGAGATGCTACACATGTGCCGAGGCTTGGGACATATGCTATGATGATTTTTTGGCTAAGATGCTACACATGTCCGACTTGGGACATAAGGTATGATGAATTATTTTTTCCTGAGATGCTACACATGATAAATTTGGGTGATTGTTTTCTACTTGGCCTATGATGCAGCTATAAGTAAACATTGAGGTGGCTATTTTTTTGTGTTATTGAATCATCTATTGTTTAACATTGTTTTTCCAGTACTGTTTATGCTCTTATAACATGTCATTCATCATATCTGTTGGAATCATCCACTGTTTAGCAACACTTGGGTCATACTCAAGGTGATGGCAAATAGTGGATCTTTCAGTAGATTTTATGGGTGTCATGTTTCTAGTTATTTTTAAAGTTGTCTATGTTGTTAGTTCTTTTAATTTGGATTCCAGCCACTAATGACTTTGTTCCAGAAGATAAGCTGAGGCTAATTTTTTCAGATTTTCTTGATCTGGGACTGTGTGCTTGTGCTATAATGATTACTTTTATTTCTAAGATACTATACACTCTAAGGAAATAGGCATGTGCTATGATGATTGCTTTTATTTCTAAGATACTATACAAATTCTGAGGCAATAGATATGTGCATGTGCTTTGGTTTAGGCAATATGGCATGTGTAGTGACGATTAGTCTTATACCACAGTGGCATATGATTTTAAGTGCAGTATGACTGAAGAGATCATGCTAGTTGATGATCTAGTGTTCCCTGAACTTGAGGCTGGTTTTGTTGCTATTGAGGAACATGGTGTTGGGGATGTAATTGAGCTTGTATGTATTTTTATATAACTGAGCACATGTATTTGCCTATGATGAGACTCATATAACTGAGCGCATGCCTCTTTGCCAATGATGTTTTACTTGTCTCTTGATTATTTTTTGACTGCATTTTACTTTTTCTTTCTACACTTCACTGCAAACTATATTGTTGCAAACCTAATGAAGTAACTGGTGGTAAGCATACCGCAAGTGCAAACTGGTAACCAGAACATATTTAACGCAAGCAACCAAACATGGTTCATGCATAACCAGTATTTGAATCTGATGCAAGTGCAGGCAACCAAACAACATCTCCTGCTGGCCTGGCTGTGATGATGCAGGTAACCAAACAATAGGACGTTGCATGCACTGAGCCTGGCCAAAGCTGGCCTGGCTGGCTGGTGCAGGCCTGGCTGGCCTGGGAAGGGAACCAAACACGCCCGTAGTTTCACTAGCCCAACCAAGCATATACTACTGCCAAGTTGTCTCGGACAAGGGGGGCCGGAGCGCCCAGTTGGGGCTCGACTGGGCTCTGCCCCGTGCATGTGAGTATCTGTGTTAAGCCATCTAAACCTCATCGCCTGCAACGAAAATTACTAGCTGATGACATGAAACATTGACAAGTATGCTCACCGACAATACATTTGGGGGAAACTAAACACCCCTAACGCAGTCAACCAAACACACATATATATTAATTTGTACTCCACTATACAAGCTAATCACTTATGCAGGAAATTAATCATGTGCATAACACTCTACAACTCTATCAATACAAACAAATCAATAGCGAGAGTTGCATACGACGCCTATGTTTTTTTTAGAACCGCTACATGATCCCTAATGGTATACTCCCTCCATACCTATAAAGAAAGTCGTTTTAGACAAAATTTGGGTCAAACATTGAGAACATAAAATCATGCATAACTTTTAAGTTGTTAAGTTTAAAAATGTGAAAACTATATAAATAGATTTACCTTGAAAAATACTTTCGTGTGTGTGTGTGTATATATATATATATATATAGGGAAATTCCTTTGTACACCTACGTGTAGTTACTCTCATCTTCAATAAACTACATTTTGTATGTATTCATACTTGTTTATCGGTTTGAGTATGTTTATATACTCATATTAAGATACTATAGATCTTACCACGCGAAAATTGTTCAAAAAAAATTATATTTTAAATATATTACTAAAATGCCACTACTATATTATATATAATAAGTATAACCATATACTCTATGTATGCATGCATACTTAACATATATATCACTCTAGATGGTCTAGTATGATCATATACTTTGTCTATATACATTTCGTTCGGTCATATACACCTTAAATCTAGAGATATATAGATGAGAGTAACTACACGCGCGTGTAAAATAAATGTGTCCATATATATATATATATATTGTACCCTGGGTACTAAATAATTATTAGTACCCGAGTTCAAATTACAGAGCCCGACTGCACCCGAGCCAACCCAAGGGTGCTCCCCCGCACCAGAAATCCCCACGCCTGCTTTCCCTTTATCATATCTAGCAGTTTTTTCTTTTCTAATTTGGAGATCGTGGGGAGCAGCCTCCGATTGCCGGTTTTGCCCAGCTCACCACCCCAACGCTGCACGCGCCGCCACCTCCGTCGTAGGAGCCCAATGTCCCGCCGCCGAGGGCCCTCCTGGCGCCGTCTCCCTCCCCATCCCCTCACCCTCTCAGCTCGCCGTCGCTAATGGCCACGACCACGGTCTTGAGGGCTCAGATGGGCACGGACAGTTACTGTAGGGTTTGGCACCGGTGAGCTCGCCGCACCTGGGCCAGCCATCCTACCCGCACCTTGCCATCATCATCAGCCTCCCGTGCTCGCCCGCGACTCATCGTCAACTCCCGTCACAAACTCCCGGAGAAAGTTTCAACTCGCCCGGCGATGCTGTTGCCGTGTCAGCTCACCACCACCGCCTCCCTGCGTGTGCTCCTCCAACACTGCTGGCAGGATCCAGGTGCCCCTCCTCCAGATCCCCTTCCCTAGACCCCAGCTCGAAGTTTGCAACATCTTCTACTCTTCACCCTTCCCCTTCTTGATTCGATTTGATGATTCGAGTGCAGGATGTGTTCCCTGCAAGTGTTCGATTGTTGGCGCAGGTCACGGCCAGGAGCTCCTCTTCAATTGCAGCAAGGTGAGTTTGTGAATGTCGTGCAAGGATCAAGATTCACGTCAACAAAAAGTATTATTCCTGTTTAGTTTAGCTCATTGTGTGTACATTGGTATTGATTTCCTCTACTTCTACGTGCAGATTTTTAATTAAATAAATCCTCCTAAAACTTAACCTTACAAAATGAATTATTGTATCCTTATTCTGTAAATGTGTTCATGAATCCTGTTTAGCTGATTTTTTTTATTTATTGTAATTTAGGACATGGCGAGTAGCTTAGCTGAAGTAGGATTTCACTAGGCGATAGAATTAGAAGGATCCATCGCCCATCAGCCTGCCGCCAGTGACGTGTATATGCTTAAGCCTTCAAGCAACTCTCAGCTGCAGTACATAGGATACTTGTTGCTGGAATGACCCATCCATTGCTGCCCCGGTGCTACCCACATGCTTGTCTTGGATTTTACACAATGGTGAAACTGTGCTCCCTTTGCTTAATTTGTAATTTGTTCAACTACAGAATTATAACAAAGCGTACATATTTGCCAATCTTGAAGACTTGAATTTTTTTCCTGCTGTATATTGATTGATGCTTTAGTGATCTTGTTAATTACCAACAATGGTTATTTAATACAAATTTTAGCTCCTAATCTTCATTGCTGAGGCTGATTCTTTCATGGAAAATTCAGCTTCAGGGTATTCCATTACTGGTTAATGCACTGTATCTACGTTTGTAATGATGGAATTTTACACCTTACTCAGGATTGATGTGATCTCATTATAGAATGTTGTAATGATCTGGATGAGTTATTCAGATTTGATAAGGTTCAAATGAGGCTATTGTTGTGGATTAGTATTGGAATTTTTACATCAATTTAGTAGTAACTTGTTATTTGTCTTCACAGGACATTATTTATGATTATACTATATGGTGGGGTTAGACCCTGTCTACATAAATAGAATTCAGGGTTCTTGCTTGCGGCACTACCTAAATCTAAATGATTTTTGCAATTATAATATGCTTGGGTTTTTTGCTCTTTATTTAGAGCACACACTTCTTTCATTTCAGTATTGATCAATTTTATGCTAAAATCCCATAGCAAACTGAACCATGCAATGGTCTTCGTGCAGCGCAACTTTAGTTACGAGATTGAATAACAATGGATACCAGATAACTAAGGGAAAGGTCATTTAAAACCACATTTATATTTCTTAGTGAGAAAATTGGATTCTATCCTATCTAAAGATAATAGTTGCAAAATTTAGTAATTAGACATAGTTGTACTACTGGGAATACCATCTTCTAAATTTAAATCCCCAAAATAGGAGGGCATAGTATGATAGTAATGTTAGTAGTGTTTAGTAATTGGTGGATCAAGATCAATGATATAATCACTATGCCATTGACGAGGCTAGGAGGGGTCTGAACTCGCTAATCATCCTTGGGGCATGGATTTGGAAACATTGAAAAGGCTGTGTTTTTTAATGGGGTTCGCCATGATGTGCTTCATATTCACAATTTGCTAGAGAGGAAGCAAACCTCTAGGTTTGTCTTGTGCTAGGGCATTAGCACAGCTTGACATGAATTCATTGTAGTAGACGGCAGGTTCAGTTAGTCTTTTTGTTCTTACAGGGGTGCGTTTGTAACTTTGAGAGTTTGCAGTGTATTGTATTTCTAGGACTTTCAACCCCTTAATGCACTGATGCAAAGCTCCTGCATATTCACAAAACAATTTAAATCACTACAATATTCTTTTTCAACCTATACTTATTCACTGCGTTTAAATCACTGCATTTTCATACTTCATGCCAGTGCTAAATCATTTTGGAAGAAATAGAATTAGTGCATTTCCTTGTTTACACTGCTGTGAGTTTATTTTTCCCTCAACACTTAATTTCCCTCAACCATGTCATATGATGTAATTGTTTTTTTCTCTGTGTGTGTATGAAAGTTTGGCCACACAGCAATTCCCTTTGGGAGTGGATTTAATTTAGCCTTCCTGTTTTTTTCTTTAAAAGCTATTTACAAAAAAGTCATACTGCACAAGATGTTGTACTGTCGCATATATTAACCTTGTTTGTAAAATCTTGCTTGCTTGATGTAGCCTATAGGTGTTAAAATAAGTTCTACAGGTGAATTTTAAGCTGTAGTACTATTTAAATTTTACAATTAATTGTCATATGTTCCCATTGCAGCAAAGAGAATGCTTGAAGGGCAAATGGTCTGCACTTCTTCATGCTTCTCTTGAATATTTGTTTCAACAACATAGTGTTGTTCTTATCAGAGGAGGTTTTATTTCTCACAGGCAATTTGTTTAAAAATATTCATGCTTTTTTATAGTTCACTAGTTGCACAAATTACAAAGATATTTGCGATGATATATTCTGTGTTTGGAAACTAATTCGTTGTGAGATTTCCATGAATGATGCCACTTGGTATATTCCTAATATTTTGGTTCTAATGATAGGTTTCCTACTTTTATTACCCTGTACATAATTAGCTCAAAATATGTTCCAAGACTGCCTTAGCAGAAGTTTGCACCATTAGCTCAATCTTTTTTTCTTCCATATTTAGGAACCTCCAACAAAGTCTAGCCTCTCCACATTTGAAAAAAAGGTGTCCTGGATCTTCATCAAATCCCCAGCAAACTGGGCATCGAGTATCAAGTACCACTCCCTTTCTAGGAATATTCATTATGACTTGTAGTGAGTTATGGGCCATTAGGCAAGCAAACATCTTAACCTTATTTGCAACATACAGTTTCCAAATTTTGACCAATCAAAGCCACCATAATCAGCACAAGTGATCAAGTGAAACTATTACATTTTTAGCTGCCACTCTTTTTGCATCTTTACTAATTGCCGAATAAATACTAAAATTTATCTCCTAGGCGCCCACCACATTAGTATGTTCATTGCAGGCATGTTGTTTCTAAGACCAAGATTTAAACCTGTCCTGTCCACCTATGGTAAACTTGTTTTGTCTGTTTTGTCTGTATGAACATTGTAGTCTGAGAATTTTCGGACGATGTCGGTCTCATCCTTGTCATGTTTACGCAGCCAGGAACAAGCAGAAAGATAGCAGTACCGGAGTGTGGAACTGGTGTCCCTTAGCTTATACCTCCATGGCTCTAAAGTTAAGTATTTTGTGATTTCTCTGGGAAGCCATTTTATTGTATACTATGGAGGTATCTCTGCTATTTTGGTTCTCAAGTGTCCAAGCATTACCAACTATATATGTTAGGCAAAACATATTAGTTGCAGACAGTCCGATAAACAATTGATTACTTAACCAATTAGCTATCACCATAAATATTCATTTCTAGAAATAGATATTAGGATTGTTCCAGATAACAGGTGGTCATAGCCTCATAGGAATCCTAGCCTTCTACGCAGCAATAAAAAATATTATTTAGAAACACATTCTACAATATGATTCATTAACAAAAATATTAACTGAGTGGTTTCACTTATTCAGCTGATTTCGAGACACAAGAATTAATACTATGATTAATTTATGACATCATAAGTGACAGCTGTGATATAGTCTTCATATGGATTATGTAGTCAAGATGAAATATGCTAATGCATGTTCAAATTAGTGCTCATGAATGAAGATCCACTTGCAAACTTCCTTATGATTTCTTAAGCATTTTTAGTTATACCTATCCACTCAATGTGTACAGTAACATCCAAGCTTGCTCTGATGGACCGACAAAGTTGGGCTCAGAATAGTCCATGCATTTTTCTCAGTATTCATAGGTCATATCTTTACTTCAAAATCATATTTCTTTAGATGTTCAGTTATACATGATTGGGCATGCCACCGGGAAGAGTACAAAATGAGTTGTTAGTTATTGCACTTTAAGGGTCAGTTAAAAATAAACGCATAGAGCTGTTGGTGGCGCCTCCTAGCTTGTTGCTTTTATTTGCTAGATTTCATACTTCCTTTTTTTCCCATTCAAAAGTTTTGATTCATACATCCAATTATTTAAGAAAACAAAATTCAGAGGGAATCCGTATGCATGGTTTACAATTAATCGTAAAGTTCTTTTTTAATGTTTTATTTTGTTTCGCTTCTTTTGACAGGTGAAGCAATTAGCAGCCATTAGAGATGCGAGAGAATCAAGGGATGTATTAGTTTTTTTTCTTTTATTAAAAGTAATTTAATTTGTCTGATTTGCTGAAACCTTAATATTTATGATCCCAATGAAGATGATTTAGCATATTGTATATGATTTAGTGGAATAATAACTCAAGACAGAGCCAACTATGTTTATTCAAACTACAAAGTGTATTGAAATTTTCTTTGACGATTTATTTACCTGAAAATTTATGTTATTAGCAAAAAAAAGGTGTATTGTAATCTTCATTGTATGATTCATTTGCCACTAAAATCTATGTTTTATGATCAGCATCATCATAAAAAAGGGAAAAAATGCCGCAAGAAAAAAAAAGGAAAAAAAATCGGCCGCAAGAGGTGACCATGTGATGTAGAAAGAAAAACTACAAAAATGACCATGAGATGAAGAAAAAAGGAAAAAAAATCAGCCATAAAAAAATCAACCATGACATTTGTCATGATGAAAAAATAAAAAAAATGGCCACAAGAAAATGAAAAAAAAACCGCCGCAAACACGGCACCACGATACCAAAAAAAAAAAACATCGACAACAAAAATGTGAAAGCTCATTCGAGCGTTGGTGTCTGAGGATTCGAGTAGTGGGAATCGACCGTAAGCGTTGAGGGCTTGGGTACTAAATATTATTTGGTACCCTGGGTACCCATTAGCGCAGTCATATATATATATATATATATATATATATATATATATATATATATATATATATATATATATATATATATATATATCAATTTTCGATAAATATTTTTTTAAAAATAAAGAGTTAAAATTAGGCTTTAAAGATCCTATCATTGTGACTTTGGATATAGAGGGAGTACTACATGACGACTATGTTTTTTTTTTTTTTGAGAAGGCTACATGACCCCTAATGCAACCAATCAAAGCCAATGTGTATGAGTACTTGCTGATTTGGCCCGTTACTAATGTCCAAGAGGGATGGTACTATGGTAGATGGGCCGCTCTGAAACGAAGTTATTGGGCCGCAAAATTAGTGTGGAGTTGAGGACGCGAAGCGAGAGACGGGTTTCCTATACAACTTCTATAGACGACCTAACAGTTGATATTACTACTCTACTACGAGAGATGATGACTAATCGCAATCATATGCATGAGATGTGTCATAATTGGATTAGAGCGTGATTAATTACTTTGAAACTTAAACTGAAAATAGGCCCATTTTTTAATCCATTTAATTTGAACCACTATCTTGTTTAAATAAATGCAAATCCAATATGAGTATCTTTTTATGAACATGTGCGTCTCTAACTGGGTCTCACAAAAAAAATGCAAATCCAATATGAGTATCTTTTACTTATGTTTATTTTTTCTAAATATGGAATAAACTTTTAATATTTTGGATATTTCAATTCAATATTCAACTACACATTTTTATATCAAATCATATTGTTTAATCTATCAACAAATTATTAGAAATGCCAAAGGCTCATACATTGTGTTCACTAATACTCCCACCATACGCGTAAAGAAAGTCATTTTGGTCAAGGTTTGGATCAAACATTAGAAATATAAATCATGAATAACTTTTAAATCATTGAGTTTAGAAATGCAAAAACCATATGAATAGATTTGTCTTGAAAATACTTTCATAAAAATATACATATACCACTTTTTGATAAATATTTTTATAAAAAGAAGCAGTCAAAGTTAGGTTTTGTAGACCGTGTCATTGTCTTAAACGACTTTCTTTATAGATATGGAGCGAGTAAGTTCTACTAGGGCTTGTAACCATCACGGGCTACAAATGATCGAAGTCATATAAGAGGAAATGTAGGGTTAATGCGCGCGCGACTAATATATAGGGATCAGAGCCTGGATTTGGAGATCTCTAAGATAAAATATATATAGTGTAAAGGAACTAGATTGCATAAATTAACAAACAAAAGCCTTGTTTACTTGCAAAAAAAATTTGCAAAACATGAACAGTGTCATTTTCGTTTGTATTTGACAAATATTGTTCAATCATAGGCTAACTGGGCTCAAAAGATCCGTCTCGCAAATTATATGCAAACTGTGTAATTAGTTATTTTTTATCTATATTTAATGCTCCATAAATATGCTGCAAGATTTGATGTAACGGGAAATCTGAAATATTTTGCAAAATATTTAGGAAATAAACAAGACCAAAAATTACGATTTCTGCAACATGCATCTAGTAGAAAGAGGATGTTTTTTTGGCGACAAAGTAGAAAGAGAATCTTATACAGTGCAAACTTTTTGAGGGGTGCTTTCCACGCTTGCCACGTGGTTAATACAGTGCAAACTGCAAATGTTTACTTCAATTTTTTTTGCGAAATATAAAAAGTAGTATTTTTTTGTATTTGACAAATATTGTCCAATCATATACTAATTAGACTCTAAAGATTTGTCTCGCAAATTACAGATAAATTGTATAATTAGTTATTTCTTTTATCTATATTTAGTGCTCTATACATGTATCGCAAGATTCGATGTAATGTGGAATGTAAAAGATTTTGCAAAATATTTTAGAGTAAACCCTAAACTCTAAAACCAAAAACTTTTCAAGATTCCCCGTCACATTGAATATTGTGGCATATACATGGAGTATTAAATGTAGATGAAAAAAAACTAATTATATAATTTGTCTGTAATTCGTGAGATGAATTTTTTAAGACTTGTTACTATATAATTAGATAATAATTATCAAATAAAAATGAAAATACTATAATATTCTAAAACAAAAAAATTTTAGAAACTAAACAAGGCCTGCATGGGGAACATACAACATGTCGATCTGCTGCAATAGTAGAGCGCCGGATGGCTAGCCCAAGCACGCGGCGGCCGGCGGCCCGGCGACTCCTGCGTGTGGTGGCCTGCGCTCCAGACCAGCGGCCCAGCGACTCCCATGCGTGGTGGCCTGCCGCAGTGGATCCCGCACCTCGTCGCCTCAAGACGACGACCCAAGCCTTTTTTTCTGGCCGTGTTTAGATGTGAAATCTTTTTAGATTTCGCTACCGTAGCACTTTCATTTGTTTGCGGCAAATATTATCTAATCATAGACTAACTAGGGTCAAAAGATTCGTCTCACGATTTACAGGCAAACTGTGTAATTAGTTTTTGTTTTCGTCTATATTTAGTGCTTCATGCATGTGCCGCAAGATTTGATGTGACGGAGAATCTTGCAAACTTTTTGGATTTAAGTGGCAACTAAACAATGCAGACGACGTAAACCGACGTCTCGATCCCAACGGGTCATATGCACGTTGTAAAAAAAAACATTAGTGTAGAAACTGTTTTTAGTATTTTCATATTTTTATTGACGTTTTTAGCAACTGCCAGTGTAAAAGTCTAGTAAAAATCAGAAAACTTTATTAGCGTCATCTACAGCCAGTCTCAGTGGGGGTTTCATCATGATATCATGCACATTTATAGTACGTTATGTCAGCAAAATTACACTTTTTTGCATAAAACGAACAGGAGATAGAAGGAAGTAGTTTCACCATGGTGAAACTCCGAGGGCGTTATTTCCCACGCGGTGACCATGGTGAAACTCCGAGGGCGTTGTTTCCCACGCGGTGAAACGGGATGAAATCCCCACTAAAGGTCAAATCGTTTCACCATCTTGCATATGATCCAATTATTTTGCAGCAATTAAATGCTTTGCTTAGCCTTGAAAATAACAAGGTGAAATGCTTCATTGCTAGAGTTATTTTATAGATGATTTCATTTCAATCTTGATGACATGTTGGTATATGAAACCGTGCAGTGACACTGTCCAATGAGACTGGCCTAAGAACCACCTATGTAAATATCTACTCTGACAGTTTTCTTAAAAAAAGCATCACTATAAATTGACGGATTTTTTTTTTCAGAAATGGCAAATCGGGGTACAAAATTAAAAAGGGAGGGGCTCACGATAGTCAACCACTAGGGATGAAAACGATACGGATATTTTCTGATCGTATTCGAGACCGAATTCGTTTAGAGAGGTTTAGATCTGTCCGTATCTGAGTCCGAATATTCAACATCCGATACCGTATCCGTATTCGAATATTTAAATTGTATATTTATGATGTCGACATCCAATCATATCTTATCCGACATGATTGATATTATCCGTATTCGAATCCGAATCCGACCACAAATATGAAAACAAATATGATATTGGTGATATCCGTCCGTATCCGATCCGTTTTCATCCCTATCAACCACAGCCGATTTGTAACATTTTTTTATTTTCACTAGCGCAAGTTACGGTTTATATCCGAGAACCGAACTTAGAACCTCTACCTTAGCCCTTTATGCTCACTGCATCCAGAGTCATTTGTGCTCAATGTATAGTTTTATGATACAATTATCAAGACTATAAACTAGGTAACCGAACCACATGAGTTTTATGGGGATGAAACTCCCCTCTCATCTAATGAAACTTCTTCATTTAATGACCATGCCAACTCAACAATTTTACTTATGTGACACCTTATTTAATATGCATAACACTCTCATGAAACATGCATTGAGACTGGCCTAAACAACACAAACATTTCCCTAGTATTCACTCCACCGGATTTTCAAATAGAGATTTGAAGCCCTACATGCAGCGGTGGAGTGTAACCGAATATCAAGGAGGGGATAATTTACTAGCCTACCTGTATGCGACCAATATTTTTATACATGCAGACTAGCTAGTACTATGATTTTGCACTAGAGATAGTAGAGAACCAAGTACAAGAAGCTGATAGATAGTAAGCTGATAGATAGGCATCATAACAAAAAGGTCCAATGTGACAGGCTTTATATCCTGATAGGTTACGGACCTAGCCGATCTATCATAACTTGTCGCAGGCAAGCTGGGGCAGGAGCCGAAATGGTTAGCCCGGCTAGCAAGAATCTCATGGAGCGCGTAGTTAGTTCCAAAATATTTTTCAAAATCGACACGGTAGCTTTTTCGTTTGTATTTGATAAATATTGTCTAATTATGTACTAACTAGGCTTAAAAGATTCATCTCGTCAATTTCGACCAAACTGTGCAATTAGTTTTTATTTTTGTCTATATTTAATACTTCATGCATGTGTCTAAAGATTCGATGTGACGGAGAATCTGAAAAATTTTGCAAAATTTTTTGGAACTAGTTCCTCAAAAATTTTGCAAAATATTTCAGATTTCTCGTCACATCGAATCTTTCAACGTATGCATGGAGTATTAAATATAGATGAAAATAAAAATTAATTGCACAGTTTGGTTGGAATTGACGAGACGAATTTTTTGAGTCTAGTTAGTTCATAATTGGACAATATTTGTCAAATACAAACGAAAGTGCTACTATTCCTATTTTGCAAAAAAATTTAGAAGTAAACAAGGCCCGGCGAGGCGAGGTGAGTCAAATGGGCAAAGTTTCCATTCACGTTCTAAATATCCTAAAAAGAGAGAGTAAGCTGCCTTGTTCGAAGTATAGATAAGTACAATTAAAAATAGGGATAGTATTAAAAAAACTATAGGTTTAAGGACAATATTATACTTCAAGTGGATTTATACTTGAGCAACTCCAGCTCATTTCCTAAACAAGTTCATATTCTAAATCTAAGGACTTGATTAAAAAAAAATCAACTCCAACCCACCTCCTACTTGGACTCCCATTTTTCATACTCTTTCAAATTATAGTTTCAGCCCGTCACATCTAAAACCCCTTTTTCAGTGGGTTCCACCCACTTTTCTCTCTCCACCCATAAATCAAGACAAGAATTCAAATGGTGGAGTTGATGTAGGATTTGTCAATGACAGATGGGTCTCATGTGAGATAAGGACTTGGTCTGTTTTTTCTATTTGAGTTAGGTTTTAATTTGAGCCTCTACTTTTTTTATCATAGCTTATAAATAAAAGTTTAAGGGCTTAATTTAAGGACTTGGGCTGAAGTTGCTCAGAACTCAGAACAGGAAACCCCTAGTCCCCTACTACTAATTCATTTTTTATTCCCTATAAAAAAGTTCATTTTCATACGGGCTCGTGCGTCGTGTCACATGTGAGAAAAACATGGAGACGCGACTTCTTCCAAACTTCCTCCTTTGAACAACTACATAATGGAGCGATTTGTTTAGTCCCCTTGTAACGTCGATACTTCATAAGCGAATTTTAGCTGCACAGGACAGGACAAAGAAAATACTACGTACTATAGATAGCTATTGGGACTGGGTACAGCAACAAAACCAAGAAATTGCATCACGTTTTTTTTCTTATATTCTAGACAAAGACGAGAGATAATAGCCCCACGTGCGCGCACGTGTTTGACTTGGCTGGGCCTGGCTTCAAACAACACTGCGACGGCAATCACTTATCCGCTTGAGATGTCCGTATCTTGGCATGTGTTTCAACACATGCATCGACTGCTCTACACTACATATATCATGTATAATCAAACAGGTAGACAACATTTTAGTATTAGTTGTAAAAAAATACAAAAAAATTTAGGAGTGGTTTATTGGTATCCGATTTTCTTTGTTGCCCGAAATCTGGTAGGTCAAATACATACAACTAGCAAGGTGACCCATGTAAATAGCATGAGATCTTAATTTATCATAGTAAACCATCAGATTTTTAACCTGAAAACAATTTTAAAATATATTTTTGTTTGTTTGACTATAATGGTCCTCTCTTGATGCTCCTCCACAATATATTAATTATAGCAACTATTACGGACTCTATACAAGTCAAAGACTTCCTTCCTAATTCCTTAGCTTAAATGCTTCTATCTTTCTTTTTATTTCACTCTTATCTCGTGGCTATGTAATTTCTTCATAGGCTAGCTAGTTAAAATCACTATCCTATCTCTAACAAAATTTTCAATTGTTTAGCCCTCTTGTACGTAAATTTGAATTTTTGGATTACCTAGTACCTTAAACACAAATATGTAATTGTCTTTTCCCCTCTAAAACGTCACCTGATTCACCACAATGCTGCTCATGGAGCCATTGTTGCCGCCAACAACCGCTAGTCATCCATTATTAAACCAACATTTAGGGTCTGTTTGGTTCCCCTTGCTAAACTTTAGTTAGCTAAAATTATTTTAGCTACTCTTGGATGACTAATGGGACTAAACTATTTTAGCTTCTTTTAGTCAATGTGTTTGGTACTTTAGCTACTAAAGTGACTAAAGTTTAGCTAGCTAAAATTTAGCAAGAGGAACCAAACAGGACCTTATTGGCACAAGCATTCAAAAACAAACTATGGAACCATCATTGAGACTTATGAGTTGCTGATCTGTGGCCTACTACTTATGCCACTCTACCACATTGTTGTGAACCATGTTTATTTCCATTTACTAGAAGAAACCGAACTATGCTCATTGTGGTGCTCGCGAGCTTATTCCAAGGAATCGATTGTAAGACACAAAATCGGATATGCTTTCCACAATTTTGTCATAATGTTGACCAACTAAACATGTTTTACACTTTTTCATCTAGTGGAATGTGTCAAATTTTAGCCACAATCAGGCCTTGTTCAGTTTCTAAAAAATTTCATGATTTCTCGTCACATCGAATCTTTGGATGCATGCATGAAGCATTAAATATAAATAAAAAAATAACTAACTGCACTGTTTACCTATAATTTGCGAGACGAATCTTTTGAGTCTAGTAGTCCATGATTGGACAATAATTATCAAATACAAACGAAAGTGCTACAGTACTCAAAGCCAAAATTTTTCCTCAACTAATCAAGGCCTCATTATCGACACATTCAATTTTGTCATTCCCCTTCTTCAATATCAATGGTCATGTCAAAATTTTTTGGATAGGAACAAAAAAAAGTGGATCGATGATCTTAGGGCTACGACAAAAGGATATTTTGAGATGGCGAGGGTTAGAGCATGATAGGGGAAGAGCAGTGCGGGAATTTGAAGTGCTTCCATGATTTTTATGGACATACCAAATACATTGATGTTTGGCTTGGATAGCCCTTATGCATTATCCTCCCAATCATAGATATTCCTTATAGTTTCCTTAACTTTTATTACCATGAAAAAATAGAGTTGTAATGTGAAATCTACACCATGGTTTCTTTCCATACCTAAATTTGTAGGATTCTTTGTATTTTTATATATCTTTTGATTTTTATAACCTATTGGATCAAGGCATTGGTTTTAAGCATTTGAGAGTGAAAAGACATTACTTTATAGTGAAACATTTACTTTTTAATTGCATTTTTTTTCCAAAGTATGGAAATCAGACCATATTTTAATTTTTAACTGTTAAATTTAGATATTTTCTCATTATAAATTATATTGACTTAGGAATTTTCTCTCCTGTTCATTTTTAGATCATTCTTCAAATTTCTCTTTTACTAATTGTGTTTGACATGCCGAAGTTTGTAGATGAGAGGCGATAAAGGGGATGGATGTGGATGAAAGGCAGGTGATGGAAGCATATAGACTGCCACAACAATGGTTCCCACGGTGCGGCAGGTGGGCGGGGGATAGAGATCGAGGTGTGGCAAGTGCATTTGGCCACAACATGTGTTCAAGGAGGTGGTGCTCGGGGTGGCTGTGGAGACAACAAAGATGATGCTCATGCTAATGTAGTATGACAACGGGTGGGAGCTGGTACATGTGGGATAGTCGGCTCGTGCATTGTTGTCATCATGCCGATGGTGGCGAGCTCAGCTCGTCTATGGTCAGTTAGCTCCCATAAGACCAAGGGTGGGAGAGAAGAGAGCTGAGGGATGGGACTAATGATGAGCAGCGACAACTCCGGTGAAGAGTGACTACCTGCGTGCGAGTGGGCAGGGGTGGCGCGCTCGTGAGGTTAGCAGCGTGAGATGTAGTAACGGGACTGCTAGCGCCCGGACGTCTGACCCGGCGCTAGTATCCGGACGGTGGGCCTTCGTACTGTGTCTGCCACCTTTAGAACCGAATCATGTCCCCGCTGGTCCTGCATGTGGAAGAAAGTAAGAGATCGGAACTGTCGTTGCCTTACACACTAAATCGCGAACCCTGTCCGCCCCGCACAGAGAAGAAAGTGGAGATAGAACCACTCTTCCTCTGCTCCCCACGCATAGAACCTGCCTCCACAGAATTCGCCCGCCCTTAACCTCGCCGGCCCAACATCATCACCCGTTAGCAGCTCGCTCCCACAACCTTTCCCTACACCCCACCCCTAGCTCACCCCGCCAACACCGAATAAACTATTGTAATAATAGGTGGAAGCAAATTGAAACACCAAGAACATATATATTGCAACAACAAAAATGGGACAACAACTGCAACTTTGGGATGTAGAAGTTAAAACACCTTGAACAAATTATTGCACCAACAAAGAAGAACGCCTAAAACATTAAGATGCACCAGCTGAAATACCATGAACATATTATTGCAACAACACTAGACAAATTGCTACAACATGGAATAACTACTGCAACTGAAACATGCATGTTGCAACATCTCAAAAAGCAGTACTACTGCAACATCAATTGAAACATACTTCAACATAAAAACGTTGCAACACGATGAGGTCTGACCCTTGAACCATCACCACATCCCTTAGAGCCAGAGGAAGCAGGAGGGGAAGGAGGAGGGCTCAGATCCATAGAAGGAGGAGGAGGAGGAGGGAGGGAGGGAGGAGGCTCAGCCAGAAGGAAAAAGAGGAGATCTTAGATCCAGATCCCTATGGCACCTACCTTGTTGGAGCCGGCGCCGTCGTCCTCATTTTCTGGTGGGGTGCAGGACCTAGATCGCAGGGGCAGTGGGAGGTGCGTGGAGGGAATAGTGGTGCGAGGGAAGGATGGGGGAAGGGAGCATAGGCGGCATGGGGCACGCCTACGAGCGCGTGGGTGCAAGGCGCTCGAGCACGGAGCCCCTGTCCCGGCGTGCGGTGAGTGAAGGGGAGCAGCGAACGAGGAGGTAGCGTGCGGAGAAGAAGATAGGAGAGCATTACGGAGAAAAAAACAGGTGGCACAAGTAGATGGGGGCGTTCGATGGGTCGAACGACCTATATATAGCATTACCGATGTAGTAAACATAGGCAATGACGCAAGTTCGACAAGTGAGAACCACCCCAATAGTATTGCGCCTATCGCAGGGAAGAAGATTGGGATAGAAAGAAGGAGATGACTTATCAGGGTCCATGGTTTGTGACACAAAGAGAGAAAGGTAGAAGAGTATTTTGGGCGATACGAGAATACGGTGGCCTGCAAATGGGTTGATCGGTGTCCAAAGCTTCTAGAGTGGTACTCTCTCTGTCCTATATACTCCCTCCGTCCATCTATGTCTTTCATCTTAGCAAAAAAATAAAATTTCAAAAGTCTCTTTCGTATTAGGCCATCGCACGTACGACTCCTTCGTATCCTGTGCACGCGGCGCCTTGGGTGGAATGTGAGACGTTACGACGCTGCCTTCCCATTTCCTTTATTAGCGCTCCGTTATTCCATCGCTAGTCTGCGCACCCGTCCGTCGCTCCACCTTGCTATCCTTCCCATCGCTCCACCTTCGTTGATGGATGATGAAAGCATCCCTGTTGAGGAGGCGTTGATCCTTGGAGTGAACTGGGTTCCAGATTCTTGCGATGAAAAAGATGACTACAAGCCTGTTCGTTGCTCCACCTTGCACTCGTGTCCCGTTGCTCTTCCTCTGATGGATCATGAGGAAGACCTGGCCGATGCAGGTGGAGACGAGAAGATCACCATGTCTGAGAGCGAGGTGCAGTTTGTGCCCGACTCACTTGCCGGCGACACCGAGGTGCCAGACTCCCAATTGGCCATGGCTGAAGGTGATGAACAAGATGAACCTGACGTCATTGATGATGCTCTACTGGAGCTGGCTTCTACTATACCTGACGTCGTTGATGCCCTACAGGAGCTGGCTTCTACTGAGGTTAGCAAATTTCAGTCTGACAAGGAGAGGTCTAAGTTTTCTAAGTTGTTGCTCCCTGTCTACCTTCCTCGGTTGTATGGAGATCATGAACGTGATGTAAATGATGCTGCAGTAGATTTGGTTTGGATCGCTGAAAAGGTTGGGGTTTAGAAGATTGAAGAAGAGTAGTATTTTTGCTTTTATCAATTTTAGTGTATTTTGGGATGTTGTAATTCTCATTGAATGTAATCCGGACTATGCAAACAAGTTGAACGAGTTCCAAATTTAGATCAAATTTTTTGGATGATAAACAGTCCACACAAGAACTGGATACATGATTTCCAAAATTAGAAAATGCTAGGACTGATAATTCTAACTAGCTACTCAGTTGATAATTCTAACTAGCTACAAACTGCTCGGCTTGGATCTAAAGTTGCAAAGGAAAATTTAAGGTAATTGGAAGACGACCTTGCAGCTCCAATGTCTTCTTCTTCATATTGGGGATGTTGTAGTGTTGGCCGCCATTGTGCTTCATAATCTCCATCATGCAACCTTGCTGAGTTAGGAAAATTCTATTGGCTCTATCCACTGAGTAGTTCTTATATGCCTTGTCCACCTTCTTCACAATGTCGTTGATGTTGTTAGGTGTTCCTTTCTCAAACAATGCTTGGATTGCAGCAAAAAACCTAAGGTCCAATATGTTAAGATCAGGTGAATTGGGAGGTTGGCAAGTTAGCCTTCTGTCCCAACCATCTGCTTGGGCAGCTTGCACAAATATAGATGGCCATCGGGCCGTGCCGGCCCGGCCCGGTGGCCCGGCGTGCCGTGCCGTGTCTGCCCCGGGCCGCGCCGTGCCGTCGTGCCGGCCGGGCCGTGCCATCACCGTGCCTCGTGCCGGGGGTATGGCCCAAGGCACAGCCCGCGGGCCGGCCCGAAGGCACGGCGGGCCACCGGGCCAAGGTCGTGCCAGGCCAGTAGCAGGCCTATATTTTTTTTTGTTTAGAATTAGTAGGCTACATTTCTTAACAGGCCAATCAGGATGGATGGATGGGCCAACAGACCTATATTTTCTCTTTTTTAGAATTAAAAAGCTATATTTTTTACTGGACCATTAAGCACCGGGCCGTCGGGCCGTGCCTGAGCCATGCCACGGGCCACGGTGGCAGCCCAGGCACGGTAGTTGTCGGGCCGTGCCGTGCTCGGGCCGGGCCAAAATGCCGTGCCGCGGGCCGTGCCAACGGGCCACGGGCTGCATGACCAACTATATGCACAAATGCAGGGTCATCGACGGCGATATGGGTCTTAGCATTGTCTTTCTGGATGAAGATGGGCATTCCTCTTTCCTCGGCCGGCCACTTGGCTTTTATCGCTGGTAGAACCTTGTTTACCATAAAATCTCGGCTAACTTCCTTGGTCACTGATTTCATGGCTTTTGTTACTGGTGCACCTGGGAATGTAAAGAACGAAACATGAGATGACCATTTACATAAGAAATCAGTTTACATGTGTAAAACAAAACATGCCATACCTCTATCCCTGTTTGGACTCCATCTCTTTGCAGGTTCTATTTTCACAAAGGGAAAACATCCTAATTTTCCATCAAATGTGCAGTTACCATTCTCATCAAATCTAGGCCGAGTAACCACAGCTAGGAACATCACCTTCTCTATGAAATTCTTGATTTTAACCGTACGTTCTGGCCTTGCTTCATCATTGGCGAGGTAATATTTCTGGTTTCTACGAGTCCTGTAGAACCATTTTTCATCAATGTACACAACATTGTACATTGGTTTGAAGGATAAGCCATTCATCATTGACAGATAATACTTGACGCGTGCTTTTTTGTTTTCATCGGTCAAACTAAATTTGAGATCATTAGTGTGATGACGAAAATATCCTTCTTTAAAACGATTATGAAGTGTGCTCCTCTTAACTCCTAAGGAACGAGCAAGATCCCGCAAAGTTGTACGCTCTCTAAGAGGGATGTCTTTTATTGCCTCTAAATCTACTTCTACTCGTTTGCGACCACAGTTAGAGTATTTGTTTACAATTTTATTTATTCCACCAGTCTACCCATTTTTCCAAATGTACATGAAAGAGCATCTAGGCCCCTAGTGGTTTCGGTGATTAATGACATTATTTATTACTATGACTAACGTGTGTTTTGCAGAGGCAAAGTCATAGGTAAGGTCATGATAAATAGGTACTCGATGGACAGGGACGTACATGCCTACTTAATAGTGGAAATCGTTTCGGTTTTCAAAGGATGGATGGACATCGTCAAGACTAGACTAGGTTTAAGTGCCATATGGTGAAGAAGGGCACTTAGAGTAGTTTAGGACTTTGTTGTCCTTTGACCGTACTATTAAGAGGGGCTTTGATCTAGTAGCTTGACTTAGGCAAGGCTTTAGGTTTAGGTGTGGTGCACACTTGGTAAACCTAGCACTAGGCAGCTCAGAGATAGTCCTTAGAACGAGAGGAACAAACTTCGTTTTGGAGCGATCGCGTTTCGACGAAGTTAGGGTGCCCAAGGAGGCACCGGACGCTGCACCGGACGCTCTGTGAATGCATCCGGTGAGGTTCTTAGCCGTTGGAACAGTGCCGTGCGTAGGGTTAGGCACCGGACGCTGGCACCGGACTCACCGGGCAGCGTCCGGTCCCTTACCCAGGGAGGTTGCAAACCTGCCCTGAGCACCGGACGCTAGCACCGGACGCACCGGGTAGCGTCCGGTCCCATGCGCAGGGAGCATGTAAATCTTCCCCGAGCACCGGACGGTGCACCGGACGCTGGAAGTTAGCGTCTGGTGACCTGACAGAAGCAAGTACAGTTAGCCGTTATGGATCACTGGACGCTCGGTGCAGTGCGTCCGGTGCAACATAATGTGCGTCCGGTGACCCCGTTTTTAGTGGAAAACGGTTGGCTGACCTTTGGACTTTGTGGGTAGTATTTATACTCCTCCACCTCGTCCATGAGAGCTCTCTTGCCCATTTGAACATCAGAGAAACTTGTTGTGGAGCAAGAGAGTAGCAAGAGCCTAGAGAGGATTGAGAATTGAGTGATTTCTTGAGAGAATCCTTCTCTAGTGAGTTCCAAGAGTCAAGTGTGCATCCACCACTCTCTAGAGCCTTGTTTGGGTCAAGTGAGAGTTCTTTGCTTGTTACTCTTGGTGATCGCCATCACCTAGACGGTTAGGTGGTGATTGGAGGCACGAAGACCGCCCGGAGTTCTTGTGGGTGGCTCGTGTCAATCTTGTGAGCGGTTTTGGGCGATTCACCGCGACGGAGTGTCGAAGAATCAGCCCATAGAGAGCACTTGGTCCTTGCGCGGACCAAGGGGGAGCAAGACCCTTGCGCGGGTGCTCCAACGAGGACTAGTGGACAGTGGCGACTCTCCGATACCTCGGCAAAACATCGCCGAGCACTTTCTTCCACTACTCCTTTACATTCTAGCTTTTACTTTGTGTTTTTACATTCTTAGAATTGCCATGCTAGAATAGGTTTGGAACTAGATTGCAAAACTTTTATCCGGTAGCTCTCTAGATCATACTAGGCACAAGGGGTTGAATTGGTGCTTATAGGTTGCTTAAATTTTTTAGAGAAGCCCAATTCACCCCCCCTCTTGGGCATCTTGATTCTTTCAATTGGTATCAGAGCCTAGTGCTCATTATTTAGGCTTCACCGCCTAGAGAAAAGATGTCTAACGGGGATGGACCGCCACCCATGTTTGATGGGGATGACTTCCCGTATTGGAAAATACGGATGGAGTCATACCTTGAGGCATGCGATATAAAGTGCCTAAAAGCCGCAACCGAAGGGTTTACCCCTCCGGAAAGAGTCACCGCTCTTACTCCACAAGAGCAAGAAAACGAGAAGTGGAATGCGAAGGCCAAAAACCACATCTTTAGAGGCCTTTGCAAAGAGGTGTTCAACCGCGTTCGGAGCCACAAAACCGCCAATGAACTTTGGAAGGAACTTTGTGCGCTCCATGAGGGATCAAAGAGTGAACGCGAGGAACGCTATCACCTAGTGATGAACAAGCTTAATACATTTGAGATGCTTCCTAAAGAAAATGCTAATGAAATGTATTCTCGCTTGAATGTCATTATAGAGGAGCTAAATGGACTTGGGCTCACTCAAATGAGTGCGGCGGATGTAGCAAGAAAAATACTATGTGTGCTTCCCATTGAGAAATATGGGCACATAGTAACGGTGCTTCATCAAGGTGATCTCTCCACCGCTACACCAACCGCCATATTAGGGAAGATCAATGCTCATGAGATGTACATGCACATGAACCCCCAAGATGGCTCCTCGTCGGCCAAGAAAGAAAAGAAGGACTTGGCTCTCAAAGCTTCTCACAAGGGCAAAGCCAAGAAGATTGAAGTTGAGTCATGAACTTCAAGTGATGATGATGCATCTATTGCTCTCTTGGTGAGAAGAACCACAAAGATGTTGAAGAAGCTCAACAAGAATGGAGTCAACTTTGACTCCAAGAAGAAGAAGTTCTTCACAAGTAGCAAGAGGAAGCCCATCTCTGAGATGGATTGCTACAATTGTGGTGAACTTGGTCATCTTGCTCATCAATGTCCAAAGCCCAAGAAGGACAAATACAAGAAAAAGAACAAAGAGCAAGATGATTCAAGTGATGATGAGAAAAATGACAAGAAGCAATACAAGAAGAAAGGTGGCAAGAAGAAGGAGCACTACAAGAAGAAGAACGACAAGGCTTACATAGTTGGTGATTGGCTCACCGACATTGAAAGCTCAAGTGGTGACTCCTCCGGCAATGAAAGTGATGATGAGAAGGTTGCCGCCATTGCCATCGATGCTCCCTCACCATCATCTTCACCACCATCTATATCCTCTACACACCTATGCCTTATGGCCAAGGGTGACCGGAAGGTGAACTACAAGACCGGTGGATCACATTGGGTAATTGATAGT
Source organism: Sorghum bicolor (assembly GCF_000003195.3). Lineage (NCBI taxonomy): Eukaryota > Viridiplantae > Streptophyta > Magnoliopsida > Poales > Poaceae > Sorghum > Sorghum bicolor. Next base: position 42,611,740 of record NC_012875.2, read on the forward strand.
GGTTGCACTCAACATATGACCGGAGATCCCCGGATGTTCACCTCTCTTGATGAAGATGTTGACAACCAAGAGAAGATCACATTTGGTGACAATTCTAAAGGCAAGGTCAAGGGACTAGGAAAGGTTGCTATATCAAATGACAACTCCATCACCAATGTGCTCTATGTGCAATCATTGAGTTTCAACTTGCTCTCGGTTGGACAACTTTGTGATCTTGGATTTGAATGCCTATTCAAGAAGAAGGAAGTAATTGTGACCAAGGAAGATAACAATGAAGTGATATTCAAAGGCTTCCGACACAACAACCTATATGTAGTTGATTTCTCATCCGATGAAGTTGATGTCAAGACTTGCTTATTCACCAAGACTTCACTTGGGTGGTTGTGGTATAGAAGGTTAGCACATGTTGGAATGGGCACACTCAAGAAGTTGATGAAGAAAGAATTGATTAGAGGCTTGAAGGATGTGACATTTGAGAAAGACAAGCTTTGTAGTGCATGTCAAGCCGGCAAGCAAGTTGCAAACACTCATCCAACAAAGGCCTATCTCTCTACTTCAAGAGTGCTTGAGCTACTTCACATGGATTTATTTGGACCAACCACATATGGTAGTCTTGGAGGCAACAAATATTGCTTGGTCATAGTTGATGATTTCTCCCGGTACACTTGGACATTCTTTTTGCAAGACAAGGCCGAAGTTGCATCAATATTCAAGAAGTTTGCAAAGAATGCCCAAAATCAATTTGATGTCAAGATCAAGAAGATTAGAAGTGACAATGGCAAAGAGTTTGACAACACCAACATTGAAGAGTATTGTGATGAAGTGGGAATCAAGCATGAGTTCTCCTCAACATACACACCACAACAAAATGGGGTTGTAGAAAGAAAGAACCGGACATTGATCACCTTGGCAAGAACAATGCTAGATGAGTATAACACTTCGGAGAAAATGTGGGCCGAGGCAATCAACACCGCATGCTATGCTTCAAACCGGCTCTTTCCTCACAAGTTCCTAGAGAAGACACCTTATGAGTTGCTCAATGGGAAGAAGCCCGATGTCTCATTCTTTAGAGTGTTTGGATGCAAATGCTACATCTACAAGAAGCGCCAACACTTGGGAAAGTTCCAAAGAAGATGTGACATTGGCTACTTGGTTGGCTATTCATCAAAGTCAATGGCATATAGGGTCTTTAACCATGCCACAAACATGGTTGAAGAAACATTTGATGTTGAATTTGATGAAACTAATGGCTCCCAAAGAGCAAGTGATAATCTTGATGATGTAGGTGGTGAACCATTGAGGGATGCCATGAAAAACATGCCGGTGGGGGACATCAAGCCAAAAGAAGAAGATGATGATGTGCAAGTCATTGAGCCACCATCCACCTCACATAGTCCACAAGACGAAGACAAGGATGTGAGAGATGCTCATGAAGACACTCAAGTCACTCTTGAGCAAGCGGTGGCACAAGCACAAGATGTTGATGCTCCCCAACCTACCCCCCAAGTGGCACCAAGAAGAACATCACATCTCCTCCAAGATCACTCTCAAGATCTCATCATCGGGAGCCCATCACATGGTGTAACTACTCGTTCTAGACATGCTTTATTTATTGAACATCATGCTTTTGTGTCTCTTGAAGATGAACCAAAGACCATAGAGGAAGCTCTTCGTGATGCGGATTGGATCATGGCCATGCAAGAGGAGTTGAACAACTTCTCTCGCAACCAAGTATGGACACTTAAAGAGCGACCCAAAGATGCAAGAGTGATTGGAACAAAGTGGGTCTTCCGGAACAAGAAGGATGATCAAGGCAAAGTGGTGCGCAACAAGGCAAGGCTCGTGGCAAAAGGCTTTTCACAAGTGGAAGGTCTTGACTTCGGTGAAACCTTTGCACCGGTGGCAAGACTTGAAGCAATCCGTATCCTACTTGCATATGCATCTAGTCATGATATCAAGTTATTTCAAATGGATGTGAAAAGTGCCTTTTTGAATGGATATATTAATGAGCTTGTCTATGTTGAGCAACCCCCCGGTTTTGAAGACCCTAGGTACCCCAAACATGTCTACCGGTTGTCCAAGGCTCTCTATGGTCTCAAGCAAGCTCCTAGAGCATGGTATGAAAGGCTTAGGGACTTCCTCATTGAGAAGGGCTTCAAGATTGGGAAAGTTGACACAACACTCTTCACCAAGAAAATGAATGGGGAAATCTTCATTTGCCAAGTTTATGTTGATGATATTATTTTTGGCTCTACTAATGAAGATTTTTGCAAGGAATTTGGTGATTTGATGTCCAAGGAGTTTGAGATGTCCATGATTGGCGAGCTATCCTTCTTCCTAGGATTTCAAGTCAAGCAAATGAAGGAAGGAGTTTTCATCTCTCAAGAGAAGTACACACAAGATCTTCTCAAGAGTTCAAGATCATGGATTGCAAGCCAATCAAGACTCCCATGGCATCAAATGGGCATCTCGACTTGGATGAGGGAGGTAACCCAATTGACAAGACTCTCTATCGCTCCATGATAGGAAGTCTCCTCTACCTCACCGCATCTAGGCCCGATATCATGTTTAGTGTGTGTATGTGTGCTAGATATCAAGCAATGCCTATGGAATCTCACTTGATTGCGGTCAAGAGAATTCTTAGGTATCTAAAATACACACCTGGCCTAGGTTTGTGGTATCCCAAAGGTGCAAGATTCCAACTTGTAGGCTATTCCGATTTGGATTATGCCGGGTGCCGGATTGATAGAAAAAGCACATCCGGAGGGTGCCACTTCCTAGGTAGATCACTTGTCTCTTGGATGTCAAAGAAACAAAATAGTGTTGCCTTGTCAACGGCCGAGGCGGAATACATTGCCGCCGGTGCTTGATGTGCACAAATACTCTACATGAAACAAACTTTGCTAGACTATGAAGCAGTACTAGACAAAGTACCTTTGTTGTGTGACAACAAAAGTGCCGTAAAACTTGCAAACAACCCGGTTCAACACACCCGCACAAAACATATTGATATCCGCCACCACTTCCTTAGGGATCATGTTGCTAAAGGTGACATATCTCTAGAGAATGTGGGAACGGAAAATCAATTGGCGGATATCTTCACAAAACCCCTAGATGAAGCTAGGTTTTGTATGTTAAGAAATGAACTTAATGTGCTTGATCTCTCTAACTTCACTAAAAGATAAAAGTTGTGTGTTGAAACTTGTAAATAGCTTTTGTTTTGCATGTCATGCATACTTAAATCTAAAAAAAAACAACTTGCATGTAGGGTTTGTCTAACATGGTTAAGATAACCCCTTTGTGTGTGTGAAAAAGCTTAACCTTGGATCAAACTTGACAAGCATTAGTTTACTTTCAAGTATTGCATCACAACTCATATCATATGCATGCTTGTTAGTTGACCGTTTCTTTTCGGTTATTCGTTGAGCATCCGCTGTGTTCGTCCATAGATAGGGGGAGCATTCAAAGCTCATTATGATTCAAACCCATAGCTTTATGGCCATATGATGCTCCTTGGTGATTTTCTCGAACTATTTTCGTAAAAACTATTAAGCCTATGGCTAAATATTTGTGAAAATTTGAGGGTTTGAGAGAAGTCACCCATACCAGTTCCATTTGGTGTTAATTTGTGTGTTATTGAAGATGGAACTTGGTTCAGACGATGCAGCTCGCTTCGAGGCCGTGCCGAGGGACTCCACTGCTTCACCTCCTCCACCGACTTCTTAGGCTTTTGGCTCTTGATGCCAAAGGGGGAGAGAGTGTGAGTATGAGAGTTAGGAGTTAGGGGGAGCTAGAGAGCTAGAGAGCTTGAGAGGGTCCCTATTCTTTTGAGATACTTTTATGTGTGCCACTCCATCATGCATCATGTCTATGTTTATGCATTGCACCTGTGAGAGTTACTATGGTTGTGAGACATGACTTGTGCTTTTTATGATATCCTAATGTCATGTATTTTGGCTCATATTTCTTTTGCTTCCGTATTTTACTCCGATGTACTTATGAGCCTTGTGTTTATTATCCTGTTCTATACCACTCACATATTTGGATGCAGTGTATTGGAATTGGTGGATATAAGCATGACTAATCCCCTTGCTCTTATTGTAACATGCTTATTGAAACCAAGTTATTTGAAAACCTCAACTCCCTTCATACTCGAGGTTGTCATCAATCACCAAAAATGGGGAGATTGAAAGGGCATCTAGGCCCCTAGTAGTTTCGGTGATTAATGACATTATTTATTACTATGACTAACGCGTGTTTTGCAGAGCCAAAGTCATAGGTAAGGTCATGGTAAATAGGTACTCGATGGAAAGGGACGTACATGCCTACTTAATAGTGGAAATCGTTTCGGTTTTCAAAGGATGGATGGACATCGTCAAGACTAGACTAGGTTTAAGTGCCATATGGTGAAGAAGGGCACTTAGAGTAGTTTAGGACTTTGTTGTCCTTTGACCGTACTATTAAGAGGGGCTTTGATCTAGTAGCTTAACTTAGGCAAGGCTTTAGGTTTAGGTGTGGTGCACACTTGGTAAACCTAGCACTAGGCAGCTCAGAGATAGTCCTTAGATCGAGAGGAACAAACTTCGTTTTGGAGCGATCGCGTTTCGACGAAGTTAGGGTGCCCAAGGAGGCACCAGACGCTGCACCGGACGCTCTGTGAATGCGTCCGGTGAGGTTCTTAGCCGTTAGAACAGTGCCGTGCTTAGGGTTAGGCACCGGACGCTGGCACCGGACTCACCGGGCAGCGTCCGGTCCCTTACGCAGGGAGGTTGCAAACCTGCCCTGAGCACCGGACGCTAGCACCGGACGCACCGGGTAGCGTCCGGTCCCATGCGCAGTGTAACACTCTCGTGTTAAGCGAACTAAAACATGACATGTCATCATGAGCATTGCATCGTAAATTCGTTAAGCACACACTAATGCATTAACTTAAAATAAATTCAAATTGGATGAATGTGTTTAGGAAGTAAAGTGTGTTTATTTTATGTATGGATGTTTGTTTTGGAGTTTAAAAACCTTGGGTGAAAGTTTTTCCGAAAAGCTTAGGGGGGAAACCCTAGTTTTCAAAACCCTAGATTTGTCCCCTTTTGTGTAATTTAAAAACTAAGCAAAATTTGAAGTTGAGTTCAAAAGCAAAGTTGTACATATTGTCAAGATGTACAACTTTGGTGTTTTGAGTTTTTGGAGTTTCCATACAAAATTCAAAGTAATTTTGAAAATACAGATTTCCGGAAAATGTCCCCTTTTCAAACTTAAATCCCCAATTCAAAATCTGTTTGGAATTTTGAAAAATGGTCAACATGAAAGTTGTAGGGCTTGAAAAGTTGAACAACTTTCATGTTGGGAGTTTTTCAAGTTGTTATGCAAAATCAAAAGTAATTTTAGAAATTCTGTTTTGCCCCAATTCAAAAATTTGGAATTAAGCTTGAATTTCAAACTGTTTGGCCAATCTAGCTATTTTCCACTCAGAATTAGCTCTGGCCACCAAAAGATGTTTTGTAGCTTACAAAATTTTGCACAAGTTTCTTTTTGGTGAAAATTTGATTTCAGTTCAATTTTTGGTCGATTTTTGCAAAAGGACAGAAAGGGGTAAATGGGGATAAGTTCTAGCCCTGTTCATGGCGGTGGACAACCGAGCGTTGATCGGCGTTTGCCAGCGCGTGAACCACCGTTTCATCTCGTCCAAGCACGTGCTCGCGTCCGTGGCAAGGTGAAGCAGCTGCTGGCGAAGTGGAGCGCGACGTGCCTTTCTCTCTTGCGCTCACCGACGTCGTTTTGCCACGGAGCACCGACGGGCAGCATGTCACTCCAATCCAAAATTCACCGCCACGGTTGATCCATATCCAAATTCACCGCGGGCATATCTTCGTTACTTCCTTGCGCATCTCCAGAACCCACCCTTCTTTCCTCATTCGCACCAGATCACCGGAGCTCTTCGTTTTCCTCTCCGTCTGCGACAGAGCGCCACCGTGGTCAAGCTCGTCGTGGTCAGCCCATCCGGGCAACTTTCTGCTCTCTCTTTCTCTCGTCTTTGCTTCGCCATGACCTTGTGATGCTCATCGGCTCGCTCTTTTCTTCTTTGCTTCACAGCTGACGCCGGAACATCGTCTTCTTCGTCGGAGCTCGCCGCCGGAGTCACTGGTCGCGTGAACGAGCAACACCCGACTGTTCTCCGCTCCTTCTCTCTGCGTCAGCACACCCAGGGTGAGACGCCGATGCTTCCTGACCTCTCCATTCTTTCTCTACCGGTCCAGAGCCACCGGCGTAAGCACCGCCGCGGCCATGTCCGCCGTCGCTCGTGGCCAGAGTTCGTTAGAGCAGTAGAGTGCGGGTTTGATAGCTTGTTCGGTTGCGGGTTGTTTGCTGGTGCTCGTGCTCGTCTCAGTTTGGCTCGGGGTGACCGGAGTTGGCCGGCGTAACCCACGCCACCGCGCTCTGCCGCGCTCTGGACGGCCGGAGTGTCGAGGATCTCGTGTTTGTAAAGATAAGCAAGGGGAGGGGTTTGATTGCAAAGCCGTAGACTCATGTGAATAGTAGCGTGGTCTGCGGGTTGGTTGCTAAGAAAGCCGAGGGCTTTTCTGCAAATCTGCCAGCGCGCGCGGGGGAAGGCCGGCTGGGCCAAGTTCACGCGGGCTTGGGCCGAGCTCCTGGGCCGCAGAGGCACAGTATTGCTTTTCTTTTTCCTTTTTGTTTAAAAATGGTTGATGTTTGAATTTCTGTCATAAATTGTTTGGTGATCCAAAAATAATGAAAATTTTTGTATCAGCTCCCTGAAATATTTAGAACCCAATAAAAATATTAGATTCCAATTTCTGGTAGTTTGCATGTATATGAAAATTGCCCCTGTTTATTAATGAATAAACCTTCCATGAATTTTAACAATTTATAGATATATCCAAAAATTATGAAATTTAATATGTGAACTTGTGTTAATATTATCTAGCTTCAGAAATTATTTCAGTTATTTTTGATTAAGTATGCTCTGTTTATTAATAAAGCTATTTAAATGCTTATAAAAGAAATAGAAATAATTATTCCTTTAGGCTTTGGGGTGATATTTTGGATTGTTTGACAACCATGGTTACTTGGCATGATATGCTCCCTGGTTATGGTTTATTTCATATAAATGATCTTTGTTGTATGATAGCTTCACAATCTTGTTTAATAAAGATGATAAAATTGGTTTAGTAATACTCTATGCTTTGATAGCTAGATTAATTTGCTTCTTTACCATGAAGGTAAATTGTACTCGAGATAATCATATTTTGTTGTTATCATCCAAGAACATGTAACCTGTCTTTATCATGCCATGAGTATATCATAATCATGCATATGCACTTTTACGTATAGAATACGCTCCGGAAGAATCTGATCCCCAGTGGGTTTCTTCCGAGTTTGTGGATCCTTCGATTGTTGTTGAGTTGCCGAACTTCCCTTCCGGTCAAGGCAAGCCCCGGACATTAAACCCTATCCTTGTATTTTCATAAAGTTATTTATATCACTTGAGTTAATATGATGCATTAGGTGAATAGGAGTTGAGTGAATCCTATTTGCTGCATTATCTACCTTGATGATTTCTATATTAACCTTGATACCTGTTTTATGAAAATGCTTAGTATGCTTAGTCCTGCTTATTAGATAGGTTTTCAATGAGAAAGTTTGAAGGGTTGTTGTGAAATACTTTTATGGTCAATAAAGTTTCAACTTGAGACCGGTCGGTGGACTTGCTTTAAGAATGGAGTCTTAAAGTAGTGTCTCCAACTGAGTCGATTAAGGACCGTACCGTTGATTGGCCTGTTGTGATTGAGAACTTTGAGTACAGCCCACATGCGGCGGTAAGCCTTACCTATAGCTATTCCGATACTTGAGAACGGCTAACCGCGTACTGGGAGTGGAGAGATGGCGAGAGTAGCGTGTACACACCTTACGGATCTGAGATGACCGGGAAACATCTAGATTGGCTGTAGGATGGTGGTGTACTGTACTCTCGGGTGACGCTGGACCCGTTCTTGTATGGGAGGATCTATAGAAAAGGTTGACATATGCAAGATTAAGTTCTACATATGTCGTGTGGTACTGAATCCCCAGCTGGGTTTAATCGATTCGAATCGCCGTGTTTCCTCGGATATGGAGCCTCAATCCTCGTACCATCATCGTAGTAATAAGTGAATCTTTGGTATAAGAAAGAGATGATTTGCTTATGAAAGTTGGATAATGATCTTGGCTAGTTATAAGTGATAATCTTGAGTTAAAACTTGAAAGTAGGCTTTAATCTTAGTAAGCTTTTATGCAAAAGAAATACTTGATCTTGTTAAAGCTTTACCTTGAATCCCCATAGCCTGCATACCTGAGTCTTCACCTCTTTTATAGTCGGTTAAGTCTTGTTGAGTACTTTTGTACTCAGGGTTTTATTAACCCATGTTGCAGGTGAATCTCTTGATAATCCTTTTGATGGTCATGGTTATTTTACTCTTGTGGAGGAGAGTGATGATGATGAACCTGATGTGTGACCTTGGGCAAGTAAAAGTTGTTGTGTGAACCCATGGTTTATGTAATTATAAAGTTCCGAAGCTTTTATGTATCAAATACTTATGGTTTGTAAACTTTGAACTTAAGTTTCAATCTATGTTATGTAACCTTTCCGCTTTTACTCTGATTTCTCTTATCTATGAAATGTTGTAATACTGTGATGCTTGATGAGGGAATTCCTGAAAAGATTGTTACGTGGATGATTCGGGCTTCCCGAGGACACCCGACAGACTTCTTGAGTCATTTGGAACTCGTGCACGTCGATCAGAAGTCTTTGGGACAATGATGTGTGCATGTGGGCCACTTAATTCAGGAGGTTCTGCCACAGCTGGTATCAGAGCAGGTTTCCCTTAGAAAGTATAGCAGTATTCGATTTTGAAAACTTCAAAAGCTTTTGAGTCAAACTAAATTTCAAATTAGTTTGAGTCCAAATTGCTTCTAAGCTTGTCTTATGCTTCTAACTTGTCTCAGTTCATTCTTTAGACTTATCCTTCTATCTAAATGGATATGTTCTTAGTATAATTATGGTAATATCTATATACAAGGAACGATGCTTATGATAATATAATAATGCCCTATTTATGAAAAGAAAGTTTATGCACTTTTATGATTAAGTGACTAATTTAAAGTTAGTTACTTGTTTGATGTATGCTTTGTTCGTAAGTACGTTTCATGCATCATTATTGATAAACATGTACTTAACTTTCCTCCTTAAAGTTGTTATAATTAGAGGTAATATGTCCATCTAATTGTAAAACTCTATCCTTTAACCTTGAAACATATATAGTTCTAATATTCAAAATAAAAATATTTTGGCAGATGGCTCGTACCCGCCTAACCGCTCGCAAGTCCACCGGAGGTCGTGTTCCCAGGCATCAGTTGGCATCAAGGGATCCGCCACCCTCCGACAGCAGCGACAGCAGCACTGATAACTCCAGCGACAGAAACGGGAGTGACACCAGCGGAGGTCCTCCTTCGCCAAGGACCTACAGGCTTATGAAGAATGATATGCGCCTGATGCTCACTGACAACATCAATATGGAAGTTCAGCTGTACCATATGGCAGGGTATGTGGTCACTCTTGAGGCCTATACCAACACCCTCCATGAGGAAGTGCACCAGCTGCAGGATGCCCTCAATCCACCCGAGGCTCCTGAAGCAGCGGAGGAAGGACCAGTTGTCATCCAAGTGGATAGTGATACTTCTGAGGATGAAGCAGAGGAGCCAGGAACTCCCACTCCAGATGAGGGTGTTACCACCAGTGAGTCGGATATGGATGATGACTAGGTGTTGAGTAGGCACGAAGTATGACCTAGTGTGCTCTTCTGACTTTGTAACTTAGTTAGTCAGAAAAACCTCTAGTATGGGAAGTTGTGTAAGATAGTGGTTTCAGTAGTCCTGCCCAGGAGCGGACTTGTATGATAAATAAGATGAACGTGTTTGTGTTATGTAAGTCATGATGTATGATGGTTAAGTAAGCATGTTAATTAAAGTGTGATGTGTTTTTAAACAGATGTCTGCTAACAACCTTGGAGCTAGTTCTTCCCAGGGTGGGGATGATTTTCCTAATGCACCACCCGTTCCACCCTCTTTGGCTGATGCAATTGCAGCATTGGTCAATGCAACAACTCTGTTAGCACAAAACCAGAATGTTGGTCAGCGTGGCCGTGGTCGCCATAACCGAGAAGAAACCACATATGTTGACTTCACAGATACTCGTCCCCCAGTTTTCACAAAAGCCGATGAACCTCTTGAAGCTGAGGATTGGCTCCGCACTATGGAGCAAAAGTTCAGTCTCATCAACTGTACTGAAACCCAGAAGCCAGCTTTCGCCGCTCAGCAGCTGAGAGGAGCAGCAGGAGTTTGGTGGGAAAACTTACTGGCTGTTCAACCAGCCCGCCACCGAATCACTTGGGGAGAATTCAAGGAAGCCTTCAGGGCTCATTACATTCCCAAGGGGGTTATGAAAATGAAGCTCGAAGAGTTCTTAGCTCTCCGTCAGGGGGATGACTCAGTTATACAGTATATTGGAAAGTTTAATCATCTGTCCCAATATGCAATTGAGCAAGTCAACACTGATGAAAAGAAGAAGGATTGTTTTATGAGAGGCTTGAATACAAAACTTCAACTGATGATGGCATCGTGTGGCAATATATCTTATCATGAGGCAGTGAACATTGCTATCTCCAGTGAAGAGAAAAACCGCAAACATAAGGAGGCTAAGAAGAAGAAGGGGTTTGTCTCAGGGTCTGGATCATCTGGCGGCAACAAGAAGCGCCAGAGGCTCATATATCATCCAGCTCAGCAGTTCCGCCCATCTTATCGTCCTTCTTATCAGCCGCCTCAGCAGCAGAATATGCAGAGGAGTTTTGCAAGACCGACAATGCCGTTCAATGTTCAACGTCAGCCGAATGTTCCTGCCATTCGTCCGCCAATGCCACAAGCTGCAAACAACCCTTGTTACAATTGTGGGAAGAGTGGACATTTTTCTCGTGAATGTCCATATCCAAGGCAAAATGTTCCAAATGTCAACGCACCAAGGCCAGTTGGAAATCAACAAACAAATCAAAACAAAGGTCATGCCCAGAATCCGCAGAAGGGTAAGGGTACTCAGAAAACAGGAAGGGTTTTCCATACTCAAGTTGAAGCTATACCTGAGGGAGAGCCAGTGATGCTTGGTATGTTCCCTGTTGCCCAACACCCAGCACTTACACTTTTTGATTCTGGAGCATCACATACTTTCATGAATAGAACATTTGCGGAAAAGCATAATATACCTATTGGTGCAACCAAAGATGAGTTCTTTATACAGTCACCTGGGGGTAGACTATGCACTAAGGAAATGGTATATCAGGTACCAATAGACTTGGGTGGATATATATTTCCAACATCCATGATAGTGTTAAAAAATCCGAGTATAGATGTGATATTGGGTATGAACTGGATGAGCCAGAGAGGTGCAGTTATAGACACCTTAAATAGAACCATCAAGGTCAACTTACCTAATAGCAAGTCTCAACTTCTTATCCATCTTCCTACTCTCAAGAGAGCAGTTGAGCAAGTGTGTGCTATCTCTGTTAAGGAAATCAAGGATATTCCAGTGGTCTGTGAGTTTCCTAATGTGTTTCCAGAAGATTTACCTGGTCTGCCACCTGATCGTGATGTGGAGTTTGAGATAGAACTCAAGCCAGGGACAGCACCAATATCTAGAAGAGCTTATAGAATGCCACCAAAAGAATTAGCAGAATTGAAGACTCAGTTGCAAGAATTGATGGATAAAGGTTTCATTCGACCTAGTTCATCACCATGGGGTTGTCCGGCAATCTTTGTGAAGAAAAAGGACAATACCTTGAGGCTATGTGTAGACTATCGTCCTTTGAATGAGGTAACAATCAAGAATAAGTATCCTTTGCCCCGTATTGATCTTCTCTTTGATCAACTAACTGGTGCTAAGGTATTTTCAAAGATAGACTTGAGATCGGGGTATCATCAAATTAAGATCAAGCCAAAAGATGTTCCGAAAACAGCATTCACTACCAGATATGGTTTGTATGAATATCTGGTCATGTCTTTTGGTCTGACAAATGCCCCAGCACATTTTATGTACTTGATGAATTCAGTTTTCATGCCAGAGTTAGATAAGTTCGTGGTGGTATTCATTGATGACATTCTCATCTATTCCAAAACTAAAGAAGAGCATGAAGAGCATCTCAGGATAGTGTTAACTCGCCTGAGAGAACATCATTTATATGCTAAGTTTAGTAAGTGTGAGTTCTGGATAGATGAAGTCCAATTTTTGGGTCATGTCCTGTCAGCTGAAGGTGTTGCGGTAGATCCAAGCAAAGTTCAGGAAGTTCTTGACTGGAAGTCACCAACTTCAGTACATCAAGTTCGGAGTTTCTTAGGATTAGCGGGGTATTATCGCAGGTTTATCCCTGACTTCTCCAAGATCTCTAAACCAATGACGACACTGCTGAAGAATGATACCAAGTTTGTGTGGTCATCCGAGTGTGAAGAAGCTTTTCGGACTTTGAAAAAGTTGTTGACCACTGCACCAGTGTTAGCTCAACCTAATATTGAAAAATCTTTTGATGTGTATTGTGATGCTTCAGGCAAAGGCATTGGGTGTGTACTAATGCAAGAAGGCAGAGTCATTGCATATGCTTCACGACAACTTAAGCGTCATGAAGAGCATTATCCAACCCATGATCTAGAGTTGGCAGCTGTAGTCCATGCTCTCAAAATTTGGCGACACTATCTGCTGGGTAATACTTGTCACATATATACTGATCACAAGAGTTTGAAATACATCTTCACCCAGTCAGAATTGAATATGCGTCAGAGAAGATGGTTAGAACTGATAAAAGATTATGATATTGAAGTACACTATCACCCAGGCAAAGCCAATGTAGTGGCAGATGCACTCAGCCGAAAGAGCCATTGCAATTGTCTGGAAGTTAAGCCGATAAACCTTACCTTGTGTTATGAATTTGAGAAGTTAAGTCTAGAAATGGTTCCACAAGGAAGTCTTGCAAATATGACAGTTCATTCATCTATCAAAGATCAGATTATTACAGCTCAGAAAGAAAATAAGGGTATGAGCTTTTTGAAAGAAAAGATCCAGTCTGAGCAGAATTCCAAGTTCAGGATAGATGAAACTGGAGTGATTTGGTTCAAGGATCGGTTAGTAGTTCCAAAAGTTCCTGAACTCAGAAAACAAATTCTTGATGAAGCTCATGCAACAAGATTTTCAATCCATCCAGGCAGTAATAAGATGTATCATGATCTAAAACAAAGATTCTGGTGGACTAAGATGAAGCTTGAAATTGCTAGTTATGTGGCTAGATGTGATACTTGTCAAAAGGTGAAAGCAGTTCATCTTAGGTCTGCTGGAGAATTGCAACCGTTGCCAATTCCATCTTGGAAGTGGGATGACATCAGTATGGACTTCATAGTGGGTCTACCCAGAACATCGAGAGGGTTTGATTCCATATGGGTCATTGTTGATCGTCTGACCAAATCGGCTCATTTCATTCCAGTAAGAAAGGATTATCGAGCTTCTGACTATGCTAAGATATACTTTAACAGAATTGTGAGTCTACATGGTGTTCCAAAGACTATTGTATCTGATAGAGGGACACAATTTGTGAATGCTTTCTGGAAGCATCTGCATAAGTCCTTGGGTACCAAACTTCTGCATAGTACAGCTTATCATCCACAAACTGGAGGCCAGACTGAAAGAGTCAACCAAATCTTAGAAGATATGTTAAGATCTTGTGTGCTCAGTTATTCAGAGAAGTGGCACGAATGTTTGCCTTTAGCAGAATTCTCTTATAATAATAGTTATCAAGAGAGCATTAAGATGGCACCATTCGAAGCTCTGTATGGCAGAAGGTGCAGGACACCTTTGAATTGGTCAGAACCTGGAGAACATAGTCTCTTCGGGGTTGACTTAGTCAAAGAAACCGAAGAAAAAGTCAGGCTCATTCAAGAGAACATGAAGATAGCACAGTCCAGGCAAAAGAGTTATGCTGATAAGAGACGCCGATCTCTTAGCTTTGAGGTTAGTGACTATGTATACCTCAAAGTGTCACCTATGAAAGGAGTCACTCGTTTTGGAGTAAAAGGAAAGTTGGCACCTCGATACATAGGTCCATATCAAATCCTTGAAAGATGTGGAAAGGTGGCATATCGTCTAGATTTACCACCACAGTTGTTATCAGTACACAATGTGTTCCATGTCTCTCAATTAAAGAAATGTCTTCGAGTGCCTGATCATATCATTCATGTTGAAGAAATTGAGTTAAAGCCTGATCTAACATATTCAGAGTATCCCATCAAGATTCTGGATCAAAAAGATCGAGTCACTCGTAGAAGAACTATCAAATATTACAAGGTGCAATGGAATCAACATACCGAAGAAGAAGCCACTTGGGAATCCGAAGAGTTTCTCTTAGAACGTTTTCCTGAGTTCTTTTCTTCTGTCTTATCCTTGTAATCTATAGTATAATGATCTACCCCTGTTTTTATAAAGGTTGGGAATGGAAGTGCTTGACAAATTTCCTTTTCCAGTAGTTAGCCTTTAAGGTAAATCTCGGGACGAGATTTCTTTAAGGGGGAAAGAGCTGTAACACTCTCGTGTTAAGCGAACTAAAACATGACATGTCATCATGAGCATTGCATCGTAAATTCGTTAAGCACACACTAATGCATTAACTTAAAATAAATTCAAATTGGATGAATGTGTTTAGGAAGTAAAGTGTGTTTATTTTATGTATGGATGTTTGTTTTGGAGTTTAAAAACCTTGGGTGAAAGTTTTTCCGAAAAGCTTAGGGGGGAAACCCTAGTTTTCAAAACCCTAGATTTGTCCCCTTTTGTGTAATTTAAAAACTAAGCAAAATTTGAAGTTGAGTTCAAAAGCAAAGTTGTACATATTGTCAAGATGTACAACTTTGGTGTTTTGAGTTTTTGGAGTTTCCATACAAAATTCAAAGTAATTTTGAAAATACAGATTTCCGGAAAATGTCCCCTTTTCAAACTTAAATCCCCAATTCAAAATCTGTTTGGAATTTTGAAAAATGGTCAACATGAAAGTTGTAGGGCTTGAAAAGTTGAACAACTTTCATGTTGGGAGTTTTTCAAGTTGTTATGCAAAATCAAAAGTAATTTTAGAAATTCTGTTTTGCCCCAATTCAAAAATTTGGAATTAAGCTTGAATTTCAAACTGTTTGGCCAATCTAGCTATTTTCCACTCAGAATTAGCTCTGGCCACCAAAAGATGTTTTGTAGCTTACAAAATTTTGCACAAGTTTCTTTTTGGTGAAAATTTGATTTCAGTTCAATTTTTGGTCGATTTTTGCAAAAGGACGGAAAGGGGTAAATGGGGATAAGTTCTAGCCCTGTTCATGGCGGTGGACAACCGAGCGTTGATCGGCGTTTGCCAGCGCGTGAACCACCGTTTCATCTCGTCCAAGCACGTGCTCGCGTCCGTGGCAAGGTGAAGCAGCTGCTGGCGAAGTGGAGCGCGACGTGCCTTTCTCTCTTGCGCTCACCGACGTCGTTTTGCCACGGAGCACCGACGGGCAGCATGTCACTCCAATCCAAAATTCACCGCCACGGTTGATCCATATCCAAATTCACCGCGGGCATATCTTCGTTACTTCCTTGCGCATCTCCAGAACCCACCCTTCTTTCCTCATTCGCACCAGATCACCGGAGCTCTTCGTTTTCCTCTCCGTCTGCGACAGAGCGCCACCGTGGTCAAGCTCGTCGTGGTCAGCCCATCCGGGCAACTTTCTGCTCTCTCTTTCTCTCGTCTTTGCTTCGCCATGACCTTGTGATGCTCATCGGCTCGCTCTTTTCTTCTTTGCTTCACAGCTGACGCCGGAACATCGTCTTCTTCGTCGGAGCTCGCCGCCGGAGTCACTGGTCGCGTGAACGAGCAACACCCGACTGTTCTCCGCTCCTTCTCTCTGCGTCAGCACACCCAGGGTGAGACGCCGATGCTTCCTGACCTCTCCATTCTTTCTCTACCGGTCCAGAGCCACCGGCGTAAGCACCGCCGCGGCCATGTCCGCCGTCGCTCGTGGCCAGAGTTCGTTAGAGCAGTAGAGTGCGGGTTTGATAGCTTGTTCGGTTGCGGGTTGTTTGCTGGTGCTCGTGCTCGTCTCAGTTTGGCTCGGGGTGACCGGAGTTGGCCGGCGTAACCCACGCCACCGCGCTCTGCCGCGCTCTGGACGGCCGGAGTGTCGAGGATCTCGTGTTTGTAAAGATAAGCAAGGGGAGGGGTTTGATTGCAAAGCCGTAGACTCATGTGAATAGTAGCGTGGTCTGCGGGTTGGTTGCTAAGAAAGCCGAGGGCTTTTCTGCAAATCTGCCAGCGCGCGCGGGGGAAGGCCGGCTGGGCCAAGTTCACGCGGGCTTGGGCCGAGCTCCTGGGCCGCAGAGGCACAGTATTGCTTTTCTTTTTCCTTTTTGTTTAAAAATGGTTGATGTTTGAATTTCTGTCATAAATTGTTTGGTGATCCAAAAATAATGAAAATTTTTGTATCAGCTCCCTGAAATATTTAGAACCCAATAAAAATATTAGATTCCAATTTCTGGTAGTTTGCATGTATATGAAAATTGCCCCTGTTTATTAATGAATAAACCTTCCATGAATTTTAACAATTTATAGATATATCCAAAAATTATGAAATTTAATATGTGAACTTGTGTTAATATTATCTAGCTTCAGAAATTATTTCAGTTATTTTTGATTAAGTATGCTCTGTTTATTAATAAAGCTATTTAAATGCTTATAAAAGAAATAGAAATAATTATTCCTTTAGGCTTTGGGGTGATATTTTGGATTGTTTGACAACCATGGTTACTTGGCATGATATGCTCCCTGGTTATGGTTTATTTCATATAAATGATCTTTGTTGTATGATAGCTTCACAATCTTGTTTAATAAAGATGATAAAATTGGTTTAGTAATACTCTATGCTTTGATAGCTAGATTAATTTGCTTCTTTACCATGAAGGTAAATTGTACTCGAGATAATCATATTTTGTTGTTATCATCCAAGAACATGTAACCTGTCTTTATCATGCCATGAGTATATCATAATCATGCATATGCACTTTTACGTATAGAATACGCTCCGGAAGAATCTGATCCCCAGTGGGTTTCTTCCGAGTTTGTGGATCCTTCGATTGTTGTTGAGTTGCCGAACTTCCCTTCCGGTCAAGGCAAGCCCCGGACATTAAACCCTATCCTTGTATTTTCATAAAGTTATTTATATCACTTGAGTTAATATGATGCATTAGGTGAATAGGAGTTGAGTGAATCCTATTTGCTGCATTATCTACCTTGATGATTTCTATATTAACCTTGATACCTGTTTTATGAAAATGCTTAGTATGCTTAGTCCTGCTTATTAGATAGGTTTTCAATGAGAAAGTTTGAAGGGTTGTTGTGAAATACTTTTATGGTCAATAAAGTTTCAACTTGAGACCGGTCGGTGGACTTGCTTTAAGAATGGAGTCTTAAAGTAGTGTCTCCAACTGAGTCGATTAAGGACCGTACCGTTGATTGGCCTGTTGTGATTGAGAACTTTGAGTACAGCCCACATGCGGCGGTAAGCCTTACCTATAGCTATTCCGATACTTGAGAACGGCTAACCGCGTACTGGGAGTGGAGAGATGGCGAGAGTAGCGTGTACACACCTTACGGATCTGAGATGACCGGGAAACATCTAGATTGGCTGTAGGATGGTGGTGTACTGTACTCTCGGGTGACGCTGGACCCGTTCTTGTATGGGAGGATCTATAGAAAAGGTTGACATATGCAAGATTAAGTTCTACATATGTCGTGTGGTACTGAATCCCCAGCTGGGTTTAATCGATTCGAATCGCCGTGTTTCCTCGGATATGGAGCCTCAATCCTCGTACCATCATCGTAGTAATAAGTGAATCTTTGGTATAAGAAAGAGATGATTTGCTTATGAAAGTTGGATAATGATCTTGGCTAGTTATAAGTGATAATCTTGAGTTAAAACTTGAAAGTAGGCTTTAATCTTAGTAAGCTTTTATGCAAAAGAAATACTTGATCTTGTTAAAGCTTTACCTTGAATCCCCATAGCCTGCATACCTGAGTCTTCACCTCTTTTATAGTCGGTTAAGTCTTGTTGAGTACTTTTGTACTCAGGGTTTTATTAACCCATGTTGCAGGTGAATCTCTTGATAATCCTTTTGATGGTCATGGTTATTTTACTCTTGTGGAGGAGAGTGATGATGATGAACCTGATGTGTGACCTTGGGCAAGTAAAAGTTGTTGTGTGAACCCATGGTTTATGTAATTATAAAGTTCCGAAGCTTTTATGTATCAAATACTTATGGTTTGTAAACTTTGAACTTAAGTTTCAATCTATGTTATGTAACCTTTCCGCTTTTACTCTGATTTCTCTTATCTATGAAATGTTGTAATACTGTGATGCTTGATGAGGGAATTCCTGAAAAGATTGTTACGTGGATGATTCGGGCTTCCCGAGGACACCCGACAGACTTCTTGAGTCATTTGGAACTCGTGCACGTCGATCAGAAGTCTTTGGGACAATGATGTGTGCATGTGGGCCACTTAATTCAGGAGGTTCTGCCACACGCAGGGAGCATGTAAATCTTCCCCGAGCACCGGACGGTGCACCGGACGCTGGAAGTTAGCGTCCGGTGACCTGTCAGAAGCAAGTACAGTTAGCCGTTATGGATCACCGGACGCTCAGTGCAGTGCGTCCGGTGCAACATAATGTGCGTCCGGTGACCCCGTTTTCAGTGGAAAACGGTTGGCTGACCTTTGGACTTCGTGGGTAGTATTTATACTCCTCCACCTCGTCCATGAGAGCTCTCTTGCCTATTTGAACATCAGAGAAACTTGTTGTGGAGCAAGAGAGTAGCAAGAGCCTAGAGAGGATTGAGAATTGAGTGATTTCTTGAGAGAATTCTTCTCTAGTGAGTTCCAAGAGTCAAGTGTGCATCCACCACTCTCTAGAGCCTTGTTTGGGTCAAGTGAGAGTTCTTTGCTTGTTACTCTTGGTGATCGCCATCACCTAGACGGTTAGGTGGTGATTGGAGGCACGAAGACCGCCCGGAGTTCTTGTGGGTGGCTCGTGTCAATCTTGTGAGCGGTTTTGGGCGATTCACCGTGACGTAGTGTCGAAGAATCAGCCCATAGAGAGCACTTGGTCCTTGCGCGGACCAAGGGGGAGCAAGACCCTTGCGCGGGTGCTCCAACGAGGACTAGTGGAGAGTGGCGACTCTCCGATACTTCGACAAAACATCGCCGAGCACTTTCTTCCACTACTCCTTTACATTCTAGCTTTTACTTTGTGTTTTTACATTCTTAGAATTGTCATGCTAGAATAGGTTTGGAACTAGGTTGTAAAACTTTTATCCGGTAGCTCTCTAGATCATACTAGGCACAAGGGGTTGAATTGGTGCTTATAGGTTGCTTAAATTTTTTAGAGAAGCCCAATTCAACCCCCCCCCCCTCTTGGGCACTTTTCAGTACTGCACAATCCGTAGAGGGACACCAAACTTCTCTGCAACAGCCTTTGTAACTCCACGACGAAGTTTAAGAGGATCTGTTTTTGCTAACAGTTCTAGATAAATGGAGATCTTGAGCTCATCAGAATAGAACTTCCTTCTCTTGTTGCTAGAATCTACAAATAAAAACATACACTAAGTATGCAGATAACAGACTAAATTGGATACTGATAAAATAACTGAAGCCATGTCACAACTGAATCAAACTTATTGAAGCCATGTCACTACTGAATCAAACTTACTGAAGCCATGTGTAACTAGAGTATTCTGAAAAAAAATTATACCTGAAGCACCAGCTCTATTTGTTGATGCACCTTGCAGACCATCAACTTCAGGCAATTGCACGCCTTCTGTTCCAGCACCACCTTGCTCTTCAACATGTTCTGGACACAAGTAAAAGAACAAAGGCACTTGAATCCAATGATCCCAAACCATCTACTAACTGTATCTGTCTGACAACACAAACCTGAAGCATCACCTCCATCTCCTTGCTGAACATCAGATCCATCTCCTTGTAGACCATCGGCTCCATCTCCTTGCACTCCTATTGTAGCACAAAAAAGAAAGAATAAGATCATCGACCAAAAAAACAGAAGGCAAAACAAAGATCATGACAGTTTTGCACCTTGGCTGCCATTGTCCCAAACCATATCATAATCAAGTTGGTGTGCTGGCCCATGATACTCAAGGATCTCATCCCAATCTATGGGATACAAGTCGCCAGATTCAGGCAGCTCATCATTCAAATCAATTTCTAACCCCGGCATCTAATCAGAGGTGGAGAAAAAAGAGCAGGTGAGGTAAAACGTTCGGTGGATTTAGCTAGGTGTTTCCATCCTGTTTGGCGACTTATATAAGCCATGGAAAATTGAAAGCGAGATTGAAGAGTGGCGCCAATTGAGGTTTGATGCTTAAAATTTGGCTGCCAAAATTTCGTTGATAGACATTGGACATTAGGCGCCAGAAAGAGATGCGTACAGAAGAGGGAGCGCGGCGGCCGCGCGGCATCTGCGCGAGCGCGGGGTCACGCAGCGGGAGACGGAGATTTTTTACGGCGTTATCATCGGGGAAGCTAAACATCGCACAGTAATTACTTTCGTCACAGCGATTCAATGAAAAGCCCGTGGGCCTCTGCTTCTCCTTGGTCTGTACGCATAGGGCTAAGATGAAAGATATAGATGGACGGAGGGAGTATATTACAAGATGTTGTAGAGCTTGTCCTGAAGATCAATATATGGAAACAAAAATACACAAATATCCCTACAAGAGAGTCATTGCACCCAATCTGATGTCCGTAGATGGACCTCGGGAGCAGTGCTTTGGCAAGGAAATAATTTTTATTCAACTCTCCACACTATTATTGCACACCATCGGTAGATTTTTTTATTTTTTTATTCATCTTCAGCTAGTGGACGACAACGAAGTGACAATTGATGGCAGGCTGGGTTCGGATTAGGCCTTGTTTAGGTGGGAGATTGTGTCGGAAAGATGTCGGTATAAGTTTTTAGAAACTAATAAAAAAATAAATTATATAACTTGTCTGAAAACGGCAAGACAAATCCATTAAGCATAATTAATGTATCATTAGCACATGTGGGTTACTGTAGTACTTAAGACTAATTATGGACTAACTAGGCTTAAAAGATTCGTCTCGTGTTTTTCAACCAAACTGTGTAATTAGTTTATTTTTTTATCTACATTTAATGTTCCATGCATGTGTCCAAATATTCGATGGGATGGATGGAATTTTTTTGGGTGGGAAACTAAACAGAGCCTTATTTTGAGACACATTTTGAATCCTACAACGTTTAGCATTCTAGGTTGAAGGGAGTATATATCATATACAAACAAGATTACAGAGGTATGTTTTGAAATAGATGAATTGTAATAATGTTTCTCAAATTTTGAAAATTATAATGACACCGTTCCAATTAACCCTTGTTATTTTTTGAAACATTAACCCTTGTTTTTACTAGCGGTTCATATAAGTCTACCATTAGTGCTAATGTATTTAGAGCATCTTCACCAGATTGAGCAAATGTAATCCCTTTTACCCTCTAACCACAAATAAAGGGGATTCATGGCAACCAAATGAACTCTCCTATATCCTCTTTCCAATCCCCTTATCTCAAAACCTTCCTTCGATCCCTCAAAGAAATGGGAACATCCAGAATTTTTGCTCAATACCCTTTCTTCCTTCCTCTCGCAATGATGTCCTAGATCCACAATGCAGACTAATGCCGAGCGAAGCAGGCACACAGGTGTCGCGCTACCACTGTATTGTGGCTCACTAGGCAGTCTACTCGTGTCGTGCCACCTCCACTACTTCACCGTATCGCCGCGCCCTGCGTCACATGCGGGGCGCACGTTGGGCGGAGAAGCAGACACTGTGCCGCCGGGTCGTGTCTAGCGGTGAAACAGGTGCTACGCCTCTCAGCCGTATGGTGAGTAGGGGAGTTGTCGACGAAAGCTAGTCGGCAGTCTACCTTGGGGTATACCCACGGTAGTAGTTTATCGGTAGACGGTGCGCAAACTACGAACTCGATGGTGACGCAAGACACGGACAAGCTTTTTATCCAGGTTCGGCCGCCGAGTTGGCGTAATACCTACGTCCTGCGTCTGGTTGTATTGGATTGTGTTGAGAGAATATGATATGATCTGTCCTCTAGGGGACCTCTGCCCCTCCTTATATATCCTGGAGGGACAGAATTACAAGCAAAGTATCCTATTTGGTACAATATATTGTAGCCTTGCGGTGCACGCCGACCAGTCGTGCGCCGCACGTCTTCATCCTGTGGGCTGAGCCACCTCTGATGGTGCGGCCCATATAGGCCCATGAGGGTATAGGGGTTTATACCCCCACAGCTAGTCCCCGAGCACCATGTATTGTGATGTAACACGTCGTCTTGAGCTTCTTCGATCAGTGAGGCTTGACGTCTTCAATAAGTAGGAAAGTCGCCCAAACAGTTGCAACGGTATTTTGACCAACTCCAAAGACAGTTGATCAACATTGACATCGAAGAAGCAGGTTGTTCGAAGAATGCATGGTGCTCTTAATTAAAAAAGATTTCTTTCCTAGTGAAGTGTGCCCACTTTACTTTTCTGAAAAGTATACACCTCAAAAAAGCAAGCATATTCACCGCATGGTGAAGTGTGCCCACTTAGTCCCCGAGCCTGGTAGTAGGTGACGTGGGCACGTGGTGCCAGGGTCAAAAGAAAAGTCCTCAAAGAAATTCTGAAACGAGATGCATCGCCAGATGCATCGTACCGATGTAGTCCCCGAGCTTGCTGGAAGGCGAAGTATGAGCCTTGTAGCAAGGTCTAAAAAATTGAATTTACCAGTCCCCGAGCATATCATGCTCGTCTGCAATTGAATAGACTAATCGACCAGTCCCCAAGCATATAACGCTCGGTGGTTGGTACAGTCCCCGAATTCTCAAATTGGTGGGCTGGTCGACCAGTCCCCGAGCGTATAGTGCTCGGTGGTCGGTACAGTCCCAAAACTCTCAAATTGGTGAGCTGGTCGAACAGTCCCCGAGCGTATAGTGCTCGGTGGTCGACACAGTCCCCGAGCACGGCGTAGGGACCGGTGGACAAGTCCCCGAGCGTGGTTGGGAACGTAAACGTGCTCGGTGGTCGGCACAGTCTTCGAGCACAGCATAGAGAGTAGTCGACAAGTCCCCGAGCGTGGTTGGGAACGTAAACGTGCTCGGTGGTCGGAGCAGTCCCCGGGCACAGCGTAGGAGTCGATGAGCCTCCAAGCGTAGCTTGTCGACTGGGCCAAACTCCTGAAAAATAAATATAAAGAATTGGTAGTACATGATGTATAAATAACCTTTAGATAAAAAATCAGTACTAAGATAAGTTTTAGATTTTTTGTTATAAAATTAGCACGAGTAGTTAATTCATCCTAGAGCTTGTACCAGCTCTGGTTTAGCCAACAATCAGCATGAGGTGCGGAACCTAGGCACGCGTAGGATTGTCAGCCACGTCAGAGAGCTACTGCCGACCACCCGGAACGCAGAGGGCGGATCTCGTGCACGTGTAGGGAGGAGTCGGAGACAGTACCGGCTCTGGAAAGCTCGTGTAGGAGAAAAAACTAGTCGGCTAAAAAAGTTGTTTTGAAGAATAATAATATTAAAAATATTATGCCAAAAATAAATAAAATATTAGAATTGTACTTATCTTTGGACGAAAGTCTGGTCGGGAGAGTTGCTTGACTTGTTGTCGTGATGGTGGTCGCGGCTGTCGTAGCGCCGTTCTTCGCGGCGATTATTATTGCGACTCGTGGTCAGAGCAAGTAGACCAAACAACTTGGTCGATAGCCTGAGCAGGTCGGTGTCGTCGATCTGTCTCCCTTTGTAGCAGAGAAGCGGGTGACGCGTTGTCGGCGTGGTCGGAGACGTTGCTGGAGTAGTTGGAGTCGTAGCTAACGTGGTTGAAGCCGCCGCCGACGTCGATGAAGAAGTGGTTGGCGCAGATCGGATCTACACCTCCTCCGTGGTCGTGGCGGTGAAGCTGTTGAAGCTGTCGGTGAACGTGAAGTCGCCCGCCATGGCCACGAAGTCGGGGATGATGACCATCTCGTTCGTCGGGAGAGCTGTACGCACACCCCCTATCTGGCGCGCCACTGTCGACGAAAGCTAGTCGGCAGTCTACCTTGGGGTATACCCACGGTAGTAGTTTATCGGTAGACGGTGCGCAAACTACGAACTCGATGGTGACGCAAGACACGGACAAGCTTTTTATCCAGGTTCGGCCGCCGAGTTGGCGTAATACCTACGTCCTGCGTCTGGTTGTATTGGATTGTGTTGAGAGAATATGATATGATCTGTCCTCTAGGGGACCCCTGCCCCTCCTTATATATCCTGGAGGGACAGAATTACAAGCAAAGTATCTTATTTGGTACAATATATTGTAGCCTTGCGGTGCACACCGACCAGTCGTGCGCCGCACGTCTTCATCCTGTGGGCCGAGCCACCTCTGATGGTGCGGCCCATATAGGCCCATGAGGGTATAGGGGTTTATACCCCCACAGGAGTAGGCTGAGTGGAGTGGGTGGAGGAGCACCAAACCACGAGGACATGCTAGGCTTGGGGCGGGAGATCAGCATGCATTGTATCAAGCGCCGTCGTGAGAGGAGGAAAGAGAGTTTATTTCTAATGCCATTGGCACATGTGATTCATATATAAGGGGATATAATTTTTCTCAATGTACTGCAATAAAACCCCCCTATTCCCTTTTATCTAGTTTTCTAATTCTCCTATTTGAATATTTTAGAAAAGTAAGATGTTCTTCTGTTTGTTTGAACTTATTAACACTGCTTTTCCCAATTCCATTACCACGGTCGCTCGCATGTCTTTAACTCATTGGGTAGTATGCGAGGCGACCAGTCGTGGCTTGTTAGTTGCACGTTCAGGGAATTGTTGGCCATGGACGCATAGAGAGAGCCGATCGAGCAAGCCACGCTCGAGTGAACCATCCTAGCTACTTTTTTCCTTTACCTTTTTATTTTGTTTCTTTTTTTCTTATTGTTTTGTGTTTTTAGAATTCTTTTCATCTTCTATATGTTTTATCCTTCTAACTTCTTTTTGGCAGCGTTGGCGAGCTACATAGATTAACTTATAATCACATAGCTTATGACTTACAACTTACTCCATCCATCCTAAAATAATTATCGTTCTCGCTCTTAGAGAAACAACTCTGACCGAATATATATTAAAAATATCAATACTTATGGTACATAATTAGTATTATCGGAAAGATCTTTGAATCTATTTTTAATAAGTGTATTTGAAAATACAAATATTGCATGCATTTTCTATAAATTTAGTCAAATTTTGACATGGAAACCCGAGGATAGTTATTTTGGGACGAAGGGAGTATGCACACAAATTGTATTGAATAACTTATGTACATAAGTTTATATAGAATAACTTATGTACAAAGTTGTGTGTGATAACTTTTGTTCATAAGTTGTATACATAATTTTTGTATTTCTAAGTTTTTGTATAAGTTATAAGTAAATTTGTTCCTTTTGTGTGTTAATAACTTTTGTGTTAGCAAGCTTTGGCATAAGTTATAAGTTAATTTGTTACTTTGCGTCTAATAACTTTTTAAAATAATTATGTTTTATAACTCTTGAGTTTCCAAGTCTTCACATAAGTTATATGTTATAAGTTTATTTTATAAGTTATATGTATACGTTAGTACACATAAATTTTTACTAGAATGAAAATTTTCAAAATATATTCAAGTGGGGGTCTAGTTTTATTCGTTTCGTCGCGTAGAACATACTGGTGCAAATATAATTAAAAATAGATACACCATTTAAAATAAATGTTTTGTTTTTTCCTACCTTACACTAAGTTGATGTCATAGCCAGAGGAAAAAAGAGCGGAGGAGGGGAAGGGTTGCTGGGGCATAGCATGGGAGCACGAGAAATAGAAACTGCGCCTATAAAAATGATTTTTTTTTCCTAAAATAAAAAGTGGGACGTGTTAGAATTTTGATCACCCACCTAGGAATGGGTAAACGTTCACCAATGGTGTGGCCGCTGCTTTTTAGCGAAGGAACATTGGATCAAAAGCTATGGCAAAAAATATTGTTTGCTAATTTATTATGAGAGAAAACACTATTGAATGACAGATTTAGATGATAAACTCAAACAAATATGGCACAAGAAATCAGCAGCAACAGCGGAATTTCAGCGAACCAATGCTTTTGCATAAGTTTACCGCCAGTGAAAATCCTCCTAATCTTTTTTGAAGTGTTTCCTTAAGTGTAACTCCTATTTTGCCTACTAGCCGTATCTATTTATATCCTACTACTTACATTAATGATATGTTTGGTAAGATAGGACAAACAGAGGTCGACGCACGCATTCATGAAAGGAAGGAACAAATGTGGGGAGTTTATAATCGGAGGAGGCAATATATGTGATCCTCAGCTGATTATCGTGGTTCGTCGTGCGTCCAGTTAACCATCGACAACACACGTCCTTGTCGAGTGTCAAGTTGACGACCATATATGAGCTGGGCAGTTATATAGCATCGATCGCTCGGTGCGCCGGCCACTAGTACTGTGAGTGATGATATATGCATGAACTAAAGGCAACTAGATCGTTTTCCGGCCACACGATGAGCTTCGGGTCCCAAGAGAAGTTTTTTTTGTACTATACATTTTGCTTGTAGCACCAATAATAACGAGTTATTAGGTGGTTACGAAAATTCGTGAAGAAGAAGGTTGGTAGTACATATTGTTTATAAAATGTGTAGACCGTAGAATTACGGGAGTAGTTGTTACGAGTAGTTGTTGTTTGAACAATTACTCCATTCACTACTGGATCCGGCTTCTTTGCCGAGAGCCGAGAGCCCTCGGCAAAGGCCTAAAAACCCTCGGCAAAGTCTTTGCCGAGAGCCAGAAACGCCCTCGGCAAAGCCCACGGCGCCGTCGAGGAACGTCAATGTTGACGTCGTCTTTGCCGAGAGCCGTGCTGGCAGGCTCTCGGCAAAGACTTTTTATTTTTTTTAAAAAAAAGTCTTTGCCGAGAGCCTGCCAGGCTGGCTCTCGGCAAAGGAGAGCTTTGCCGAGAGCCGTGCTAGCTGGCTCTCGGCAAAGACTTTTTTAAAAAATAAAAAAAAGTCTTTGCCGAGAACCCGTCAAGCTGGCTCTCGGCAAAGGAGGGCTTTGCCGAGAGCCGTCCAGGAAGGCTCTCGGCAAAGACATTTTATTTTTTTTTAAAAAAAACTTGTCCTGTGTCTACAATGACAAAGCTTAAACCAATTAGTACAATTAAACAAGAAGTACTTACAAAGATATGCAAAATGACGAAACATAATGGTTGCACCATTAATTGGACATACAAACACCTAGCTAAGAGCATCAGCTCTGCCCTTAAATTGAAATGATGTCTGCTGAAGTTTTAACAAGTGTTTGAAGTATTCTGAAACTTCCAAAATAGCTCTTTTTAGTTTTGAGGTGAGAGCACCACTCTGCTACTGTACTAAATCTCATTTCAGTTTTTACTCATGATGTCTGCTGAAATTTGTTTGCTTAGTTGACCTTTTTGGAGGGGGTAAAAAGGAAGAGTTGAATTAAAAAAGAATTAGTATATGTTACAGACAGCTGAAAGATAGATGGAACCCACATTGTTTTGCCCTTGGGAAACCATAGAGCACTGAGTTGCAAGCAAGATTGCTGCAACAACAGCATGGTAGGAGTACAATGGTTTGCAACAGTAGCCAATCCACTCTGCAAGTTGGAGACTGCATAGAAGAGTTCTTACAAACTACTACTAGTAGATGAGTATTCCCATCAGGCCGAAGAGCAGTTACAACTTGAACAGCCTATCCACGGATCATTACGTCGCCCTTTGCCAAAAGACCAACATTCCTACAGAAAATTTCTTGACTACCGCAAGAGCAAGAACATCACAACAGCACACCTAATCTAGGAAACAAGAAACTAGATAAGAACTGAGAAAATCGAGAGACATACCACCGAAATGTTGCCTCTCCAGCTCTCCTATATAACTCCCTCCAACTCCTGTTGAACCTGAAACAAGATCTGACGAAATTAAAAGAAAAAAAAACACAAAGCATGATCAGAGATCGCAAACCGGTCGCAGTGAACTAGTGAAGCAAGCACACAGCAACCTATCAGATCAAATAAATTCAGAGGGATAGCTTTCACAGACTATTTACATTGCAGCTCGAAATGGCTTTCCACTCACCAGTGTTAAACCCGCATTTACATTAGTGCAAGGTTATGGGATAGCTTTCACAGACTATTTACGTTGGTCTTATCCTGTTTATTATATTTATTAAAAAAAATAGTGTATGTCAGGTGTCCAGCTGTAAATAGAGATAAGCCCATTTCCTGAGTAATCAGAAACAGTTTCACTTAATAGACTACTCCGCAGCACCACTTCATCCACTACCAGTCCTGTCGTATTAGCTGAGTGACCAGATCATAAGGATGTAAAGCACAGTTTCTTTTTCGCTATATCAAGAATTTAAATAAAGCAAATAAAGTTCACGAATGTACTAATTGGATCTGAAGGAATTTTTAAGCAAGAAATTTACCATCTGAATCTGAGTGACCACTACGGTTATTTGCCATCTGAATCTGCTACGGAAGTGTGCTGCAACTAGATAACCAACACAGTAACGAAATTTACCAACATCTGAACGGAAGTGTGCTGCAACTATCAGATCAAATAAATTCAGGGGGAACAAAAGCCAGCGGCAGCAGATGGAAATTAAAATCCAGACCAAGACACGGGAGGAGGAGGAGGTTACCTCGGCGAGAACCTGACCCAGAGAGCGGAGCATCCATGGTCTTGTCCTCTCGCCGACGCCCTTTGGCTGTGCGAGGGCCCAGGGAAGGAGCGGCGGCGGCGCACGGGGCCGGGGAGGGGCGGCGGTGGCGGTGGCGCACGGGGCCGGGGAGGGGCGGGACAGGGGCGGGGCCGGGGGATCTGGACGGCGGCGGCGGCGGCGGCGGCGCACGGGGAGCAGCAGTACTGCGGTGGCGGCGCGGGGGCTTCGGCGGCGTGCGGGCGTCGGCGGCGGGAGCAGCGGTGTGGGGCGTCTGGTTGGGCCACGGGTGTTAGGGTTGGCGTCTGGTTGGGCCACTGGTGGAGATAAGGGGATTTTATTTTTTCTGAGAATATCCTTTGCCGAGAGCCGCAGAAAAAAAACTCTCGGCAAAGAAAAAGACTAGTTATTTTCTACAAATACCCTTTGCCGAGAGCCAGTCAGTAAGGCTCTCGGCAAAGATCCTTTGCCGAGAGCCAGATGTACAGGCTCTCGGCAAAGAGCTGTTGACTTTTTTTATTTTTTTTTATTTTAGAGCTGAGTTTTTTTGTGTGTATTTGTGACACAATTTCTAAATACATTTCAAAATTTGGTATCAATTTGACTTTTTTTACTATATTTAACTAATTAATCTTGTTTCTTTATATTTTTCACATAATTCAAATTTGAACTGCAGGTACATGCAATATTGGAACTCGGTGATTCGAAAAATGATAGTCTGGATATTTGGTGTATGTTGAGGCCGTATCCACAACCATACATGAAATCTCAACCCTCTCGCTAATGTAACATGTCGAGGAATGTGAGGGAAAGTGATTTTTAATTATATAAATTCAAAATGAAGTCCAGAAATCACGAAACTTGGCAACGAGTTGTGTTATCGCATGTTGAGGGTGTGGTAAAAAATTCATAAGGTTTCGAGCAAGTTGGGACACCGGATGTCTAAAACCCATACTTCTCCACATGTGATCAATTGTGATCATATATGGAGAAGTTTGGGTTTTAGACATCCGGAGTTGCAACTTACTTGAAACCTTATGATTTTTTTACCACAGCGTCGACATACAATAATACGGCATGTCGCCAAGTTTTGTGATTTTTGGAGTTCATTTGGATTTTTTATAATTAAAAATCACATCTACAACACATGGATGGTCATGTTTCGTATACAAGACATTCAAACTTTTGGGTGACTTTATGGATACAGCCTCAAAATACACTCTCGAACATGAATATCATTTTTTGAATGGCTATATTTTATTATTTAATACACCTCTAGTTCAAATTGACTTTTTCAAGAAAAATGCAAGGAAAATAAATTAATTGATGAAATATAGCAAAATATCATAAAAATCTCTAAACTTTTAACATATGCTTGTATACAATATGCAACGGCTACAGAAAAAGTTTGGGTCCAAAATTCAAAAAAAAAATTCCCTCTTTGCCGAGGGCCAATTTTGGCTCTCGGCAAAGAAGCTCTTTGCCGAGGGTCAGTTATGGCTCTCGGCAAAGGAGCTCTTTGCCGAGAGCCAGAGTGGCATGCGCTCGGCAAAGGTTGCTGGTCTGGGTCCAGCTTTAAGCATGTGAGATTTGCCACCCTCCTCTTTTCCGACAGCCTAACAGGGTGGCTCTCGGCAAAGGCGACGACTACGGGAGCCGTTCACGGCGCGGCACCTTTGCCGAGAGCCTTCCTTTGCCGAGAGTCGTACTTTCGGCAAAGCTGGCCTTTGCCGAGTGCTCGGCTTTGCCGAGAGCTTAGCCGTCGGCAAAGGGTCTTTGCCTAGAGTCCGTCCTGGCTCTCGGCAAAGGATGCTTTGCCGAGGGTCTGACTCTCGGCAAAGCTGGACCCTCGGCAAAGCTTCGGTTTCCCGTAGTGATTCATGGTTTCTTTAAACAATCACTACTAGCTAACCACACTAGACCGACCAAGGCATGCATGCAGATGCAGCCACAGCACCAGACGACTTGAGTACACATCGCGCGCCGGTCCTCCTGCGCTTTAATTTCTCTCCCTCTCCCGACTCGCGCTTTCCACATTCGGTGTGGATCGGAGTACACTGGAAATTCAGTGAGGACCACACACGACGAGCAAAAGGATCAGAAAAAACACCGGCCGGGACCCTGAGCATGGACGACGGAGGATTCAAGGATACCACCACAGTCTTGAGCGGCGCATAGCTAGCTACGACATGGCCCTACACGATGCATGAAGCTATGCGGCAGAGGGTGAGAGGGAGCAGCACCCTTGGGTTTGTGTGGCTGGGGAGGTAGGCACGGCGGACGTGGAGCCGTGGAGGGAGTTGCATGGGGCCAACCGACGTGGGCGCGCAACACGCCACGGCCGCACCAGCAGGCACCGCGCCACATCTCCGGCGGTCTGCTGGTTCTGCGCTGGCGAGCTTGATGGGCCGGCCTTTTTCCTCGTCCTCCCTCTCGTCCCCCGCGCGCGGTGACCGGTGACCGGTGACCTCGATCGCGGTCGGGTCGGGTCGGGTCTTCTTCATCGGTCGGTCCTCGATCGTGTCGTCGTGATGGGTCTACCGCGTTCGCACGCACACGGACACGTCCCGCCCAACGTGAACGTGCTGCGTGCTGCCTTGACTGTTGACTCCGCGGATCTACACGAACGCTGGGTTTCCGTGGGTAGTGGGTACACGATAATTGCTCGGTACTTTGGGTGGCGCGCCTCACAAGTGTGACAACGATTCGAGTGTACTCTCGAAAAATAGTAATATTTTTGACATTTAACGATTTATCTTATTTAAAAAATTATGTAAATTAAAAAAATAAACAAATTATTTTTAAAATATCTTTAATGATAAAATAAGTTTTAACAAAATACTTGATATTGATAAAAAAAAATCTAAAACCAGCAACGGATCATCAAATCAAATAAGATGTGTAAAATTCTAAAACCAAGGCACGTAGAGATTCTCTATCATATTGAATCTTGCGGCACATGTATGGAGTATTAAATATGGATAAAAATTAACTAATTGTACAATTTATCTATAATTCGCGAGACAAATTTTTTAAGCCTAAACTATAATTAGATAATATTTGTCAAATACTCCCTCCGTCCCAAAAAAGAGTGTTGTTTTAGGTTTTCGTATCACAAGTTTGACTCGATTTATAGAAAATACATACAATATTTGTATCTTTAAATAAATTTGTTAAAAAACTAGACTTAAAGATCTTTTCAATGATACTAATTATATACTATAAATATTAATATTTTTTACTATATATTTAGTTATCTATTTGTATCTTTAAATAAATTTGTTAAAAACCAGTCGTTACTATACAGTAACCCCAATGACACCTCTACCAAACATTGGACAGATTTAGTGGTGACTCAACACCACTGTAGACCACTTTGGAGTAACTGTTTGGTGCCATAGCTTTGGTGCCTTACATAGAAAATGCTCTGTGCACTAAAGCTTTGATGTGATAACTCTGATGCACACCGAAAGTCAAGGTGTTTGCGCTACTATTTGAGATAGTGGATTGTAGGGGAACTTCTATGCACTCTTCGGTGCAAACTCCGGTGCTTCCCTAGGAACTCTGGTGCATCTAGAACAACTCCAAACTCTTCCAATTCAAACACATTTGAGTTTGGTTCTGATTCCATTGAGCCTTGGGCTTCATTTGCTCTAGATAGCTCTAGTCCCACAAGTGTGTATCATATCCACTATTGGTATTTTTAAACGCACATAGATAAATCCGCAAGCGCGTAGATACAGGTATAGCTTTCACCTGGAAGTATTCCAAGATATCGTATTTATCCACAGGGAAACAATGGTCAAATAAGTTGACAGTTTCACTATCATGTATCTACTAACTAGTATACCAACTAAACTAAAGTGGGGGTAAGTGTTGATAACGATAAGAGTTACAGTAATAACACACACATGAGAGAATTCCATGGTAAAGTAAATGAGTAGTCTAGCTAAGTTGAGAGGACAATGGGTGAGTTCAAGGTTCCCAAATACTTCTCTATTACTTTGATTCTATTCTAGTTTAGACTTGTGGGTATAACTAAAGCATGGATAAATAAAGGGATCACACCATTACACTTTGGGACATCATAACACTAGCCACAGACAGGGATGAGAAGGGGGCTAAGAAGCTCAGACTATAGTCCTACAAACACCAACCCATATATGGTGGACTACGTTGGCCATTAGAGCTGTCACCATCTAGGGCTACCACAATTATCCATGGGACTGGACGCAATCTCAAATAACCTATGGTTTAGACACCATGTCTACACTCTTGACTATTACTCTAATCATGATCTATAACTAGAGCACTCAATGCGAGTGGAGATCCCATGACAAGATGTAAAATTATACTAACCATACACATGGAATGCATAAAAAGTAAATAGATAAGATAACTATATTAAAGCATAAGTCTTTCAAAGGTAAAACACATAGATATACCAAACCTTCGAAGATTTCTCTAGAACTTGAGCATGGCTCAACTCTCATAACTATAATTTATAACCATAATTTATACTATTGATGTAAACGATAAACCATAACTAAAATCCTACTCATAACAGGGATAAGTCACTTGATAAAAGATATAAGATAAATAATGATCAGTCATCATAAATAGATAAACATCAGAGCTCTTCTAGTCATAGTAATAGCTAGCCAATGGATAAACTCAGGAAGAAATACTAAGGTAATTATATAACTACATCAATAA